>NC_057807.1:88477383-88777383 GCF_018294505.1 Triticum aestivum
CCCTTCGGGCCCCATCTGGGTCTGGGCGGGCCGGCGGCGGGGAGGGTTGTCGGTGTGGCTTCCGGGAGGCAGGGGAGCGGCGATGGGCGGGTGGATGCCAGCGGCGCTGGTGCTGCCCTGCTGCAGCGTGGCCGGCGGGGCTTTACGGGCCCAAATCGGGCCTGGCCGGGCCGGGGGTGGCCTGGTATGCCCTGCTGCTGCGTCCGGACGGCGACCGCGACGGTGCCGGAGACTCGGGCCTCCCGCACGACTGCGGTGGAGGTAGTTCCCTCCCGCGTGGCTCCGGTGCTGCTGCTCCTGTCGCCTCGTGCGTCTCTCTCCATCCTTTTGGCCTCGTGGTGGTGATCTCGGTGAGGCGGCGTGGGTGGCGTCAAGACCGCGGTGGCGCGTGTTGGTGGGCGGCGAGGATGCTGGTTGGCTTCGGCCTAGTTGGGAGGTGGGGCTTGGAGTGCGGGAGAAATCCCTTGCCGGCTCTCTTCCGGCTCCGATGCGGTGACACCTGCGGTTGCCACCATCCCTTCTTGGAGGGTGTCGGATGTATCCATCCCCCACTTCCTTTCGCGTGCCGGGGGAAACCCTAGGACACGTCCGGGCAGCAGCGTCATGGACGTCGCATCCCTTGCTGGAGGTGCTGCTTGGTACGCGGCGGGTCGGAGCCCGGGTTTGTGGTGGGTCTATTTCGGAGGGCATAGCGGTGGCGGGTCATCCGCGCTTTGTCGAGCCGCCGTCGTTGGCATTTCTTTCTTCTTCTTTGTTCTTTCTCTTTCATTTGGGCTTGTTGTGTTTCTCGCCCGAGCACTCCTCTGTATAGGTGTTGGTTGCTTTGTAATACAAAACGGGGGAAAACCCTTTTTCGGTAAAAAAAATCACTCCCCAAACCAAGAAAAGGGTTGCAAATAAAGAGCTTGCGGCACGGAGGGGAAACGAACACCCTAAAACCGACCTCTTCTCCGGACATCCTCTCAACCACCACTACAAAAAAGCCTTGGTTTTTGTAGGTCCTTGAGAGGTGAGCTGAGGCATAAAAACAAATGGCTGACAAGGTAGGTGGCTGCCCCAACCAAGCTAGCTAGGGTTCCTGCCTAGCTCAGCTTACCTTGTTTCGACATGCTCCGTGGCCTTGCCCGTGTCCTCATCCCAAACGCCCATACAAAAACAAAACCCAGTACAAGATTAGGAGCAACTAATGCTAGCTCAGCTAGTAGCTTGCACTAACTAATGATCAATTTTCCTTCATGATAACCAGAAAGGCAGAAACCGGCTCCACGTAAGTGTTTCTTCAATAATAATCAGCATTGCTGGCTCAGAACTCAGATCACGGAGATAATAATTGATCTGTGTGCTTTCAGATCAACAGGTCAATGATTAGGCTCCTCAGTGACGCCAACTTGCAGCACTGCGACGCAATTTGCAGCTAATCAATCCCATGCTTAAGAGGGAACGGAATCTTAGTCTGGATGGCTCATCAGGGACAGTTTCATCTTTTTCCCTTTTCTTTTCTCGAATCAACTGCATGGGTATCTATCAGGGAGTGGGATCTGTGCCTGGCCACGGCGCTGCGTGGGCTGACCTAGCAAGTCTTTGCCTCATCTATCCATCCCGATCTCATCTGCCCCCTTCTTTTCTAGCATTACAAAACGTACTCCTGCATTTGTATTTTTGGGAGTATGAATATCGGGAGATACAGTGCACCGGCGTGTCCTGTGCTCTGCTTATCTCCAGTAGTACGTACTCCCCCGTCCTTGACCCGTATTTGCAGCGAGTGGTCCTGCTCCTGCTCCTGCTCCGGCCACCACAATAATTGGTACACGAAGCAAGGGGCCGCGGTCAATAATACGTTTTCACGCTCATGGTGGAAGAAAAATCTCATTGACATTTTCACAATGTCGATAAGAAAATCTCAAACTCACTCAATCAGTGAGTAGACCAGACTAGGCCACATCGCAGAGAAGAACTGTTGCTGTCACTCATTCACAGTGTCACTAGGTCAGCGGCAGCAGTGCAGCATGGACATTGATATATAAAAAGTTCCGGCCTTTTCTGCGACAGCTCACGGTCGCACAGGTCTTACGTGGCTGGCCGCGTTTGACATTGCCTCTGATCCTCTGTGCAGGGCGTTGCAGGCGTGCCACTGTTGCCGGCGGGTGTATAGATAGACAGAGAGGTTCCATATGGCACGATTTGGTGCCATGATCCAGCTGTCTGTTTACGGGTTTTGTTTTTTCAGCTCGGAAAATAAGATGGAAGTAGAAAAATGCATAGTGATTGAAACGTTCTATTTATATTAGTTTACAAAAAGAAGTTGTTTTTCGAAATGAGGATAAGCCAGCCTCCGCATACAGTCATATATTATTAAAAATGCAAAATCCAGCAGCCAAACAATATCAACCCGAAAATTAAACGGAATGAAATTCCGAAGCCGCATGCCTCGTCACAGTAACTCCATCCGATAATCACTAACCCTATCACAACAACGCAACAAACCGAAAAATACAAAACTCTTAGGCTACGCCTTCAAGAAGGAATTGCCGCACGTGCGTCAATGATGGCGAGTCCAACACAAGTGTCACGCCCAATATGCGACCCTATCCAAAAGGAACGCGAAGGTCCCACCAAGGATAGACCCGCATATTGAAACGCTTTTGCAAGGTGGATATCATTACATCAACATTACATAATACATGAGGATACAAACATAAGGCATACAATGCCACATGAATACAACATCACAATACATCAGAGCATCATCCGACTACGGATGAATCACAAACAGAAACTCAAACGACATCCACCCTGCTAGCCCAGGCTGCCGACCTGGAACCTATCCCCTGATCGAAGAAGAAGCAGAAGAAGAACTCAACACGATCAAGCATCGCTCTCACGTCATGATCATCGCAAAACCTGTACCTGCAACTGTTGTCGTAGTAATCTGTGAGCCACGAGGACTCAGCA
Source organism: Triticum aestivum (assembly GCF_018294505.1). Lineage (NCBI taxonomy): Eukaryota > Viridiplantae > Streptophyta > Magnoliopsida > Poales > Poaceae > Triticum > Triticum aestivum. The sequence goes on from NC_057807.1 coordinate 88,480,336, forward strand.
ATCCCATTACCATGGGTATCAAGACTAGCAAAGCTTAAAGGGAAATGAAGGGGTAAAGTGGTGAGGTTGCAGCAGCGACTAAGCATATATGGTGGCTAACATACGCAAATAAGAGCGAGAAGAGAGCAAGCGGAACGGTCGTGAACTAGCAATGATCAAGAAGTGATCCTGAACTCCTACTTACGTCAAACATAACCCAAAGACCGTGTTCACTTCCCGGACTCCGCCGAGAAGAGACCATCACGGCTACACACACGGTTGATGCGTTTTAATTCGGATCTGGTGTCAAGTTATCTACAACCGGACATTAACAAATTCCCATCTGCCTATAACCGCAGGCACGACTTTCGAAAGGTTATACCCTGCAGGGGTGTCCCAACTTAGCCCATGACAAGCTCTCGCGATCAACGAAGGAATATACCTTCTCCCAGGAAGACCCGATCAGACTCGGAATCCCGGTTTACAAGACATTTCGACAATGGTAAAACAAGACCAGCAAAGCCGCCCGATGCGCCGACAATCCCGATAGGAGCTGCACATATCTCGTTCTCAGGGCAACACCGGATAAGCAATCCGTACAACTAAAACCAGACCTCAAGTTTCCTTGAGGGGGCGCTGCAAAGGGCTCTAGTTCGGACCAACACTTAGACAAGCACTGGCCCGGGGGGGCTATAATAAAGATGACCCTTGGGTTGGCCGACCCAAGGGAAAGGGTAGGTGGTGGTGAGGCAAATGGTAAAACCAAGGTTGGGCCTTGTTGGAGGAGTTTTATTCAAAGCGAACTGTCGAGGGGGTCCCATAAATCACCCGACCGCGTAAGGAACGCAAAATCCGGGAACATAACACCGGTATGACGGAAACTAGGGCGGCAAGAGTGGAACAAAACACTAGGCAAAAGGCCGAGTCTTCCACCCTTTACCAAGTATATAGATGCATTAATAATATAAGAGATATTGTGATATCCCAATCAAAATCCTGTCCATCATGGAGAAATCTTCAACTTCACCTGCAACTAGCAATGCTATAAGAGGGGCTGAGCAAAGCGGCAACATAGCCAAACAACGGTTTGCGTAGCAAAGGTGTCAAAGGTTAGAGGTTCATGGCAATACGGGATCGCTTGATAAACAGGTAATAGGTAGCGCAGCATAGCGATAGAACGAAGCAACTGGCATAGCAATGATAGTAGTGAGATCCAGGGTAGCGGTCATCTTGCCTAAAATCCCGCAAGGAAGAAGAACGAGTCCATGAAGAAGACGAACGGATGAAGCCAATCCAAGCGTAGACGAACGAATCCTCACGATCGCAACGAAACAGGAACTATCGAAAGAAGCACACAACATGGTAAACACACCACACATGAACAAGGCATGATGCACAACAAGCATGATGCAAGGCAAGACTACATGAAGCTACTCATGGCAAGAGATGATGCAAACAAGAGCAACACATCAAGGCAAGTTTAAATGAGGCCGGGAACAACATATAACAATTCCGGTAAGTCCTCATATGCAAATTTCGAAATTGGTCCAGATCTGAATAAACCTTATGTTCAAGTAGTTAAACATCAAGTTAAGATGCACAAAGATGATCTACACGAGATTCTAGTCAAGTTACATATAAAGTTCATTCAGTTCGGAGCTACGGCCTAGAAGATATGAGCAAAACAAGTTAACATGGCATGGATGAAAAATGCATACAAACATCAAGCAAACACCCCAAAACAAGGATGAAACATGATAATATGAAACTATATGAAAAAACAAGCAAGTTTCATATAGAGCACACTCAAAACGGAGCAACGGTTCAACACACACACATGAAACAAGTTTAAAGGACAAGCTGTCCAAAACAGCAACTAGGCATATTGCAAGCATCAAAACAACAAGCTACAACACCTCAATATAATAACAAAAGGCATGGGCATGATGTACAGGTAAAGCACAACAAAACATGAACACTGAGCTATCTCTAGAAACCACTAGAACATGCTCAAACACACATGGTAAGATTGCAAGTTATAACAATTTCAGACTTTGCAGAAAATAACATCACGATGCAATATTCAGAGCTATCAAACAACATGTTACAGGAACTTATAATAGAAAAATAAGACATGACATGATTCTACTCAAAGCATAGATCAAAAGTCCCTTACTGACCATAAGCAAAAAAGGATCAGAAAATATGATGGCACCCATGTGAACATAGCAAGTTTTTAAACAGATTCAAACATGGCAGGAACATAATTATGAAGGCATGTAGATGAGCTTGTGCAACTCACTACAAAGCAATACATGGCATGGCAAGGCACCCAACAGTAAGAAGGCATGTTTGTGAAGCTAAGCATGACAAGAGCAAGGTCATAGGGTGCATGGAACACTAGCAAAACACATGGGAACAAGTGAACTTAATGTAAACAGGCTGACAACAACATTATGGAGCAACTTTGGAGCAAGTTATGAACAAGCTACAGCAAGCTATAAATGCAACCAGGGGCATGGATGGATAGAGGATGACATGTAGATCAAAACATGTTTATAGAACATCTCCAGATTATGCATAGAATGATTAGTAGCAACATGTTTGTATAGCATCACGAAATAACAGATTCAGCCTAGCAAAACAGCAACAGCGGGTACACTACTTAACAAGCTCGATACACTCACCACAAGTCATTGCATGATAAGATAAGCATAGCATCATCAAGAAGGAATGTTTGTGAAGCAAACCAAGTCAAGAACAAGTCCATAGCATGCAAGGATCAACTATAGCAAGCTTGGCCAAATTGAATAACATGTAAACAATCTGCCAGGAAACATTTTGAAGCACAAGTAGAGCACGAAAATGACAGGCTAGACTACTCCATAATTGCAACCAGGACCATGGATGGATATAAAATAACCTATTGTTCAAAACACCCTTACTGAAATATCTCTAAATATGCATACATCTCTCTGTAGCAACAAGTTTACATGGCATCAAAATTACAGCAGAATAGGAACTAAAATCAGCAACATCACGATGGCTAGTTTGCATGCTTGTGCTAGTCACCACATTAATCACAAAATTACATGGTAAGCACCTCTGTAAAGAAGACATAGCCTAGTTCAAAACACATGAATACATCAACCTCATAGAATGCACACATCAATCATGGCAAAAATGACAAAAGAGCTCGTTCTGATAACAGACAGCAGAAAACATTATGAAAGCACTCTTACAACGATGATTCAGGCATCAAGATGACCCCAAATGAATATGATGTAATGGAATGAAATGATGTACTCATCGAGATGAACAATTTGACATATTACACGCACAAAACGAAGCTACGGATGCAGAGATACAATGCGATGAACATGGCATGAAAATTGCACAGACTGGGGACTTAGTCAATTCCAGGAAAAAAACAGGCGGGCGCACGATAACTAAAACACGCACATGCGAGGGTTAAGGGGCGGCTCACCCTGGGCTTGGCTCAGTTGGTTGGGGAGGCAGGCCGAGGCCGCGACCGATGCTGGGCTGGGCCGCGGGGTGGCCAGGGCCCACCAGGCGCGATGCGGGCCGAGGCCCACGCGGGGAGGTGGCGTCGTCCTCCTCCCGTGCTCCTCACGGGCAGGAGGCCATGGCGGCGGCGCAGACGACAGGGAGCGCCGGCGAGGGTCGAGGCAAGGCAGGGAGGCGCCCTGGTGGATCCGGGCAGATCCGGAGAGGCCGGATCCATTCCGGGCGGCGACGGCGGCGCTTGTGGCGACGGGGACAGGCGACGAGGAGGAGAAGGCCGGCGAGGGTCGGCGGGCAACGCGGAGCACGCGTGGGAGGAAGGCGGCGCGGGACGACGGCCATGGCGCAGGAGGCGACACGACGCGGGTCGCCGGGCGGCGCGAGGAGTCGGGAAGAGCAAAGGCTCCGGCGGACGGCGGCGGAGAACACCGGCGAAGGCGGCGCGGGATCCGGGCAGATCGAGAGGAGCGTCGGGCGGCGCGCGGGGGGCTCGGGTGGCTCGGGCCAGCCGACGGTGGGGCGGGCCTGCGCGGGGCTTGGGATGGGCTGTGCGGGCCACGGCGAAGTGGGCACGGGCGCACTGACGTGTCGCCTTCTGGTTGGCTGAGGCGGCAGCGGGAGCTGAGGTGGCGGCTTGCCATTGGCCGGACGACGTGGAGGGGAGCGACAGACATGTCCGGGCAGCCGGGGAGATGCGTCCGGCGGCGCGCAAGGGAAGAGGCTAGGGTTAGACCGCAAATTTCGGAGGGGGACGTGTTTATATAGGTAGAGGGAGCTAGGAGAGCCCAAATGAGGAGCGGTTTTCGGCCACGCGATCATGATCAAACGACTGAGAGCATGGAGGGGAGTTAGATGGGTTTTGGGCCAATTTGGAAGGGGTGTTGGGCTGCAAAGAGAAGGAGGCTACGGTTACCCGGTTAACCGTTGGAGTATCAAACGACCTCCAAATGGCACGAAACTTGACAGGCGGTCTACCGGTGATGTACCAAGGCCACTTGGCAAGCCTCGGGCCATTCCGAGAACGTTTAAGACCCACTCACAACAGGAGACAAAAGGGGAACACCGGAGGGCATAGGAGCGCCGGATTGCAAAACGGACAACGGGGAAAAGGCTCGGATGCATGAGACGAACACGTATGCAAAATGAAATGCACATGATGACATGACAATATGCAACACGCAAGCAAATGACATGGCAACGACGACGAATAACTGGCGGACACCTGGCGCATCGGAACCGGGGCGTTACAACAAGGTTGAACTCTGGATTCTCATCTCCAAAATCAAGCTTCAATCCATCACCTTCAACAAGGACATGACGCAGGCTTGCGTCAATATGGCTTGATCATAGATCTTGTGTTTCCACCGGAGTGCATAAAGTCGTCGTTGAAGCCGTATGTACCATCATCCCTTATCCGGGGTACCGATGCCTTGATAACATGATACATTTGGAGAAGACGCCAGAAGACAGACGACCCATACCCCTGCCTACCGCAACTATCGCACCACCTTCAATCCAGCAGTAACAGGCTAGACATGAGACCTCCGCCAGAGCCATTGTGCAACACGTGCCTGTAGCAGGCATGACTTGACGTCCCTGCATGAGACGTCGTGTGTAGCAGCCGCCGACGGCGCATCAGCCGGAGGCTTCACCCGCCCGCGACAAGCACTGCCCTACGACATCAAAAAAGACGCATGTGTCACTTGCCGGGCCGCATTGAACCTAATCTATTAGGTCTGTTGATGGAGGGGACGTATCATACCGCCACCAACCTCAGAAGGCCGTCACGACATCAAGATCCAGACTCCGTGTTTCCCGCACGACCACGGAGTCCACCGCCGTCAAAGAAGGGGGCCCGTCGCCCCAATTCTAGGTGCTACAGGTGTTGGAAATATGTCCTAGAGGCAATAATAAATTGGTTATTATCATATTTCCTTATTCATGGTAAAGGTTTATTATTCATGCTAGAATTGTATTGACCGAAAACTTAAATACATGTGTGAATACATAAACAAATAGCAAGTCCCTAGTGAGCCGCTACTAGACTAGCTCGTTGATTAAAAGATGGTTAAGGTTTCCTAACCATAGACATGAGTTGTCATTTGATAACAGGGTCACATCAGTAGGAGAATGACGTGATGGATAAGACCCATCCGTTAGCATAGCTTATGATCGTTCAGTTTTTCCTACTGCTTTCTTAATGTCAAATACATATTCCTTCGACTATGAGACCATGCAACTCCCAGATACCAGAGGAATGTCTTGTGTGCTATCAAACGTCACTTCATAACTGGGTGATCATAAAGGTGCTCTATAGGTATCTCCGAAAGTGTCTATTGAGTTGGCGTGGATCGAGATTGGGATTTGTCAGTCTATACGACGGAGAGGTATCTCTAGGCCCTTTCGGTAATGCGGCATCACAAGAAGCTTGCAAGCAAAGTGACTAAAGAGTTAGTTACAAGATGATGTATTATGGAACGAGTAAAGAGACTTACCGGTAATGAGATTGAACTAGGTATGGAGATACCGACAATCGAATCTCGGGCAAGTAACATACCGACGGACAAATGGAACTACGCATGTGTTGGGAAACGTAGCATGCAATTTCAAAAAAAATCCTACGCTCACGCAAGATCAATCTAGGAGATGCATAGCAACGAGGGGGAGAGGGTGTGTCTACGTACCCTTGTAGACTGTAAGTGGAAGCGTTTGACAACACGGTTGATGTAGTCAAACTTCTTCTAGCTCTGACTGATCAAGTACCGAACGTACGGCACCTCCAAGTTCTGCACACGTTCATCTCGCTGACATCCCTCACCTTCTTGATCTAGTAAGGTGTCGAGGTAGTAGATGAGTTCCATCAGCATGAAGGCATGGTGACGGTGATGGTGAAGTGATCCGTGCAGGGCTTTGCCCAAGCACCGCGAGAATATGACTGGGGGTGTAAACTGTGGAGGGGGGTGCCGCACGTGGCTAACAATTGATGTTGTGTTGTGCTAGGGCGCCCCCTCATATATATCTATATATATATATATATATATATATATATATATATATATATAGGTTGGAGGGAGAGGGGAGGCAGCCATGGGGCGCCCCCCTTTCCATAAATTGCCGGAGGGGGAAGGAAAGGGGGACTTCCTACTTTTCCTTTTGCCCTTTCCCTCTTTCCTTTCTCCTCCTTGGCCGGCCCATATAGGGGGCGCACCAGCCCCTAGTGGCTGGTGCATTTCCCCGCTTGGCCCATAAGTCCCATATCTTTTGTCGGGGGTGCCCAGAACCCCTTCTAGTGATCCGATATGTACCTGGTACCCTCCGGAACACTTCTGGTGTCTGAATACCATCATCCTATATATCAATCTTTACCTCTCGACCATTTCGAGACTCCTTGTCATGTCTGTGACCTCATATGGGACTCCAAATAATATTCAATCACCAAATCACATAACTCATATAATACTATATCGTCATCGAACGTTAAGCGTACGGACCCTACGGGTTCGAGAACTATGTAGACATGACCGAGACACCTCTCCGGTCAATAACCAATAGCGGAACCTGGATGCTCATATTGTCTCCCACATATTATATGAATATCTTTATCGGTCGAACCGTTATGACAACATATGTTATTCCCTTTGTCCATCGGTATGTTACTTGCCCGAGATTCAATCGTCGGTATCTTCATACCCAGTTCAATCTCGTTACTGGTGTCACATCCCTAGCCTTGCTATGCACTTGGACTAGCTTGGTTATTGCATCATGTCTAAATTTTATTTAAGATTAAAATGGGGATGTTCAAACCCTAGCATTAAATCAACTCAACTAGGATGGATTAAAATCTTTTTCAATAAAACTAGAATGTCCCTAAGAAAAGTTCATGATTTCTGGTTAAGGTGGAAACCTCTGCCAAAAATGATGAATATATTCTTAGATCATTTTTGGATTTTTGAATTAAATCATATTGTATTTGAGTTTGGGCATTTAAATACTATAAATAATTTAAGTGCTCAAATAATTCTGAAACAAAATGTGGGTCACTGGAATAATCCAGAGAGAGTCCACAAATTATTTCAGGAGTTTAAAAAATGAGTTAGTATTTTTACTAATTCAAAATAGATCAAAATAAATAGAAAATAGAAACTAAATTAGGAGAGAGAGAGAGAGAGAAGAGAGAGAGAGAGAGAGAGAGAGAGAGAGAGAGAGAAGTACCTGGTCACTTACCTGGCGCAGCCCACCTGGCAGCCCACTGGCCGGCCCAGCACTGTGTTGGCCCGTGCCAGCCACCTGCTTCCTCTCGCCAGGCAGGCAGAGAGGAGCGTGCCCGCGCACGCCGAGCTCGCCACACAGCTCCCTGGCTGCCTGCCCCACTTGGACAGCGTAGCGACACCTCGAAGCCACTCCTCGGCTGTTGGGGAACGTAGTAATTTCAAAAAAATTCCTACGTACACGCAAGATCATGGTGATGGCATAGCAACAAGAGGGGAGAGTGTTGTCCACATACCCTCGTAGACCGTAAGCGGAAGCGTTATGACAACGCGGTTGATGTAGTCGTACGTTTTCACGATCCGACCGATCCAAGTACCGAACGTACGGCACCTCCGAGTTCAGCACACGTTCAGCTCGATGACGATCCCCGGGCTCCGATCCAGAAAAGCTTCGGGGATGAGTTCCGTCAGAACGACGGCGTGGTGACGATGATGATGCTCTACCGGCGCAGGCCTTCGCCTAAACTCCGCGACGATATGACCGAGGTGGAATATGGTGGAGGGAGGCACCGCACACGGCTAAGGAACGATCCGTAGATCAACTTGTGTGTCATGGGGTGCCCCCCTGCCCCCGTATATAAAGGAGCAAGGGAGGAGGAGGCCGGCCCTAGGAGGAGGGCGCGCCAAGGGGAGTCCTACTCTCACCGGGAGTAGGACTCCTTCTTTCCTAGTCCAACTAGGAGAAGGGGGGAAAGGAGGGAAGTGGAGAAGGAAGGGAGAGGGGGGCCGCGCCCCAAACCCTTTGTCCTATTCGGACTGGGCTTGGGAGGGGCGTGCCCCACCTCCTGGCTCCTTCCCACTAAGGCCCATTAAGGCTCAATACTCTTCCCCGTATTCCCGTAACTCCCCGGTACTCCGAAAAATACCCGAATCACTCGGAACCTTTCCGAACTCTAAATATAGTCGTCCAATATATCGATCTTTACGTCTCGACCATTTCGAGACTCCTCGTCATGTTCCCGATCTCATCTGGGACTCCGAACTCCTTCGGTACATCAAAACTCATAAACTCATAATAAAACTGTCATCGAAACCTTAAGCGTGCGGACCCTACGGGTTCGAGAATTATGTAGACATGACCTAGAACTATTCTTGGTCAATGACCAATAGCGGAACCTGGATGCTCATATTGGCTCCTACATATTCTACGAAGATCTTTATCGGTCAAATCGCATAACAACATACTTTGTTCCCTTTGTCATCGGTATGTTACTTGCGCGAGATTCGATCATCGGTATCCAATACCTAGTTCAATATCGTTACCGGCAAGTCTCTTTACTCGTTACATAATGCATCATTCCGTAACTAACTCATTAGCTACATTGCTTGCAAGGCTTATAGTGATGTGCATTACCGAGAGGGCCCAGAGATACCTCTCCGACAATCGAAGTGACAAAACCTAATCTCGAAATACGCCAACCCAACATGTACCTTTGGAGACACCTGTAGTACTCCTTTATAATCACCCAGTTACGTTGTGACGTTTGGTAGCACCCAAAGTATTCCTCCGGTAAACGGGAGTTGCATAATCTCATAGTTACAGGAACATGTATAAGTCATGAAGAAAGCAATAGCAACATACTAAACGATCAAGTGCTAGGCTAACGGAATGGGTCATGTCAATCACATCATTCTCCTAATGATGTGATCCCGTTAATCAAATGACAACTCTTTTGTCCATGGCTAGGAAACTTAACCATCTTTGATTCAACGAGCTAGTCAAGTAGAGGCATACTAGTGACACTATGTTTGTCTATGTATTCACACATGTATTATGTTTCCGGTTAATTCAATTCTAGCATGAATAATAAACATTTATCATGACATAAGGAAATAAATAATAACTTTATTATTGCCTCTAGGGCATATTTCCTTCATCGGCGTCGCCCCGACCCCGCCGACACCCCATTCTCCCCCTGCCTCTCTCCCTCGTCCTCTCCCGCTATGGTCGACGCGCCCGTAAGCCGCCGCCAGCATAGTCGACGCCATCGCCTCTCCCTCGACCCGTCATTGTGCTTGCGAGCTCCGCCTCGATGTCCTCGACCTCCTCGGTTCGCCACATGTAGCCGGACGCGCCCATCTGCCCTCACCGAGCTCGTCCCCGACCGCCGTCGCTGGAGATCCCTCTCGATGCCCCGAGTGCCGCAGGCCCTCCCTGAGCTCGCCGTCCACTCCAAGAAGATCGTCGTGAGCTGCTGCCCATCCTCCCCCTCTCTATTCTCTTCCCTGTGCATCGTAGCCGCCGCGCCACTTGCGCCCGATCGCCGGCCGCTGCCCTGAACTAGTTTTCGACAAGCTCCGGCCTCCCTAGCCGCTGCTGCTTGCTGTGCTGGATGCGAGCGAGCTTCGGCTCCCCGTGGGTGCTCTCCGCCGCTCATTTGGGCGCCGGGAGAGCGAACCCGAGCCCCGTCGCCGCACCCGTCGTCGCCGGCGTTGAGCCGCCGACGAGTTAGCCTTAGTTGACCAGGGGGTTGACCTCCCTTGGGTCTATGACATGCAGGCCCCGCCCGGCTAATTAATCTAGTTTAGGTTTAAACTTAATTAGTTTAACCTAGGTAAGTGCTAATTAAACTAGGTTAGTTTAGTTAGTCACTGACACACGGGACCCACTGGTCAGTTTGACCTGGACCGACCCTGTTGACCACTGACATCATAGTGACGTCATGCTGACGAAGTAATTCTTCTGGAATTTAAATAAATCTTAAATGGTTTATTTATTTCAGAAAATGTTATAAACTTCTAAAAATCATATAAAATCAACCATAACTCAGAATGAAATAAATTATATATGAAAAATGATCAGAAAAATCCAAAGAATCTGTTTATGGCATTATCATGCATGTTTGAACAACTTAATGCTGCTGTATACAACAATTTGAATTAAGGGCATTTGAAATGTCATATATGGAGTTTGAGTTTGAATCTTAGATTCAAACCAACTTCATTTAACCCGCTGCTAGTTGCATTAGCTCAAACCACAACATATTGCCATGTTATGATCATGCATCATATTGTGCATTGCATTGACTGTGTTCTTCCTTGTTTGCCGGTATTTGTCCCCTCTCGATAGACGTGGTTCTGACGACGAGTTCGATGACACCGATGAAGAAATATACTATCTTCAGAAGTGTCAGGCAAGCAAAACCTCCTTGTTCATTCCGATACAATCCCACTCTCTCGGTCCTGCTCTACTTTATTTCATTAGGACAAGAATGTTTCAACTATTACCTTTTCTCGTTAGTTGAACCCATTCTTTGCATCTCCCGTCATTGTCACCAAATAGCTTAACCATACTAGCATGCTTAGGAGTTGCTTGAGCTTTGTTGTGACCACTCTTCCATGATGGCTTGCTATGCTTAGAGTTGTGTCGGGTCTGATCCATCTGCGTGATGAATTGGAATGATCATGTCCTAATGATGAGACTTAAGTGTCTTGACCTGTTTTGGTCAAGTTGGTGATGAGAGGCCGTGTTGGAAAACATGGTGGATTGTCTTGTGATACGGCTCAGAGGAATTGAGTCCCGTGCTTATCAGAGCCTACCTTGCGGTTACACGGATATTTGCGGGTCAGGTGTGCGGGCAAGTGATGCATGACGCGTGTGTTCGGGTCACACACGACATGAAGCAGTGTCCGGACTGGACGTAGATACGTGTTCCAAGAGGGAACATTGCTGATGGGATGGGACCGGGTTCCTTTGAGTCAGGGTTATAAGGGATCTATTCGAATAGCCGTGTCCGCGGTAAAGGACTTCTGGGTTGCCTGTACAGTTCATAGATAACTTGAAGTGGATACTCTTAAATGCGTAAGATAAGCGTGAGTGCTATGGATGGCATTCTCGTAGGTAGACGGGAGCGGATCCATAGTGGTGTATTGATTGGTGAATATGTGGACTCGTGTGCGCCACCTCAAAAGAGTTACTTGCAGTCGTAGTTTAGGATAGCCACTGAGTCAAAGTTGGCTTGCTGCAGTTAAACTCCACCACCCCCTTTGTTGATAATGATGCATGTGTAGTTAGTTCTGATGTAAGTCTTGTTGGGTACATTTGTACTCACGTTTGCCTATTTTATATTTTTGCAGAGACTTCCGTCTCACTAGTAGTTTTGCGTGGACTTCGACGTTTAGCTTGTTACCTCAGCTACGATCTTGTGCCCTCGGCAGGATCTGATAGATAGTCAGGCCTCTCAGCCTTTTTCATTTCTAGATGTCTGTACTCAGACAAATTAAGCTTCCGCTTGTGCTTTGACTTGTGTGCTCTGGATGTTGGGTCATGAGACCCATGTTTGTAATATCTCGCTCCTCGGAGCCTATTGAATAAAATACTTGAGTTTGTAGAGTCTTGTTGTGATGCCATATTGTATTTGCACATATCGAGCATATTGTGTGTATGTTATTGAAATGCTTAGTATGTGTGGGATCTGACTATCTAGTTGTTTATCCTTGGTAGCATCTCTTACCGGGAAATGTCTCCTAGTGCTTTCACTGAGCCCTGGTAGCTTGCTACTGCTCCAGAACACTTGGGCTGGCCGGCATGTGTCCTTCTTCTTCCTGTGTCTGTCCCTTTGGGGAAATGTCACGCGGTGTCTACCGGAGTCCTGTTAGCCTGCTACAGCCCGGTTTACCGGAGTCCTGCTAGCCCAGTTGCTACAGTCCGGATTCACTCGCTGATGACCGACACGTTCGTTGCTGGGTCATGTATGCCTGTCCCTGTAAGTTAGTGCTACTTTGGGTTCACGACTAGCCATGTCAGCCCGGGCTCCTTGTCATATGGATGCTAGCGACACTATCATATACGTGTGCCAAAAGGCGCGAACGGTCCCGGGCCTGGTAAGGCGTCACCCGTGGGAATACCGTGCGTGAGGCCGCAAAGTGATATGAGGTGTTACATGCTAGATCGGTGTGGCATTGAGTCGGGGTCCTGACAGCTTTGGTATCAGAGCTTGACTGCCTATAGGATTAGCAAGCCAAACTGGTCGAAGTTGAGTCTAGAAATTCTTTAGTTATATAAGGGAATTGATTGTGGGATGGAACGTAAGGCTCTTTTTACTCCTTATACCTCATGCCCTTCTGATCCGAGTCATCTTATCCTTCCTATGGGGTTAAGGAACTAGACTCTCTCTTCCTTCTATCAGGATCACATGTTACTAATCCGTAGACTTATAGGATTGATGAATTCAAGCCTCGGTTCAGTCCCTACTAATTTTGTGTGCTCATAGCTGGCCTCAGAACCTTGATATTGTGATGCTAAGTGGTTTGCCACCATTTTGTAGGATGTCTCAAATCATTTTGAGCATTTACAGCCGTTATGCTGTCCGAGTCATCCCGTGTTTCTAAATAGTCTGATGCATTTGCAAATCGCTTCTTCCTGTTCCCGCCGTCCCTTTGGGCCCGGTTAACCACACTAATCACTGAGTTGAGATGCTCTATTGCCTTGACATATATGTTGGAGTTATTATTATGACCCTAGGTGTCTTAGGGGATCATCTAGTGATCTAGCCATGTTCTGTGTTTCTAGTGTGATGACCCTGGCCATCATTCCCGAAGGCATTCCGTGATGCCACATAGTTAGTAGGCATTCTACTCCTAGGTCTCCGAACCCGAGATTCACCCTACTTACTTCATGTTGATAGTGTTGCTAGTCCCTCTAGGATATTAGTAACCTTTGCATTAGTCCTCGAGGTCCGTGGTATTTCCTTCTTCCAAATACTATGAACCACTTATCGCAGAAATTTGTTGGATCAAAAGATCACAACAGGAGTGCTGTCGATGAGTTCTTCATTCTATATTGTGACTCTGCCAGCTCAACCTTTTTGCATGGATTATCCGGAAGAAATATGTTGAACGCGTTCAACATGCTAACCTATGCATCCACAACTCAGAAAATCATATGTTCTTTTGAGTTGTCCCCGTTTAGTTGTTTTATTTCCCTTGTTTATCATTTGATAGTCAAGAGTATGCGTGCCTTCGTTCATCGATGCCTATTATTCTTGTGGTCCGTCAAGCCATTCTATTCCGGAATGACTAGGAGAAACAAACTCCAGTTCCTCGTCCATCTCTGGGATTGGGTCAAAGCAGTTGTATTCCACAGATCAAAATGCCAATCCAACTTTTGTTCTGTTCTACCCTGGAGTATTACCCTCTTTATGTCAAGAAAGTCATAGGAATTGCACACCACCTCTTATGAATTCTTGATTTAGTGATACCTCTTGCCATCGTTGTTCATTCCTTGGTTCCCGTGTTGTTGCAACCAGAATGCCAACAAGTGAACCGTGATGTGTGAAATCAATAATCCTAGCAATGTTGTTGCTTGGTAGTTAATGGACAACAATTTCATTCTTAGTGTGTTGGTTATTAAATTTCCATCCTAAGATTGATTGTGCTACCTAGTCCTTATTTCTGGTGCACTCCTCGATCAATGAGTTAGGATTGTGTCAAATCCTCGCTCATTTGATCATATCGTCTTGCTCTGAAAGGCAAGATCGTTCTCGAGCTTAATAACATATTGGTGGTTCGTGATTTTCCGAATATCTTCTCGGAAGAATTACCAGGTTGTCACCTGACCGTTATGTTGAGCTCGTGATAAAGTTGGTTTTCGAAACCACCCTTTCTCCAGAATCTGTGTTGGATACCCCTGAGCTAGTTGGTTAAGCTAAACAACAACCTGGAGAGTTGGAAAATAAAAGCTTGTCTGACTTAGTTCATTTTATGGGATATCTTGTATGCATGTTGAAGAAAGGTGATATCCTCAGCAATTGGTCCTCGTGATCAGTGATTGGATCTATCATATTATTCAATCTTTGATTTGAGTATGGGCTATCATCAAATCAAATCAGAACCAATGATATTCATAATGTTGTTTTACTCGTGGTTGATCCCTCGAGCATACACCATTACATCTTTTAGTTTGACCAATACTATCACATTGTTCACATAATGGTGGAAATCCAGTGATATGGAAATTCCGATGAGTTGCTGTTGAGCCCATCAGCAGCATTTTGTCTCCTCCATGATTCATGTTGAACATCAAGCTAGTGTTGGAAACTTTTGTAAGCATTATCTTCATGTCCCGTACATGAAGCATATGTTCGGATGAAAGAAGTGACCTCCTATAATTCATGTGCATTTGATGCAAGTTGCCGCCATAAATTCGGGAAAGTCAATGTTGCCTCCTCTGGAACCATCTCAAGTCAGTCATGCATGTGTGAAGTATGCTATGGTTTGATAGGCTCGCTACCTCCATTCTATATGTGTCCCTAGCACACCAAGCCACTGATTGACTTGTTCAAGGAAGATAAGTCTATGCTTGGGATATAATCCATGGACTTGCGTAAAGACTTCGATATCCTCGCTCAAGGTTCCTCACCTGAACTCGGTAGTGTTTTATTATAAGACTACTACGTGGCCATGCTTGTCTGGGACAGTGTGTTCACATGTATGTAGCTGAACCAGCTCATGTTTTGGAGCTTGCTATCGTAGTTCATTTCCCGAGAATCTCGCAATGCCATCTCATCGATTTGTGTTGCAAACTTTCATTTTTCTAGACTTGATGAGTCTGGAATGTCCTGATCCCAACCAGATCTGAATCTCAGGCAGATATGATGGTTGGAACAATTCCCAAGAACTATTATATTGGTCTCTCTGTAACCCGGTAAAGTGGACGTCGTGGCCAACACACCCAGCCGGAAGACCTGTTGTTGTAGTATCTTGATTGAGGAAGTTGGCCACCTCCCCATAAGGATTTCGTAGGATTTACTCCAGTAAGTTACTCCTTATGGATTCTTGTGCTCCCGAAGTCCGACCTTTTACTTGATGTTCTAGATACCAAACCATATCTAGGAATGGGTCACTCTAGCACATCAAGGAGAACATTAGAAGCGGAGTGCTAAATGTCTCTCGGTCGATCTTCCAGATTTTGATTCCTTGGCCTCGCTAAGGTGAAATCTGAGAAAGTGTTATCCTCCTTTGCATCTGCATCGTCCATTGTTGTTCATCATGGTAGTATGATGTGTTGCCAGGATCCTCGGCACGGATGTTGGTAAGACCATGATGAATATGGAAATGCTCAAGTTCTTGAGAGCATGCTCACATACTAGGTTATATTCTCAGTATCAATTGGGATGTGCCTTCCGTTTGCCAGTTGTCTTATAACTCTAGTTTCCTTTCTAAACTGAGTATGCCATTCCTTCGAATTCCTTCAGACGATCAATTGTGATTTTCCCTAGGCTGGAATAGAGAATTTCAATGATCTCGGTATCAAAAGTAATTCTTTTTGCCACTTAAGGGAATAATTCCACGAGTCACCTCCCCCAAGGCGCCGATATAGAATCATGGCAATTCAGTCCTTGCTACATTGAAACGCTTCCACCATCTACTTAAGCATGGAATTGTTGCCTACCAAATCGAACTTCATCAGATGTTACTATCCATCCCTCTTGATGTATTTTTGTGTGTTCCAATTCAAGAGTTGTTTCCACGTCTCATTCCATGAGTTGATCTTGAGTGCTTGATCTTCGAGGAGATCTTTTCCTATAGAGTTTCTTTCTGTTGACATCGTGTTGGATGAAGATCTCGAAAGCAAAGACGCCAAGATCAATATGAGGCAATGAATCAACATCTTCGAGAAGGGTAGTTGGATCATGAAGATTATGATAGTTCGAGTCCCCTCTTCTTTTTACCCATGCTTGAATCTCGGGACGATATTCTTGTTTAGTGGGGGTGAGTTGTCACATTCCTAGCCTTGCTATGCACTTGGACTAGCTTGGTTGTTGCATCATGTCTAAATTTTATTTAAGATTGAAATGGGGATGTTCAAACCCTAGCATTAAATCAACTCAACTAGTATGGATTAAAATCTTTTTCAATAAACCCAAAATGTCCCTAAGAAAAGTTCATGATTTCTGGTTAAGGTGGAAATCTCTGCCAAAAATGATGAATATATTCTTAGATCGTTTTTGGATTTTTGAATTAAATCATATTGTATTTGAATTTGGGCATTTAAATACTATAAATAATTTAAGTGCTCAAATAATTCTAAAACTAAATGTGGGTCACTGGAATAATCCAGAGACAGTCCACAAATTATTTCAGGAGTTTACAAAATGAGTTAGTATGTTTACTAACTCAAAACATATCAAAATAAATAGAAAACAGAAACTAAATAAGGAAAGAGAGAGAGAGAAGTACCTGGCCACTTACCTGGCGCAGTCCACCTGGCAGCCCACTGGCCGACCCAGCACTATGCTGGCCCGTGCCAGCCACCTGCTTCCTCTCGCCAGGTAGGCAGAGAGGAGCGCGCCCGCGCACGCCGAGCTCGCCACGCAGCTCCTTGGCTTCCTGCCCCGCTTGGATAGCGTGGCGACGCCTCGAAGCCACTCCTTGGAGCCGCCCCGCCCCCGCCGACACCCCATTCTCCCCCTGGCTCTCTCCCTCGTACTCTCCCGTTATGGCCGACGCGCCCGTAAGCCGCCGCCGCCGTAGTCGACGCCACCGCCTCTCCCTCGACCCCTCGCCGTGCCTGCGAGCTCCGCCTCGATGTCCTCGATCTCCTCGGTTCGCCACATGTAGCCGGACGCGTCCCTCTGCCCTCAACGAGCTCTTCCCCGACCACCGTCGCCGGAGATCCCCCTCGATGCCCCGAGTGCCGCAGGCCCTCCCTGAGCTCGCCGTCCACTCCAAGAAGATCGCCGTGAGCTGCTGCCCGTCCTCCCCCTCTCTATTCTCTTCCTTGTGCACCATAGCCGCCACGCCACTTGCGCCCAATCGCTGGAGGCCGCCTCGAGCTCCTTCCCGACGAGCTCCGACCTCCCTAGCTGCTGTTGCTTGCTGTGCTGGATGCGGGCGAGCTTCGGCTCCCCATGGGTGCTCTCCGCCACTCATTTGGGCACCGGGAGAGCGAACCCGAGCCCCTCCGTCGCACATGTCGTCACCGGCGTCGAGCCGCCAGCAAGTTAGCCTCAGTTGACCAGGGGTTGACCTCCCTTGGGTCTATGACATGCGGGCCCTGCCCGGCTAATTAATCTAGTTTAGGTTTAAACTTAATTAGTTTAACCTAGGTTAGTGCTAATTAAACTAGGTTAGTTTAGTTAGTCACTGACACACGGGACCCACTGGTCAGCTTGACCTGGACAGGCCCTGTTGACCACTGACATCATAGTGATGTCATGCTGACGCAGTAATTCTTCTGGGATTTAAATAAATCTTAAATGGTTTATTTATTTCAGAAAATGTTATAAACTTCTAAAAATCATATAAAATCAACCGTAACTCAGAATGAAATAAATTATATATGAAAAATGATCAGAAAAATCCAAAGAATCTGTTTATGGCATTATCATGCATGTTTGAACAACTTAATGCTGCTGTATACAACAATTTGAATTAATGGCATTTGAAATGTCATATATGGAGTTTGAGTTTGAATATTAGATTCAAACCAACTTCATTTAACCCGCTGCTAGTTGCATTAGCTCAAACCACAACATATTGCCATGTTATGATCATGCATCATATTGTGCATTGCATTGATTGTGTTCTTGCTTGTTTGCCGGTATTTGTCCCCTCTCGATAGACGTGGTTCTGACGACGAGTTCGATGACACCGATGAAGAACTATACTATTTCCAGAAGTGCTAGGTAAGAAAAACCTCCTTGTTCATTCCGATACAATCACACTCTCTCGCTCCTGCTCTACTTTATTGCATTAGGACAACAATGTTTCAACTATTACCTTTTCTTGTTAGTTGAACCCATTCTTTGCATCACCCGTCATTGTCACCAAATAGCTAAACCATCCTAGCATGCTTAGGAGTTGCTTGAGCTTTGTTGTGACCACTCTTCCATGATGGCTTGCTATGCTTAGAGTTGTGTCGGGTCTGATCCATTTGGGTGATGAATTGGAATGATCATGTCCTAATGATGAGACTTAAGTGTCTTGACCTGTTTTGGTCAAGTTGGTGATGAGAGGCCGTGTTGGAAAACATGGTGGATTGTCTAGTGATACAGCTCACAAGAATTGACCGTGCTTATCAGAGCCTACCTTGCGGTTACACGGACATTTGCGGGTCAGGTGTGCAGGCAGGTGAAGCATGACGCGTGTGTTCGGGTGACACACAGCATGGCACAATATCCGGACTAGACGTAGATACGTGTTCCAAGAGGGAACATTGCTGATGGGATGGGGACGGGTTCCTTTGAGTCAGGGTTATAAATGATCTATTCGAGTAGCCGTGTCCGCAGTAAAGGACTTCTAGATTGCCTGTACAGTTCATAGATGACTTGAAGTGGATACTCTAAAATGTGTAAGATAAGCGTGAGTGCTATGGATGGCATTCTCGTAGGTAGACGGGAGCGGATCCATAGTGGTGTATTGATTGGTGAATATGTGGACTCGTGTACGCCACCTCAAAAGAGTTACTTGCAGTCGTAGTTTAGGATAGCCACTGAGTCAAAGTTGGCTTGCTGCAGTTAAACTCCACCACCCCCTTTGTAGATAATGATGCATGTTTAGTTAGTTCTGATGTAAGTCTTGCTGGGTACATTTGTACTCGCGTTTGCCTATTTTATATTTTTGCAGAGACTTCCGTCTCACTAGTAGTTTCGCGTGGACTTCGACTTTTAGCTTGTTACCTCAGCTAAGATCTTGTGCCCTCGGCAGGATCTGGTAGATAGTCAGGCCTCTCAGCCTTTTTCATTTCAAGATGTATGTACTCAGACATGTTAAGCTTCCACTTGTGCTTTGATTTGTGTGCTCTGGATGTTGGGTCATGAGACCCATGTTTGTAATATCTCGCTCCTCGGAGCCTATTGAATAAAATACTTGAGTTTGTAGAGTCTTGTTGTGATGCCATGTTGTATTTGCACATATCGAGCATATTGTGTGTATGTTATTGAAATGCTTGGTATGTGTGGGATCTGATTATCTAGTTGTTTATCCTTGGTAGCCTCTCTTACCGGGAAATGTCTCCTAGTGCTTCCACTGAGCCCTGGTAGCTTGCTACTGCTCCAGAACACTTGGGATGGTCAGCATGTGTCCTTCTTCATTCCTATGTCTGTCCCTTCGGGGAAATGTCATGCGGTGTCTACCGGAGTCCTGTTAGCCTGCTACAGCCCAGGTTACCGGAGTCCTGCTAGCCCAGTTGCTATAGCCTGGATTCACTCGCTGATGACTGACACGTTCATTGCTGGGTCATGTATGCCTGTCCCTGTAAGTTAGTGCCACTTTGGGTTCACGACTAGCCATGTCAGCCCGGGCTCCTTGTCATATGGATGCTAGCGACACTATCATATACATGTGCCAAAAGGCGCAAACGGTCCCAGGCCTGGTAAGGCGTCACCTGTGGGAATACCGTGCATGAGGCCGCAAAGTGATATGAGGTGTTACATGCTAGATCGGTGTGGCGTTGAGTCGGGGTCCTGACAACTGGCAAGTATCTTTACTCGTTTCGTAATACATCATCCTGCAACTAACTCATTAGTCACTTTGCTTGCAAGGCTTCTTATGATGTGTATTACCGAGAGGGCCCAGAGACACCTCTCCGATACTCGGAGTGAAAAATCCTAATCTCGATCTATGCCAACCCAACAAACACCTTCAGATATACCTGTAGATCATCTTTATAATCACCCAGTTATGTTTTGACGTTTTATAGCACACAAGGCATTCCTCCGGTATCCGGGAGTTGCATAATCTCATAGTCGAAGGAATATGTATTTGACATGAAGAAAGCAATATCAATAAAACTGAACGATCATTATGCTATGCTAACGGATGGGTCTTGTCCATCACATCATTCTCCTAATGATGTGATCGTGTTCATCAAATGATAACACATGTCTATGGTTAGGAAACTTAACCATCTTTGATTAACGAGCTAGTCTAGTAGAGGCTTGCTAGGGACATGGTGTTTTGTCTATGTATCTACACATGTATCAAGTTTCCGGTTAATACAATTCTAGCATGAATAATAAACATTTATCATGAAATAAGGAAATATAAAATAACAACTTTATTATTGCCTCTAGAGCATATTTCCTTTAGCATGTGGTCATAAATGTTTGACCGATAAAGATCTTCATAGAATATGTAGGAAGCAATATGGGCATCCAGGTCCCGCTATTGTTTATTGACCGGAGAAGCGTCTTGGTCATGTCTACATCATTCTCGAGCCCGTAGGGTCCGCATGCTTAACGTTTGTTGAGGATATAGTATTATATGAGTTATGTATGTTGGTGACCGAATGTTGTTCGGAGTCCTGGATGAGATCACAAACAGGACGAGGAGCTCCGGAATGGTCCGGGGGTAAAGATTTATATATAGGATGATATGGTTGGGCCAAGGGGTAAGGCCCACTGGGCCTTAAGACAGTGCACAAAGGGGTTTTCTCGGAAGGTAGGGGCTAGACGCCATGGTTCCAAGCGTCTACCCCCTAGGCTAGACGCAATAGTCCCTGGTGTTTATGTAAACACCAGAAACCATGGCGTTTGGCCCTGGAGTCTGAGAAGGACTCTTCTTTGCGTTCCAAACCGACTTTCGGGAGGCCCTCTCCCCAAGTAACGACCCCAGGGCTCAACATATAAATAGAGGAGCAGGGCAAGCCCCTAGAACACAAGTTTTTTAGCCTCCTCTAGTTGGTCCTAGTTGACTAATTAGAGCTAGACCTAGCTACCTCTAATCCTCATAATTAGAAACCCAATGTGGTTCCAATCTCCTCCCTCTAGTTCATCACCACCATCACCATGCCGTCATGTTGTCGGAAATCATCTACTACTTCTCCCGTCTTGCTGGATCAAGAAGGCAAGGGCATCATCGAGCTGAACGTGTGCTGAACGTGGAGGTACTGTACGTTCGGTGCTTGGTGGAACGGATCGTGAAGGTGTACGACTACATCAACCGCGTTGATAAACCCTTCCGCTTAGCAATCTACAAGGGTATGTAGATGCTCTCCTCCTCTCGTAGCTATGCATCTCCACGTATATATCTTGCATGTGCGTAGATTTTTTTTTGTTTTCCATGCAATGTTTCCCAACAGTGGCATCATGAGCTAGGTCTATGCGTTGATGATATGCACGAGTAGAACACAAAGGAGTTGTGTGCGATGATTTTCATATTGCTTACCACCTATGTCTTATTTTGATTCGATGGTATTGTGGGATGAAGTGGCTCGGGCCAACCTTACATGTCCATGTACATGAGACCGGTTCCACCGATTAACATGCAACTTGTTTTGCAAAAATGTGGTTGGCGGGTGTCTGTTTCTCCCACTTTAGTTGAATCGGATTTGACTACAGTGATCCTTGCAGAATATTGAATAGCAATTTGATAATCATCGTTCTGGTTTTGCATAGGTAAGAACGATTCTTGCTAGTTGCCCGTAGCAGACATGTAAAACTTGTAACAACAAAGTAGAGGACGTCTAACTTGTTTTTTGTAGGGCATGTTGTGATGTGATATGGTTAAGATATGATATGATATATGTTGATGTATGAGATGATCATGTTTTGCAATAAGTTCATGACTTGCATGTCGATGAGTACGACAACCGGCAGGAGCCTTAGGGTTGTCTTTAATTATTGTATGACCTGCGTGTCAATCACTTAAGCGCCATGTAATTGCTTTACTTTATCGCTATGCATTATCAATAGTTGTAGAAGCAATAGTTGGCGAGATGACCCTGACATAACAATGGAGATCAAGGTGTCACGTCGGTGACAATGGAGATCATGTTGATGCTTTGGAGATGGAGATCAAAAGCACAAGATGATGATGTCCATATCATGTCACATATTCTGATGGAATGAGATGTTTATCCTTTATGCATCTTATTTTGATTAGGACGATGGTAGCATTATAAGATGATCCCTTCACTTAATTTCAAGATAAAAGTGTTCTCCTCGAGTATGCACCATTGCTAAAGTTCATTGTTGCGAAGCACCTCGTGATGATCGGGTGTGATAGACTCTACGTTCACATACATGGGTGTAAGCCGGTTTTGCACATGCAGAATACTTGGGTTAAACTTGATGAGCCTAGCATGCACAGACATGGTCTCGGAACACTGGAGACCGAAAGGTCGAACATGAGTCATATAGTAGATATGATCAACATAGAGATGTTCACCATTGAAGACTATGCCATCTCATGTGATGATCGGACATGGGTTAGTTGATTTGGATCATGTATCACTTAGACAACTTGAGGGATGTTGATTTAAGTGGGAGTTTGATACATCTCCAACGTATCTATAATTTTTGAAGTATTCATGCCATGTTTATAATTTTTCTACATGATCTTGGTATGGTTTGGTTAGAACTAACCCAGATTGACGCTGTTTTTAGCAGAACTATTGTGGTGTTGTATTTTGTGCAGAAATAAAAGTTCTCGGAATGCGCTGAAAATAAACGAAGATTTTTTTAGAAAATATAAAAAATACTGGAATGAAAAGTTATCGGAGGGGAGTCCTGTGGGTCCCACGAGGGTGGAGGGCACCCCACCCCCCTGGGGGCGCCCCTGTACCTCGTGGACTCTCCATGGGGCCCCCTGACTTGTTCTCGATGCCAACCTCTCCTATAAATCCCCAAACCTCCAGAAAATAACCTAGATCGGGAGTTCCGCCGTCGCAAGCTTTTGTAGCCGCCAAAAACCAGTCAGGACACTGTTTCGGCACCCTGCCGGAGGGGGGGATCGATCATCGGTGGCCATCTTCATCATCCCGGCGTTCACCCCTCGGGGCTGAGGGTATGTACCAGTAGTTATGTGTTTGATCTCTCTCTCTCTCTCTCTCTCTCGTGTTCTTGATTTGGCATGATCTTGATGTATCATGAGCTTTGCTATTATAGTGGGATCTTATGATGTTTCTCCCCCTCTACTCTCTTGTAATGAATTGAGTTTTCCCTTTGAAGTTATCTTATCGGATTGACTCTTTAAGGATTTGATAACACTTGATGTATGTCTTGCGTGGGATACCCATGGTGACAATGGGGTATTCTATTGATTCACTTGATGTACGTTTTGTTGATCAACTTGCGCGTTCCATGACCTTGGGAATCTATGCATAGGGTTGGCACACGTTTTCGTCTTGACTCTCCGGTAGAAACTTTAGGGCACTCTTGGAAGTTCTTTGTGTTGGTTGAATAGATGAATCTAAGATTGTGTGATGCATATCATATAATCATACCCACAGATACTTGTGGTGACATTGGAGTATCTAGGTGACATTAGGGTTTTGATTTGACATGTGTCTTAAGGTGTTATTTTACTACAAACTCTAGGGTTGTTTGTGACACTTATAGGAATAACCCAATGGATTGATCGGAAAGGATAACTTTGAGGTGGTTTCGTACCCTACCATAATCTCTTTGTTTGTTCTCCGCTATTAGTGACTTTGGAGTGACTCTTTGTTGCATGTTAAGGGATATTTATATGATCCAATTATGTTATTATTGTTGAGAGAACTTGCACTAGTGAAAGTATGAACCTTAGGCCTTGTTTCCTAGCATTGCAATACCGTTTACGCTCACTTTTACCACTTGTTACCTTGCTGTTTTTATAATTTCATATTACAAATACTTATATCTACCATCATATTGCACTTGTATCACCATCTCTTCGCCGAACTAGTGCACCTATACAATCTACCATTGTATTGGGTGTGTTGGGGACACAAGAGACTCTTTGTTATTTGGTTGCAGGGTTGTTTGAGAGAGACCATCTTCATCCTACGCCTCCCACGGATTGATAAACCTTAGGTCATCCACTTGAGGGAAATTTGCTACTGTCCTACAAACCTCTGCACTTGGAGGCCCAACAACGTCTACAAGAAGAAGGTTACATAGTAGACATCTGAGTTCATTAGTAATTTGATTATTTGAACTAAAATTTATCATGAACTTAGTCTTAATAGTTTTTGGCATATCTATGTTGTAGATCAATGGCCTGTGCTACCGTTCCCTTGAATTTTAATGGGTTCCTAGAGAAAGCTAAGTTGAAAGATGATTGTAGCAACTACAAAGACTGGGTCTGGAACTTGAGGGATTATCCCCATTGATACACAGAACAATTAT
This sequence comes from Triticum aestivum, assembly GCF_018294505.1. Lineage (NCBI taxonomy): Eukaryota > Viridiplantae > Streptophyta > Magnoliopsida > Poales > Poaceae > Triticum > Triticum aestivum. The sequence goes on from NC_057807.1 coordinate 88,505,162, forward strand.
GTCCTTAATGCACTGCTAGGTGACAGACCTGTTGCAGGAGCTGATGCGGATGTTATGGACATCTGGCAGGCACGATCTGATGACTACTCGATAGTGCAGTGTGCCATGCTTTACGGTTTAGAGATGTTCCAAGACTTGAAGTTGATATTTCAAGCTAATGCCCGGGTTGAGAGATATGAAGTCTCCAACAAGTTCTTTAGCTGTAAGATAGAGAAGAACAATTATGTTAGTGAACACATACTCAAAATGTATGGGTATCATAACCACTTGACTCAACTGGGAATTGATCTTCCAGTTGAGAGAATGTTATTGACACAGTTGTTCAGTCACTGCCACCAAGCTACAAAGGCTTCGTGATGAACTATAATATGCAAGGGATGACGAAAACGATTCCCGAGCACTTCGTGATTGCTACCTCTTGAGCTTGTGTTGGTTTTCCCTTGAAGAGGAAAGGGTGATGCAGCAAAGTAGTGTAAGTATTTCCCTTAGTTTTGAGAACCAAGGTATCAATCCAGTAGGAGACAACGCACACGTCACCGAATACCTACACAAACAGTCAACAACTTGCACCCAACGCGATAAAGGGGTTGTCAATCCCTTCACGGTCATTTGCAAAAGTGAGATCTGATAGAGATAGATAGACGGTAAAGTAAATATTTTTGATATTTTTGGTTTATAGATCGGAGAGTAAAAGATTGAAAAATAGTAGATCGGAAACTAGGAAGATGTAAACGAGATTAAGTAATATGGAAAAGAGACCCGGGGGGCATAGGTTTCCCTAGTGGCTTCTCTCAAGGTAGCAAATATTACTGTGGGTAAACAAATTACTGTCGAGCAATTGATAGAAAAGTGCATAGTTATGACAATATCTATGGCAATGATCATGAATGTAGGCATCACGTCCGTGTCAAGTAGACCGACTCCTGCCTGCATCTATTACTATTACTCCACACATCGACCGCTATCCAGCATGCATCTAGAGTATTAAGTTCATAAGGAACGGAGTAACGCATTAAGTAAGATGACATGATGTATAGGAATTAACTCAAGCAATGTGATGAAAACCCCACCTTTTTATCATCAATGGCAAGAATATAATACGTGCCTTGCTGCCCCTACTGTCACTGGGAAAGGACACCGCAAGATTGAACCCAAAGCTAAGCACTTCTCCCATTGCAAGAAAGATCAATCTAGTAGGCCAAACTAAACCGATAATTCAAAGAGACTTGCAAAGATATCAAATCATGCATATAAGAATTCAGAGAAGAACCAAATAATATTCATAGATAATCTGATCATAAATCCACAATTCATCGGATCTCGGCAAACACACCACAAAAGAATATTACATCGAATAGATCTCCAAGAACATCGACATGGTATTGAGGATTAAAGAGAGAGAAGAAGCCATCTAGCTAATAACTATGGACCCGAAGGTCTGTGGTAAACTACTCACGCTTCATCAGAGAGGTAATGGTGTTGATGTAGAAGCCCTCCGTGATCGAATCCCCCTCCGGCAGGACGCCGGAAAAGGCCCCTAGATGGTATCTCGCGGAGGTGGAAAAGTGGTTTCGTGGCTCCCCCGGATGTTTTCAGGGTATAAGAGTATATATAGGCGAAGGAACTAGGTCAGGGGAGCTACGAGGGGCCCATGAGGGTGGGGGCGCACCTTCCTGCCTTGTGGCTTCCTTGTTGCATCTCTGACTTCATCTCCAAGTCTTCTGGTTTGCTTTCGGTCCAAGTAAGATAATCACGGAGGTTTCATTCCGTTTGGACTCCGTTTGGTATTCCTTTTCCGCGAAACTCTAAAATAGGCAAAAAAACAAAAACTGGCACTGGGCCCTCGGTTAATAGGTTAGTGCCAAAAATAATATAAAATAGCATACAAATGCCTATTAAACATCCAAAACAGATAATATAATAGCATGGAACAATCAAAAATTATAGATACGTTGGAGATGTATCAGCGATGCTGAAACCGGCGGAGGTAGAAATCAAGAAGGAGCATCAAGTGTTGATGGTTAACAAGACCACTAGTTTTAAGAAAAAGGGCAAGGTAAAGAAAGGGAACTTCAAGAAGAATAGCAAGCAAGTTGCCACTCCCGTGAAGAAGCCCAAAGCTGGATCCAAGCCTGAAACTGAGTGCTTCTACTGCAAGGGAAATGGTCACTAGAACCAGAACTATCCCAAGTACTTGGCAGATAAGAAGGATGGCAAAGTGAACAAAGCTATATTTGATATACATGTTATTGATGTGTTCCTTACTAATGCTCGTAGTAGTGTCTGGGTATTTGATATTGGTTCGCTTGCTCATATTTGTAACTCTCAGGAGCTGCGGAATAAACAAAGATTGGCTAAGGACAAGGTGACGATGTGCGTCGGGAATGGTTCCAAGGTTGATGTGATCGCCGTCGGCATGCTACCTCTACATCTACCTTCAGGATTAGTTTTAGACCTCAATAATTGTTATTTGGTGCCAGCTTGAGCATGAACATTATATCTGGATGTTGTTTATTGTGAGGCGGTTATTCATTTAAGTCAGAGAATAATGGTTGTTCTATTTATATGAGTAATATCTTTTATGGTCATGCACCTTTTATGAATGGTCTATTCTTATTGGATCTCGATCTTAGTGATACACATATTCATAATATTGATGCCAAAAGATGCAAAGTTGATAATGATAGTGCAACATACTTATGGCACTGCCGTTTAGGTCATATTGGTGTAAAACACATGAAGAAATTTCATGCGGATGGACTTTTGGAATCTTTTGATACTTGCAAACCATGCCTCATGGATAAGATGACTAAAACTCCGTTCTCCGGAACAATGGAACAAGCTAATGACTTATTGGAAATAATACATACCGATGTATGCAGTCCGATGAGTGTTGAAGCACGCGGCGGGTATTGATACATCCATTTTGCATCATGCTTTTATATCAATATTTATTGCATTATGGACTGTTATTTCACATTATATATCAATACTTATGGTTATTCTCTCTTATTTTATAAGGTTTACCATGAAGAGGGGGAATGTCGGCAGCTGGAATTCTGGCTGAAAAAGGAGCAAACATTGGAAACCTATTCTGCACTGCTCCAAAAGACCTGAAACTCCACGAAACCTATTTTTGGATTTAATAAGAATTATTGAGCGGAAGAAATACCTCAGGGGGGCCACACCCTGTCCAGGAGGGTGGGGGGCGCGCCCACCCCTACTGGGCGTGCCCCCTATCTCCCGGGCCCCCTGGTGGCCCCCCGGTGTCCATCTTCTGCTATATGAAGGGTTTTGTCCTGGAAAAAATCGTGGGCAAGCTTACGGGACGGAACTCCGCCGCCACGAGGCGGAACCTTGGCGGAACCAATCTAGGGCTCCAGCGGAGCTATTCTGCCGGGATACTTCCCTCCGGGAGGGGGAAATCATCACCATCGTCATCACCAACGATCCTCCCATCGGGAGAGGGTCAAGCTCCATCAACATCTTCATCAGCACCATCTCCTCTCAAACCCTAGTTCATCTCTTGTATCCAATCTTGTATCCAAAACCACAAATTGGTACCTGTGGGTTGCTAGTAGTGTTGGTTACTCCTTGTAGTTGATACTTATTGGTTTACTTGGTGGAAGATCATATGTTCAGATCCTTAATGCATATTATTACACCACTGATTATGAACATGAATATGCTTTGTGAGTAGTTACGTTTGTTCCTGAAGACATGGGTGAAGTCTTGCTATTAGTAGTCATGTGAATTTGGTATTCGTTTGATATTTTGATGAGACATATGTTGTCTTTCCTCTAGTGGTGTTATGTGAACGTCGACTACATGACACTTCACCATTATTGGGCCTAGAGGAAGGCATTGGGAATTAATAAGTAGATGATGGTTTGCTAGAGTGACAGAAGCTTAAACCCTAGTTTATGTGTTGCTTCGTTAGGGGCTGATTTGGATCCATATGTCTAATGCTATGGTTAGGTTTACCTTAATACTTTTGTTGTAGTTGCGGATGCTTGCAATAGAGGTTAATCATAAGTGGGATGCTTGTCCAAGTAAGGGTAGTACCCAAGCACCGGTCCACCCACATATCAAATTATCAAAGTACCGAACGCGAATCATATGAACATGATGAAACTAGCTTGACGATAATTCCCATGTGTCCTCGGGAGCGCTTTTCTCATTATAAGAAATTGTACATGCTTATCCTTTGCTACAAAAAGGATTGGGCCACCTTGCTGCACCTTATTTACTTTTATTATTTATTACTCGTTACAATTTATCTTATCACAAACTATCTATTACCTACAATTTCAGTGCTTGCAGAGAAAACCTTACTGAAAACCGCTTATCATTTCCTTCTGCTCCTCGTTGGGTTCGACATTCTTACTTATAGAAAGGACTACGATAGACCCCCTACACTTGTGGGTCATCAGTTATCGTTATTTTCTAACCTTCACAGATGATTTAAGTAGGTATGGGTATATCTACTTGATGAAACACAATACTGAAACATTTGAGAAGTTCAAAGAATTTCAGAGTGAAGTAGAGAATCCTCGTAATAAGAAAATAAAGTTCCTATGATCTGATCGCGGAGGCGAATATTTGAGTTCATGAGTTTGGCCTTCATTTAAGATAATGTAGAATTGTTTCACAACTCACGCCACCTGGAACACCATAACGTAATGGTGTGTAAGAACGTGGTAACCGTACTTTATTAGATATGATGTGTTCTATGATGTCTCTTACCAATTTGCCTTTATTATTTTGGGGTTATGGATTAGAGACAACTGCATTCACGTTAAATAGGGCACCATCTAAATCCGTTGAATGACACCGTATGAATTATGGTTTGGCAAGAAACCTAAGTTGTCATTTCTTAAAGTTTGGGGATCGATGCTTATGTTAAAAGGCTTCAACCTGATAAGCTTGAACCCAAAGAGGAGAAGTGCGTCTTCATAGGATACCCTAAAGAAACTATTGGGTATACCTTCTACCACAGATCCGAAGGCAAGATCTTTGTTGCTAAGAATGAGTCATTTCTAGAGAAGGAGTTTCTCTCAAAAGAAGTGAGTGGGAGGAAAGTAGAACTTGATGAGGTAGTTGTACCTTCTCTCGAATTAGAAAGTAGCACATCAGAGAAAACCATTCCTGTGATGCCTACACCAACTAGAGAAGAAGCTAATGATGATGATCATGAAACTTCAGATCAAGTTACTACTAAACCTCATAGGTCGACCAGAACACGTACTGCACCAGAGTGGTACGGTAATCCTGTCATGGAAGTCATGTTGTTAGACAACGACGAACCTACGAGCTATGAAGAAGCTATGATGAGCCCAGATTCCGACAAATGGCTTGAGTCCATGAAATATGAGATAGGATCCATGTATGAGAACAAAGTATGAACTTTGGTGAACTTGCCCAATGATCAGCAAGCCATTGAGAATAAATGGATCTTCAAGAGGAAGACGGACGATGATGGTAATATCACAGTCTACAAAGCTCGACTTGTCGCAAAAGGTTTTCGACAAGTTCAAGGGGTTAACTACGATGAGACTTCTCACACGTAGAGATGCTTAAGTCTGTTAGAATCATGTTAGCAATTGCCGCATTTTATGATTATGAAATCTGGCAAATGGACATCAAAACTGCATTCCTTCACGGTTTCTTAAAGAAGAGTTGTATATGATGCAACCAGAAGGTTTTGTCGATCCAAATGGTGCTAACAAAGTGTGCAAGCTCCAGCGATCCATCTATGGACTGGTGCAAGCATCTCAGAGTTGGAATATACGCTTTGATGAGGTGATCAAAGCATTTGGTTTTATACAGACCTACGGTGAAGCCTGTATTTACAAGAAAGTGAGTGGGAGCTCTATAACATTTCTAATATTATATGTGGATGACATATTGTTGATTGGAAATGATATAGAATTTATGGATAGCATAAAAGGATACTTGAATAAGAATTTTTCAATGAAAGACCTCGGTGAAGCTGCCTACATATTGGGCATCAAAATCTATAGAGATAGATCAAGACGCTTAATAGGACTTTCACAAAGCACATACCTTGACAAAGTTTTGAATAATTTCAAAATGGATCAAACAAAGAAAGGGCTATTGCCTGTATTGCAAGGTGTGAAGTTGAGTAAGACTCAAAGCCGACCACGACAGAAGAAAGAGAAAGGATGGAAGTCATTCCCTATGCCTCAGCCATAGGCTCTATAATGTATGCCATGCTATGTACCACACCTGATGTGTGCCTTGCCATGGGTCTAGCAAGGGGGTACAATAGTGATCCAGGAGTGGATCACTAGACAACGGTCAAAATTATCCTTGGGTACCTAAAGAGGACTAAGGAAATGTTTCTTGGTTATGGAGGTGATAAAGAGTTCGTCTTAAAGGGTTACATCGATGCAAGCTTTGACACCGATCCAAACGACTCTAAGTCTCAATCTGGATACGTATTGAACATGGGAGCAATTACTAGAGTAGCTTCATGCACATCATTATAGACATAGATATTTACAAAGTACGCACGGATCTGAATGTTGTAGACCCGTTGAATAAAATCTCTCTCACGAGCAAAACATGATCACACCTTAGAACTCATTGGATGTTAATCACATAGCGATCTGAACTAGATTATTGACTCTAGTGCAAGTGGGAGACTGTTGGAAATATGCACGAGAGGCAACAATAAATTGGTTATTATCATATTTCCTTGTTCTTGATAAAGGTTTATTATTCATGCTAGAATTGTATTGACCGGAAACCTAAATACATGTGTGAATACATAAAAAAATACCAAGTCCCTAGTGGGCCCCTACTAGACTAGCTCATTGATTAAAAGATGGTTAAGGTTTCCTAACCATAGACGTGAGTTGTCATTTGATAACGGCATCACATCATTAGGAGAATGATGTGATGGACAAGACACGTCTGTTAGCATAGCTTATGATCGTTCAGTTTTTTGCTACTGATTTCTTAATATCAAATACATATTCCTTCGACCATGAGATCATGCAACTCCCAGATACCGGAAGAATGCCTTGTGTGATATCAAACGTCACTTCATAACTGGGTGATCATAAATGTGCTCTACAGGTATCTCTGAAGGTGTCTGTTGAGTTGGCATGAATCGAGATTGGGATTTGTCACTCCGTAAGATGGAGAGGTATCTTTGGGCCCTCTCGGTAATACAACATCACAAGAAGCTTGCAAGAAAAGTGACTAAGGAGTTAGTTACAAGATGATGTATTATGGAATGAGTAAAGAGACTTACTGGTAACGAGATTGAACTAGGTATGGAGATACCAACGATCGAATCTCGGGCAAGTAACATATCGATGAACAAAGGGAACTATGTATGTTGTCATAAATGTTCGACCGGTAAAGATCTTCGTAGAATATGTAGGAACCAATATGGGCATCCAACTCCCGCTATTTGTTATTGACCGGAGAAGCGTCTCAGTCAAGTCTACATCATTCTTGAACCTGTAGGGTCCGCACGTTTAACGTTCATTGACGATGTAGTGTTATATGAGTTATGTATGTTGGTGACCGAATGTTGTTTGGAGTCCTGATGTCTACTATGCAACCTTTTTCTTGTAGACGTTGTTGGGCCTCCAAGTGCAGAGGTTTGTAGGACAGTAGCAAATTTCCCTCAAGTGGATGACCTAAGGTTTATCAATCCGTGGGAGGTGTAGGATGAAGATGGTCTCTCTCAAACAACCCTGCAAACCAAATAACAAAGAGTCTCTTGTGTCCCCAACACACCCAATACAATGGTAGATTGTATAGGTGCACTAGTTCGGCGAAGAGATGGTGATACAAGTGCAATATGATGGTAGATATAAGTATTTGTAATCTGAAATTATAAAAACAGCAAGGTAACAAGTGGTAAAAGTGAGCGTAAACGGTATTGCAATGCTAGGAAACAAGGCCTAAGGTTCATACTTTCACTAGTGCAAGTTCTCTCAACAATAATAACATAATTGGATCATATAAATATCCCTCAACATGCAACAAAGAGTCACTCCAAAGTCACTAATAGCGGAGAACAGATGAAGAGATTATGGTAGGGTACGAAACCACCTCAAAGTTATCCTTTTTGATCAATCTATTCAAGAGTCTGTAGTAAAATAACATGAAGCTATTCTTTCCGTTCGATCTATCATAGATTTCATACTAGAATAACACCTTAAGACAATTTTCAACCAAAACCCTAATGTCACCTAAATACTCCATTGTCACCTCAAGTATCCGTGGGCATGATTATACGATATGCATCGCACAATCTTAGATTCATCTATTCAACCAACACAAAGTACTTCAAAGAGTGCCCCAAAGTTTCTACCGGAGAGTCAAGACAAAAATGTGTGCCAACCCCTATTCATAGGTTCATGGCTGGAACCCGTAAGTTGATCACAAAAACATACATCAAGTGGATCATGTGAATATCCCATTGTCACCACAGATAAGCACGACAAGACATACATCAAGTGTTCTCAAATCCTTAAAGACTCAATCTGATAATATAACTTCAAAGGGAAAACTCAATCCATTACAAGAGAGTAGAGGGGGAGAAACATCATAAGATCCAACTATAATAGCAAAGCTCGCGATACATCAAGATCGTGCCATAGAGAGAACACAAGAGAGAGAGAGATCAAGCACATAGCTACTGGTACATACCCTCAGCCCCGAGGGTGAACTACTCCCTCCTTGTCATGGAGATCGCTTAGATGATGAAGATGGCCATCGGTGATGGGTTCCCCCTCCGGCAGGGTGCCGGAACGGGCTCCCGAGAGGTTTTTTGTGGCTACAGAGGCTTGCGGCGGCGGAACTCCCGATCTATCTTCGTCTTCGATGTTTTTAGGGTATATGGACTTATATAGGTGAAATAAGTCGGTCGGGGGACATTCGAGGGGCCCACGAGACAGGGGGCGCGCCCAGTAGGGGGGGGGGCGCCCCCACCCTCGTGGCCACCTCGAAGCTTCCTTGGCTTCAACTCCAAGTCTCCTGGATCACGTTCATTCCAAAAATAACGCTCCCGACTCCGTTTGATATTCCTTTTCTTTGAAACACTGAAATAGGCAAGAAAACAACAATATTGGTTGGGCCTCCGGTTAATAGGTTAGTCCCAAAAATAATATAAAAGTGTATAATAAAGCCCATAATCATCCAAAATAGATAATAAAATAGCATGAATGCTTCATAAATTATAGATACGTTGGAGACGTATCAGCACCCCCAAGCTTAATTCATGCTCGTCCTCGAGTAGGTAAATGATAAAAGAAAGAATTTATGAAGTGTGAATGCTAGCAGGTGCACAAGTTTGATCAATGATAATTCCAATCACCTTTTCTAGCATGATTATATGTCATGACAGTACTTCATCTCATAAAACTTCTCACGATCAAGTAACAAGCTATTCACATGTTAAAGCATAGACCATAAACTTTCTTGAAAACTAGCAAACTTCATTCTCAGTCATCAAACAATTATAATTCATCTTATTTTCAGGAAGGGTCTATCTCAGAGCTTTGATTTAGCAAACTCCACATACTCAACTATCATATAGTCTTCCATAATTGCTAACACTCACGCAATACTTATGGTTATGGAGTTTTAATCGGACACTGAGAAAGGTAGGGGCTTACAATTTCACCTCCCAACGTATTCACCTTTGGGTGATGTCAACAATAATAGTCCATGCTAACTTACATCCAATTGGATATATATATATCAAGATCTTTCCAACACGAGGTGCTTGCCAAAGGATAAAATGAAAAAGGGAAAGGTGAAGATCACCTTGACTCTTGCATAAAGTAAAAGACCTAAAGTAAAATATAGGCCCTTCGCAGAGGGAAGTAGAGGTTGTCATGCGCTTTTATGGTTGGATGCACACAATCTTAATGCGAAAAAACATCACTTTATATTGCCACTTCTATATGGACCTTTATTATGCAGTCCGTCGCTTTTATTGCTTCCATAACAAGATCGTATAAAGCTTATTTTCTTCACACTGATAAGTCATACATATTTAGGGAGCAATTTTTATTGCATGCACCAATGACAACTTACTTAAAGGATCTTACTCAATCCATAGGTAGGTATGGTGGACTCTCATGGCAAAACTAGTTTAAGGGATATTTGGAAGCACAAGTAGTATCTCTACTTGGTGCAAGGAATTTTGGCTAGCATGAGGGGAAAGGCAAGCTCAACATGTTTGAATGATCCATGACAATATACTTTAACTGAGATGTGAGAAAACATAACTCATTACGTTGTCTTCCTTGTCCAACATCAACTCTTTAGCATGTCATACTTAATGAGTGCTCACAATTATAAAATATGTCCAAGATAGTATATTTATATGTGAAATCTCTCTTCCTTCAATATTCTTTCATGAATTGTTCAAATGACCAATACAATGCTTGCTAACCTTCAATAAATTTACAACCTCTACTTCTTAGATGTGAAGTCATTACTCCCCATGGGATAAGAAAATGAGACCTATATAATTTCAGATTTATGACATTCAACTCATTCAACCATTTACTCATAGGATATAAGTGAAGCACACGAGTAAATGACAAACTACTCCAACAAGATATAAGTGAAGATCAATGAGTAGTTAAATAATTATGCAACTATGCAAAGACTCTCTCTCATTTAAGAATTTCAGATCTTGGTATATTATTCAAACAACAAGAAAAACAAAATAAAATAACATTGCAAGGATAGCACAACTCATGTGAAGAAGCAAAAACTTAGGTTCAACCCATACTAACCGATAGTTGTTGAATTAGAAAGGTGGGATGCCTATCGGGGCATCCCCAAGCTTAGATGCTTGAGACTTCTTGAAATATTATCTTGGGTTTCCTTGGGAATCCCCAAGCTTGAGCTTTTGTGTCTCCTTAATTCCTTTTATATCACGGTTTCCCTAAATCTCAAAGACTTCATCCACACAAAACTCAACAAGAACTCGTGAGATAAGTTAGTATAAACCAATGCAAAAACCTTATCATATTCTACTGTAAAAAATCACTAAAATTATTATTAAACATTAAATACTAAATTTCTCTGCATATGTAATACTCCTATCCTAAAATAGAATCATTAAACAAGCAAACATATGCAAACAATGCAAACATAACAGCAATCTGCCAAAACAGTACAGTCTGTAAAGAATGCAAGATTCTTCATACTTACCTAACTCCATAAATTATGAGAAAAATACTAAGTTGTAGAAGATTTATCAGATCTCTATATTCAAAAAGTTTCAACATTATATCATTCCCTGACTTTTCTAGGGAATTTTTGCAACAGCGATAAACTTTCTGTTTTCAAACAGCAACATGTATACTAGCAAAATAAGCATGGTAAAGGCTATCCTTGACATTTTTATTGAAAATATATATGAAAATAATTATTATAAATAACAGAAAGCAAATACTAATAAAATAAAATGATGCTCGAAGGAAAACAAATATCATGTGGTAAATAAAAATATAGCTCCAAGTAAAGTTACCGATGAACGAAGACGAAAGAGGAGATGCCTTCCGGGGCATCCCCAAGCTTAGGCTCTTGGTTGTCCTTGAATATTACCTTGGGGTGCCTTGGTAATCCCCAAGCTTAGGCTCTTGCCGCTCCTTATTCCATGGTCCATCAAATCTTTACCCAAAACATGAAAACTTCACAACACAAAACTCGTAAGCTCTGTTAGTATAAGAAAATAAATCACCACTTAGTTACTATTGCAAACTCATTCTAAATTCATATTGGTGTTAAACCTACTGTATTACAACTTCCCTATGGTTCATACCCTCCTATACTACCCATAGATTCATCAAAATAAGCAAACAACACATAGAAAACAGAATCTGTCAAAAACAGAATGGTCTGTAGTAATATGTATCAACGTATACTTCTGGAACTCAAAAAATTCTGAAATAAATTGGTGGACGTGAGTAATTTGTCTATTAATCATCTGAAAAAAGAATCAACCTAAAATCACTCTCCAGTAAAAAATGGCAGCTATTCTCGTGAGCGCTAAAGTTTCTGTTTTTTACAGCAGGATCGTAAAGACTTCACCCAAGTCTTCCCAAAGGTTCTACTTGGCACAAACACTAATTCAAACATAAAACTACATCTAACCAGAGGCTAGATGAATTATTTATTACTAAACAGGAACAAACACAAAGGACAAAAATAAAATTGGGTTGCCTCCCAACAAGCGCTATCGTTTAACGCCCCTAGCTAGGCATGATGATTTCAATGATGCTCACATAAAAGATAAGAATTAAGACATAAAGAGAGAATCATGAAGAATATGACTAGCATATTTAAGTCTAACCCACTTCCTATGCATAGGGATTTTGTGAACAACCAACTTATGAGAACAATAATCAACTAGCATAGGAAGGCAAAACAAGCATAACTTCAAAACTTTAAGCACATAGAGAGGAAACTTGATATTATTGCAATTCCTACAACCATATGTTCCTCCCTCATAATAATTTTAAGTAGCAGCATGAATGAATTGAACAATATAACCAGAACATAAAGCATTCTTTTCATGATCTACTTGCATAGAAATTTTACAACTCTCCACATAAGCAAATTTCTTCTCATGAATAATAGTGGGAGAAAACTCAACAAAATAACTATCATGTGAGGCATAATCTAATTGAAAACTAAAATCAGGATGACAAGTTTCATGGTTATTATTCTTTATAGCATACATTTTATCACAATAATCATCATGGATAGCAACTTTATTCTCATAATCAATTGGAACCTCTTCCGAAATAGTGGATTCATCACTAAATAAAGTCATGACCTCTCCAAATCCACTTTCATAATTATCACAATAATAATCAACATCCTCCAAAATAGTGGGATCATTACTTCCTAAAGTTGACACTCTTCCAAACCCACTTTCATCAATATAATCATTATAAATAGGAGGTATTCTTTCATCATAATAAATATTCTCATCAAAACTTGGGGGACAAAAAATATCATATTCATCAAACATAGCATCCCCAAGCTTGTGGCTTTGCATATCATTAGCATCATGGGTATTCAAAGAATTCATACTAATAACATTGCAACCATGCTCATCATTCTAAGATTTAGTGCAAAACATTTTATAGATTTCTCCTTCTAGCACTTGAGCACAATTTTCCTTTCCATCATTCTTACGAAAGATATTAAAAAGATGAAGCGTATGAGACAAACTCAATTCCATTTTTTTGTAGTTTTCTTTTATAAACTAAATTAGTGATAAAACAAGAAACAAAAAGATTCGATTGCAAGATCTAAAGATATACCTTCAAGCACTCACCTCCCCGGCAACAGCGCCAGAAAAGAGCTTGATGTCTACTGCGCAACCTTTTTCTTGTATAGACGTTATTGGTCCTCCAAGTGCAGAGGTTTGTAGGACAGTAGCAAATTTCCCTCAAGTGGATGACCTAAGGTTTATCAATCCATGGGAGACGTAGGATGAAGATGGTCTCTCTCAAACAACCCTGCAACCAAATAACAAAGAGTCTCTTGTGTCCCCAACACACCCAATACAATGGTAGATTGTATAGGTGCACTAGTTCGGCAAAGAGATGGTGATACAAGTGCAATATGGATGGTAGATATAAGTATTTGTAATCTGAATTATAAAAACAGCAAGGTATCAAGTGGTAAAAGTGAGCGTAAACAGTATTGCAATGCTAGGAAACAAGGCCTAAGGTTCATACTTTCACTAGTGCAAGTTCTCTCAACAATAATAACATAATTGGATCATATAAATATCCCTCAACATGCAACAAAGAGTCACTCCAAAGTCAGTAATAGCGGAGAACAAATGAAGAGATTATGGTAGGGTATGAAACCACCTCAAAGTTATCCTTTTTTATCTATCTATTCAAGAGTATGTAGTAAAATAACATGAAGCTATTCTTTCCGCTCGATCTATCATAGAGTTCATACTAGAATAACAACTTAAGACACAAATCAACCAAAACCCTAATGTCACCTAAATACTCCATTGTCACCTCAAGTATCCGTGGGCATGATTATACGATATGCATCACACAATCTCAGATTCATCTATTCAACCAACACAAAGTACTTCAAAGAGTGCCCCAAAGTTTCTACCAGAGAGTCAAGAAGAAAATGTGTGCCAACCCCTATGCATAGGTTCATGGGCGGAACCCGCAAGTTGATCACCAAAACATACATCAAGTGGATCACATGGATATCCCATTGTCACCACAGATAAGCACGGCAAGACATACATCAAGTGTTCTCAAATCCTTAAAGACTCAATCCGATAAGATAACTTCAAAGGGAAAACTCAATCCATTACAAGAGAGTAGAGGGGGAGAAACATCATAAGATCCAACTATAATAGCAAAGCTCGTGATACATCAAGATCTTACCATAGAGAGAACACGAGAGAGAGAGAGAGAGAGAGAGATCAAACACATAGCTACTGGTACATAACCTCAGCCCCGAGGGTGAACTACTCCCTCCTCATCATGGAGAGCGCCAAGATGATGAAGATGGAACCGGTGATGGGTTCCCCCTCCGGCAGGGTGCCAGAACGAGATCCCGAGAGGTTTTTGGTGGCTACAGAGGCTTGCGGTGGCAGAACTCCCGATCTATCTTCGTCTTCGATGTTTTAGGGTATATGGACTTATATAGGTGAAAGAAGTCGGTCGGAGGACGCTCGAGGGGCCCACGAGACAGGGGGTCGCGCCCAGTAGGGGGGGCACCCTCGTGGCCACCTCGAAGCTTCCTTGGCTTCAACTCCAAGTCTCATGGATCATGTTCGTTACAAAAATAATGCTCCCGAAGGTTTCATTCTGTTTGGACTCCGTTTGATATTCCTTTTCTTCGAAACACTGAAATAGGCAAGAAAACAACAATATGGGCTGGGCCTTCGGTTAATAGGTTAGTCCCAAAAATAATATAAAAGTGTATAATAAATCCCATAATCATCCAAAACAGATAATAAAATAGCATGAATGCTTCATAAATTATAGATACATTGGAGACGTATCAAGTCCCGATGAGATCACGGACATGACGAGGAGCTCCGGAATGGTACGGAGGTAAAGATTGATATATAGGATGATATGGTTGGGCCAAGGGGTAAGGCCCACGGGGCCTTAAGACAGTGCACGACGTTTACGTAAACGCCAGGAACCGTGGCGTTTGGCCCTAGAGTCCGAGAAGGACTCTTCTTTTCATTAACCGACTTTGGGTAGGCCCTCTCCCCAAGTAACGACCCCAAGGCTCAACATATGAGTAGAGGAGTAGGGCTAGCCCATGGAACACAAGTTTTTTAGCCTCCTCTAGTTGGCCCTAGTTGACTAATTAGAGCTAGACCTAGCTACCTCTAATCCTCATAATTATAAGTCCAGTGTGGTTCTAATCTCCTCCCTCTAGTTCACCACCACCGTCACCAAGCCGTCGTGTTGCCGGAACTCATCTACTACTTCGCCCCTCTTGCTAGATCAAGAAGACGAGGACATTATCGAGCTGAACGTGTGCTGAACGCGGAGGTACCATATGTTCAATGCTTGATCGGAACAGATCGTGAAGGAGTACGACTATACACTATTAGGGAAAACCCTAGTAGCAGCGCTAGTTTTAGAGTTACTAGTAGCGCTTGAGCCAGCGCTACTACTAAGGCGCTACAGCTAACTCTTAGAAGTAGCGCTGGAACGCCAGCGCTACTGCTATACCTAGCTAGCAGTAGCGCTCGTGCTGGAAAAGCACTGCTGATAGTTGTAAGTAGCAATAGCGTTTCTATAGAAAAGTGTTGCTGCTACCTTTTCCTGTATTTTTTAAATTGCAGCTTATTTTTGTTGTGGTTTTATATATAGTACTTTCATCATATGATTTTATGACCATGATTAGTTATTATATATAACAGTGGGTGAAATGAATGTGGAGTAGACTCAAGTGGAGGCAACATGTGGTGCATGTCGAGAGTACTACTAATCCAAACTTGATCTAGTTTGGATTAGTAGTACTTTCGATGTGCACCACATGCTGCCTCCACTTGAATCTATTTCATGTTCATTTCACCTAGTGATATACATAATAACTCATCATGCTCATATAACAACTTAGCATCATGGATCATCGATCAAAATAATTAATAATTCATTATTGGTATCATAATAACAAGTCCTACTCATCATCATCGATCATACAATTTCTACTCGATACCACATC
The DNA here is from genome assembly GCF_018294505.1 of Triticum aestivum. NCBI lineage: Eukaryota > Viridiplantae > Streptophyta > Magnoliopsida > Poales > Poaceae > Triticum > Triticum aestivum. The sequence goes on from NC_057807.1 coordinate 88,521,413, forward strand.
ATCATCATAGTCATCTAACCAATCCTACTTAGTTGTTCTTAGCACATGATCATGAGTATTAGCTAGAAGCTACTACCTTCTCTTAGGTAAAATAGCATAAAACAAGATAGACCCTGACTATCCATTATGGAGAATGGAGATTATCCTGTCTCCAATTCTTGCACTTCGCCTAATGTTGCTTCCAAGTACCTCCTTATGAGTGGCCATACATTTGTTCCAATCTTTGATGGTCATGTCTTCATTGCTTTTAGAAATCCGATATGAACAGGAGTGATTCATAGGATGACCTGGATGTATATTCAAAACATCAAGGCGACCTTTGGGAAACATCAGATGAGGCACACACTCCTGCGGGATTATCTGTTGAAAAACATAGTAATGACTTCATAGTTAGCAATGTAGTTCAGTTTTAGAAGAATTTATGCAAAAGATGCACAGATGTCATAATACTTAAAAATCTTACCATGAGATCTCCATGGATGTTAGCATAGTTCAACTCGTGCACTAGTGGCACATATTGACCATAATGCGGAGGAGTTTGATAATAGACATTGTAATTCTCAAGATCAGTACAAGATGCGACCAGATGATTTTTCTCCTGATAAGTTAACTCAGAGCCATCGGTGTAGTAGGTTCTGTCTACCATCTTCCGCACATTCTTTGAAGAATGATAATAAGCTATCAATAGAAATAAGTTGTCAACTATTTTGAAATAAACAATATAAATTACTTAATAACTATGTTTGAGAAACTCACATAGCGGTAGAATTGGAAGCGTATCAACAAGGACTCAAATGTCCAAATTGTCTACCTCGATGTCAGGATCACCAAGATCCATGGTGATAAACATACCCTCTTGAAAATCATACATCTTGCAAAGTGCTTCCCACTCCGGGCAACCAAAATTGGATACGCTCTCAGAATTGTATAGATTTACCTCAAAATCCATACCATGATGGGTTCTTAGGTGAATTTTCTTTGTTTCATTCCTCTCATGATCTTCAAAACCCATCCTCTCCAAGACATAGCGTCTTGCATGGCATGGGATAAGCTAGTTGAATTGTAAAATACGAAAATTACACGTTGAAGTAGTAGAAGTCGAGCTTAATTACAAAAAAACACTTTGCATCGTAGCGTACCGTTTCACAATCGAAGGCCTCCTCGAGCTTAATGCTGAAGCGCCGACCTTCTACCAAGTGAGGCCTGTCGCAGAAACCCCGGTTGTCGCTGCACCAGGAGCACTCCCCGGGACTTTCGTCCGACAACATTCCTATGTTCATAATCAAAGATTAAACTTCTAAAATTCAATATATGTACTAAAAAAACTAAATTAGATCATTATTATTCAGCACGGGTTGACTATCGGTCTGTCCTGTCTTTTTTTTGAAAACTCTCAGCTCACGTGGTGTATATATTCGACCGTTGGTGGTGGTCGCTCCTCCCTTCGTCCCCGAGTGCGTTAAACCAAAATGTCTAGCACATGGGAATGAAGGAGAAGCGACCCCCATGACAACAGTCAACATTCTTCTTCGTTCTCTCATATATGGTGGACACACTCCCTCACTGATTTTTCGACCATCGGTGATGGTCGTTACTCCTCCTTCCCCTAGTGCCTAACAAAGGTCTAGCACAAGGAGAAGAAGGAGAAATGACCCCCACGACAACAGTTGGGTTTCTTCCTCTCTCATGTATGGAGCCTCGATAGACTTAAAGTCAACCCGAAATGTCATTTAATTATCTTTCTAGAAAATCCAGGCCACTCGATATTTTCTACATATTCAAGCACAAGTCATGCCAAAAATCACGGAAAAATCCGGCATGACCTTTGCTAAAGAAGGCCACATCGAGCGCCTGAAATTTGCTGGAACAGAAATTAATCAACACTCCGGCAAAACATAGGCCACTCGGAGGACATATCCTATTTGCATTCAAAATGATGGTCATTGCATTTCAAAATATCTTATAAGACTCATATTGACATGGAGATTTGGCTAGTCTCACCTCAAGGTCGGAGGGGTCCTGTTGACGGGGACGAAGGCGGCGACGACATGGGCATCTTTATTTCTGCAAAAACAAAATATAAACAAAAACATTATTATCATCATCCTAGGACTTAGTGAAACCCTATGTCTAAAAATTTCTCCTAAACTTATAAAACCTGGTTCTAACCCTATTAATTTGTACTGCCCATCTATCCATCCATTTGTCTAAACCTAGTTCCAAATCTAAAAATTGGTAAAACCTTGTTCTAACCCTAAAAAATTGAAAAGACCTATACATTTACTAAAAAACCCCTAGTTCTAACCCTAACATCTATCCATCCATCCATCTATATATATATCCATCCATCCATCTATCCATCCCTTGGTCTATCTATGCGATATATAAAAAACCATTGTTTTAACCATCTATCTATCCATTCATCTATCTATCCATCTATCTATGCAATGCAGGAGGGAGAGAGGGAGGGAGAGGGCCAGAGGGAGAGGGCCGGGAGGAAGAAGGGCGAGGGATGAAGGGAGGGAGCAAGGAGGGAGAAGGACATGGGATGGAGGGAGAGGCAGGGTCGGAGGAAGAGAGGGAGAAGGGAGGGATGGAAGGAGAAGGGAGGGAGGGAGACATGCTGGGCAACGGCGGCGGGCGGTGGCAGCGCGCAGTTGGACGAGAGAGAGATGAGAGTGTGGGAGGAAGAGTGATCGATCGGGCTGACAGGGGAGAGGATAAGGTGTCATTAGTAGTAGCGTTGGCTGGAGGCCCAGCGCTACTGCTATATCTCTAGTAGTAGCGTTGGTTCCAGCCAGCCGCTACTACTACGTGTAGCCCCTGCTGGTTGCCATGGGACAACTTAGCAGTAGCGCTGCCAGGGGGCCCATCGCTACTGCTACTCTGGTACATGTAGCGTGCGTCGCCAACCAGCACTACTACTAAGTTGTAGTAGCGCTGGGCCCATAACCAGCTCTACTACTAAGCTGCTGTGTATAGGCATTTCCCTAGTAGTGATATCAACTGTGTTGATAAACGCTTCCGCTTAGCGATCTACAAGGGTATGCAGATACTCTCCCCCTCTCGTAGCTATACATCTTCATGGATAGATCTTGCGTGTGCGTAATTTTTTTGTTTTCCGTGAAACGTTTCCCAACAACAGAAAGCACCCACACCCGCGCCAACCATTGTCCTCGCCCAAACAATGGCAACTGCCATAACGACTGTCAAATTTGGGTATTAGGTCCAGATTCCCTCGCGCGCTGCCCCATGGTTAGTCGTGCTTGACCTTCCTGTTGGAAATATGCCCTAGAGGCAATAATAAAATGATTATTATTATATTTCCTTGCTCATGATAATTGTCTATTATTCATGCTATAGTTGTGTTATCCGGAAATCATAATACATGTGTGAATAAATAGACCACAACATGTCCCTAGTAAGCCTCTAGTTGACTAGCTCGTTGATCAACAGATAGTCATGGTTTCCTGACTATGGACATTGGATGTCGTTGATAACCGGATCACATCATTAGGAGAATGATGTGATGGACAAGACCCAATCCTAAGCATAGCACAAGATCGTGTAGTTCGTTTTCTAGAGCTTTTTCAATGTCAAGTATCATTTCCTTAGACCATGAGATCTTGTAAATCCCGGATACTGTAGGACTGCTTTGGGTGTACCAAACGTCACAACGTAACTGGGTGACTATAAAGGTATACTACGGGTATCCCCGAAAGTATCTATTGGGTTGACACGGATCGAGACTGGGATTTGTCACTCTGTATGACGGAGAGGTATCTCTGGGCCCACTCGGTAATGCATCATCATAATGAGCTCAATGTGACCAAGTGTTTGGTCACGGGATCATGCATTACGGTACGAGTAAAGTGACTTGCCGGTAACGAGATTGAATGAGGTATTGGGATACCGACAATCGAATCTCGGGCAAGTAACGTACCGATTGACAAGGGGAATTGTATACGGGATTACTTGAATCCTCGACATCGTGGTTCATCCGATGAGATCATCGAGGAGCATGTGGGAGCCAACATGGGTATCCAGATCCCGCTTTTGGTTATTGATCGGAGAGTCGTCTCGGTCATGTCTGCATGTCTCCCGAACCCATAGGGTCTACACACTTAAGGTTCGGTGACACTAGGGTTATAGAGATATTAGTATGTGGTAACCCGAAAGTTGTTCGGAGTCCCAGATGAGATCCCAGACGTCACAAGGAGTTCCAGAATGGTCCGGAGGTAAAGAATTGTATATAGGAGTCTAGTTTCGGCCATCGGGAAAGTTTCGAGGGTCACCACCGGGACCACCGGAAGGGTCCCGAGGGTCCACCGGGTGGGGCAACCTATCTCAGAGGGCCCCATGGGATGAAGTGGGGAATGGAACCAGTCCCTTGTGGGCTGGTGCGCCCCCTTGGGCCTCCCCCTGAGCCTAGGGTTGGAAACCCTAGGGGTGGGGGGGCACCCACTTGGCTTGAGGGCAAGCCACCCCCTTGGCCGCCGCCCCCCTTGAGATCCAATCTCTAGGGGCCGGCTCCCCCCAGGGCCCCTATATAAAGAGGGGGGAGGTAGGTGTCTGTGTCAAAACCGGCGAATCTCGGGTAGGGGGTCTCGAACTGTGCGTCTAGGCGGATGGTAACAGGAGACAAGGGACATGATGTTTTACCCAGGTTCGGGCCCTCTTGATGGAGGTAAAACCCTACGTCCTGCTTGATTAATATTGATGATGTGTGTTACAAGAGTGGATCTACCACGAGATCAAGGAGGCTAAACCCTAGAAGCTAGCCTATGGTATGATTGTTGTTCGTCCTAAGGACTAAAGCCATCCGGTTTATATAGACACCGGAGAGAGCTAGGGTAACACAGAGTCGGTTACAATGGTAGGAAATCTACATATCCGTATCGCCAAGCTTGCCTTCCACGCCAAGGAAAGTCCCATCCTGACACGGGACGAAGTCTTCAATCTTCTATCTTCATAGTCTTGGAGTCCGGCCGATGATGATAGTTCGGCTATCCGGACACCCCCTAGTCCGGAACTCCCTCAGTAGCCCCTGAACCAGGCTTCAATGACGACGAGTCTGGCGCGCATGTTGTCTTCGGCATTGCAAGGCGGGTTCTTCCTCCGAATAATTTATAGAAGATTATGAACACCAGGATAGTGTCCGGCTCTGCAAAATAAATTCCACATACCACCGTAGAGAGAATAATATTACACAAGTTCAATCTGCTGACGTATTTTGTGGCGTGACGTCACACCATTACCAAGCCTTTACTCGAATTGTTTTTATTGTTCCACCTCCGCACGTTTAGCGAGGCGGTTTCCTTGGCACGTCTTGTCGAAGCAGAGATCGTGTTCCCCTTATTCCGGGATTCCCATCAATACGGACGTGGGCAACCCAACCGCGCCATTGATTGTGACGCTTGGGAGATAAGCGAGTTTTACCAGGCTGGTGGGGACACATGTTTTTGTCCGCCCATATAAGGGGATAAAGATCCACTCCTTTTACCTGCGCCTTCTTCCTCCTTGGCTTATCCATCTCCGCGAACTCGAGCTCCAGCGCCCAAGTCCGCACTTCTCACCTCAACCTTCTCCAACTATGTCCGGAGCGGGAGGCAAGTGGATTGTCACGCCCAATATGCGACCTATCCAAAAGGAACTCGAAGGTCCCACCAAGGATAGACCCACATATTGAAACGCTTTTGCAAGGTGGATATCATTACATCAACATTACATAATAGATGGGGATACATACATAAGGCATACAATGCCACACGAATACAACATCACAATACATCAGGACATCATCCGACTACGGATGAAACACAAACAGAAACTCAACGACATCCACCCTGCTAGCCCAGGCTGCCGACCTGGAACCTATCCCCTGATCGAAGAAGCAGAAGAAGAACTCAATGCAAGCAAGCATCACTCTCGCGTCATGATCATCGCATGAACCTGTACCTGCAACTGTTGTTGTAGTAATCTGTGAGCCACGAGGACTCAGCAATCCCATTACCATGGGTATCAAGACTAGCAAAGCTTCATAGGAAAGGAAGGGGTAAAGTGGTGAGGGTGCAGCAGCGACTAAGAATATATGGTGGCTAACATACGCAAATAAGAGCGAGAAGAGAGCAAAAGGAACGGTCGTGAAGCTAGCAATGATCAAGAAGTGATCCTGAACTCCTACTTACGTCAAACATAACCCAGAAACCGTGTTCACTTCCCGGACTCCGCCGAGAAGAGACCATCACGGCTACACACGCGGTTGATGCGTTTTAATTCAGATCTAGTGTCAAGTTATCTACAACCGGACATTAACAAATTCCCATCTTCCTATAACCGCGGGCACGGCTTTCGAAAGATTATACCCTGCAGGGGTGTCCCAACTTAGCCCATGACAAGCTCTCGCGGTCAACGAAGGAATAGACCTTCTCCCAGGAAGACCCGATCAAACTCGGAATCCCGGTTTACAAGACATTTCGATAATGGTAAAACAAGACCAGCAAAGCCTCCCGCTGTGCCGACAAATCCCGATAGGAGCTGCACATATCTCGTTCTCAGGGCACACCGGATGAGCCAGACGTCGGGTTGGCATAGACCCTGGTTGCCCAGGGAGCGCCGGACATCGCTCGATTCGGACCAACACTTAGACAAGCACTGGCCCGGGGGGGCTAAAATAAAGATGACCCTCGGGTTGGCCGACCCAAGGGAAAGGGATAGGTGGTGGTGAGGCAAATGGTAAAACCAAGGTTGGGCCTTGTTGGAGGAGTTTTATTCAAAGCGAACTGTCGAGGGGGTCCCATAAATCACCCGACCGCGTAAGGAATGCAAAATCCGGGAACATAACACCGGTATGACGGAAACTAGGGCGGCAAGAGTGGAACAAAACACTAGGCAAAAGGCCGAGCCTTCCACCCTTTACCAAGTATATAGATGCATTAATAATATAAGAGATATTGTGATATCCCAATCAAAATCCTGTCCACCATGGAGAAATCTTCAACTTCACCTGCAACTAGCAATGCTATAAGAGGGGCTGAGCAAAAGCGGTAACATAGCCAAACAACGGTTTGCATGGTAAAGGTGTCAAAGGTTAGAGGTTCATGGCAATTTGGGATGGCTTGATAAACAGGTAATAGGTAGCACAACATAGCGATAGAACGAAGCAACTAGCATAGCAAAGATAGTATTGAGATCCAGGGTAACGGTCATCTTGCCTGAAATCCCGCAAGGAAGAAGAACGAGTCCATGAAGAAGACGAACGGATGAAGCCGAACCAAGCGTAGACGAACGAATCCTCACGATCGCAACGAAACGGGAACTATCGAGAAGAAGCACACAACATAGTAAACACACCACACATGAACAAGACATGATGCACAACAAGCATGATGCATGACAAGGCTACATGAAGCTACTCCTGGCAAGAGATGATGCAAACAAGAGCAACACATCAAGGCAAGTTTAAATGAGGCCGGGAACAACATATAACAATTCCGGTAAGTCCTCATATGCATATTTCGAAATTGGACCAGATCTGAACAAACATTAAGTTGAAGTTGTTAAACAACAAGTTAAGATGCACCAAGATGATCTACACGAGATTCTAGTCAAATTACATATAAAGTTCATTTAGTTCGGAGCTACGGCCTAGAAGATATGAGCAAAACAAGTTAAACATGGCATTGATGCAAAATGCACCCAAACATCAAGCAAACACCTCAAAACAAGGATGCAACGTGATAATATGAAACTACATGCAATTCTAAGCAAGTTTCATATAAAGCACACTCAAAACGGAGCAACGGTTCAACACACAAACACTATACAAGTTTAGACAAGCTGTCCAAAACAGCAACTAGGCATATTGGAAGCATCAAAACAATATGCTACAATACCTCAACATAATAACAAAAGGCATGGGCATGATGTACAGGTAAAGCACAAAAAACATGAACACTGAGCTATCTCCAGAAATCACTAGAACATGCTCAAACACACATGGTAAGATTGCAAGTTATAACAATTTCAGACTTTGCAGAAAATAACATCACGATGCAATGTTTAGAGCTATCAAACAACATGTTACAGGAACTTATCATGGCAAACAAAGGCATGACATGAATCTACTAATTGCATAGATCAAAAGTCCCTTACTGACCATAAGCCAAAAAGGACCCGAAAATATGATGGCACCCACGTAAACATAGCAAGTTATTATAAAGATTCATACATGGCAGGAACATAATTATGAAGGCATGTAATTGAGCTTGTGCAACTCACTACAGATCATTACATGGCATGGCAAGGCACCCAACAGTAAGAAGGCATGTTTGTGAAGCTAAGCATGGCAATAGAAAGTTCATAGGGTGCATGGATCACTAGCAAAACACATGGTAACAACTGAACTTAATGTAAACAGGCTGACAACAACATTATCAAGCAACTTTAGAGCAAGATATGAACAATCTACAGCAACCTATAAATGCAATCAGGGGCATGGATGGATAGAGGATGACATGTAGATCAAAACATGTTTAGTGGACATCTCCAGATTATGCATAGAATGATTAGTGGCAACATGTTTATATAGCATCACGAAATAACAGATTCAGCCTAGCAAAACAGCAACATCATGTACACTACTTAACAAGCTTGAATCACTCACCACAAGTCATTGCATGACAATATAAGCATAGCATCATCAAGAAGACATGTTTGTGAAACAAACCAAGTCAAGAACAAGTCCATAGCATGCACGGATCAACTATAGCAACCTTGGCTAAATTGAATAACAAGTAAACAATCTGCCAGGAAACATTTTGAAGCAAAAGTAGAGCACGAAACTGACATGCTAGACTACTCCATAATTGCAACAGAGGGCATGAATGGATAGACAATAACCATATGTCCAAAACACCCTTACTGAAGTATCTCAAAATATGCATGGATCTCTCTGTAGCATCAAGTTTACATGGCATCAAAATAATAGCAGAACAGGGACTAAAATCAGCAACATTACGAAGCCTAGTTTGCATGCTTGTGCTAGTCACCACATTGATCACAAAAAGACATGGTAAGCACCTATGTAAAGAAGACATAGCATAGATCAAAACACATGAAGACATCAACCTCATAGGATGCACACATCAATCATGAAAAAAATGACAAATGAGCTCGTTCTGATGACAGACAGCAGAAAACATTATGAAGCACTCTTTCAACGATGATTCATGCATCAAGATGACCTCAAATGAATATGATGCAATGGAATGAAATGATGTACTTGTTGAGGTGAACAATTTGACATATTACATGCGCAAAACGGAGCTACGGATGCAGAGATACAGTAGGGAAAATATGGCATGAAAATTACAAAAATCTGGGACTGGGATTTTCGGGGGTCAACCTCGTTTTTCACGAACTTCGATGCAGGGCCGGAGTTGCTCGCCGGAGATGACGGAGATGACGCCGGGGAGGGCCGGAGATGGCGGATCCGGGCCGGATCTCGCCGGATTCGGCCGGATCTCGACGAGGGAAGGAGGAGGAGGCTGGGACAGGTCACCGGCGCGGGTTGGCGGAGCGGGGCGCCGGCGATGGGCGGCGCCGGCGGGAGGCGGCTCGGGCGGCACGGAGCTGAGGCCTCCGGCGCGGGTCGGGCAGAGGAGATTCGGGGCGGCGCGCGGGGCCTGCGGGGACACCACGGCGGCGGGCGGCGAGCACCCCGCGGCGGCGCTGGGAAGGGGCGGCGCGAGGCGCTCCGGCGAGCGGCGGCTGGAGGCGAGGGCAGCCGCGGGCGGGGAGGCGCGGCCGAACAACGGTGCAGGGCGCGGGCCCTCCGTGCGGGAGGCGCGCGGCGGCGGACGGGCCGGGCGGGCCCGATCTGGGCTCGCCGGGCCGCGGCGGAGGGAGGCGGCGGAGGTGCCATGCGGCGGCCTCTGATTGGGCGCGGGGGCGGCGGGGCTGTCGTGTCGCGCGCCGATTGGCTGCAGTGACATGGCGGCGGGCGGTGGACATGTCCGGCGGCTGAGAGGGAGAGGGCTAGGGTTTGATCTGCGCGAAAATTCGGGGGGAGGTCTAGTTTTATAGGTAGAGGGAGCTAGGAGAGTCCAAATGAGGAGCGGTTTTCGGCCACGCGATCGTGATCGAACGACCAAGAGCATGAAGGGGAGTTAGATGGGTTTTGGGCCACTTTAGAGGGGTGTTGGGCTGCAAGACAAAGGAGGCCTTTACGGTTACCCGGTTAACCGTTGGAGTACCAAACGACCTCCAAATGGCACGAAACTTGGCAGGCGGTCTACCGGTGCTATACCAAGGCTGCTTGGCAAACCTTGGTCCATTCCGAGAACGTTTAGCACCCGCTCATGAAGAGAGGCAAGAAGGGGACGCCGGATGACATAGGAGCGCCGGATTGCAAAACGGACAACGGGGAAAAGGCTCAGATGCATGAGACGAACACGTATGCAAAATGAAATGCACATGATGACATGATAAAATGCAACACACAAGCAAAATGACATGGCAACTACGGCGAATAACTGGCAGACACTTGGCACATCGGATCCGGGGCATTACATGGATGGCCTCCTCCGTCACGGAGGGGCAGATCCAGAAGCTGCGCGACGCCGGATACTTGTCCAGCGACATCGTGCATCGGCTCCCCGACGAGGGAGAGCTCATCCCCACCCCCAGGCCCCATGAGAGGGTAGTATTTCTTCCCCATTTCCTCCGTGGACTGGGCTTCCCACTTCATCCCTTTGTCCGGGGGCTCATGTTCTACTACGGCCTAGATTTCCATGATCTGGCCCCGAATTTCATCCTCAACATCTCGGTGTTTATCGTCGTGTGCGAGGCCTTCCTCTGCATCCAGCCCCACTTCGGCTTGTGGCTCAAGACCTTCAGTGTCAAGTCGAAGGTTGTGAAGGGCAGCCAAGCGGAGTGCGGAGGCGCCATGGTGGACAGGATGTCCCACGTTACGTGGCTGGAGGGCACTTTCGTAGAAACCATTAAGGGGTGGCAATCGGGGTGGTTCTATATCACCGAGTCGCGTGACCCTGATTGGGCAGCGGCCCCCGAATTCAGATCTGGCATCCCTACACAGCTCACCTCCTGGAAAGAGAGTGGCCAGATCTGGGGGGATTCGGAGGAGTTGACCGGACTCCAAGCCTGTATCCAGAAGCTGGTGGACAAGAAGCTCAAGCTTGTCAACATACGCCGGATTCTCCCGTGCCAACGACGGGGCTTCAACATGTGGGAGTTTGATCCGGCGCAACACCAGACCCTGAGCGGGCTCTTCGACACGACGTACGAAGATGTCTGGAAGGTGTTGTTCAAGGGTGCCGAAGCTCCCGCATCCGCTACCGAAGGTCGCGGATTCCGCTCGCAGCGTCCAGCTGACGAGGTAGGTGATTTCACCACTTGTTTTCCATAGTTTGACTCTATGCGGGATCTAAGCTCCCTTTACCTTTGACAGGAATGGCTGACAAAGGCCGAATGGACTATCTGTCCGGCCCCATTGCCAGAGGACCCAGCGGACGCCCACCTAACGGGGCTGCTGGCTCCGGCACCCCATGTGGTGCCGGAGAAGAAGGCCAAGAAGAAGGCCACAGGGACTCGGAAGAGTTCTCGTTTTCAGGTGCTATCGGATGATGAATCCGAGGCCGACTCCTCCCACCAAGGCGAGGAGGAGAAGAAGAAAGCCTCTCCCCCAGCGGGGGGAGGGAAGAAAAGGAAGGCCTCCCCAACAAGGGAGGCCGAGGGGTCCAAGAAGGGAAAAACTCTTCCCCGGACTGCTCCGCCAACGCCAGTGACGACGACGAGGACTGGCCTCCAAGGGCCAAGCCCCTGGCGAGATCGTAAGTATCCGAACTCCTGAATAACTTCAAGGTTTTTCCTTTTCGCCACATAATGTCTTTTTAATGCTGCATACAACCCTGCAGTCCGCCCAAGGATGATCTTCCCGCTTCGTCGAGCGGGTCCTTAGGTGCGTCGGATGTGGATTCCCTTTCGACTGCCTCCAGGCCCCATGCCGCGGACGATGCCGAGGTGGGATCCCAGGAAGGGACCCACTAGGAGGCGAAGGCCCCGGAGGTGTCACAGGACAACCTCCCGGACTTTGCACCGGACTCAGCCCCGGAACCCACAGTGGCTCCGGAGTCCGGCGGGCGACCCCTTCGCAAGAAGGGCAAGACCGTGACGCCGGCTGCCTCCGTCCAACCGGAGGTGCCGGATAATTTGCTGGAGGCGCTCAATGGAGCCTCCATCGAAGAGGAACATCACACTGTTATGAGTGCGGTGATTCAGAAGGTGCAGCTCGCCAAGAGCGGGCTAACCGAAGCCTGCAGGAGCCTTCTAACAGGCTTTGAGGTAAGAATTTCAATATGTATAAAATGGTACCGCATAGACAGTAGCCCCTGATGCTCGGTTTGGTGTTCGGGAAGAAAAGCCGGACTGAGGATCTAAAAAGATATACGCAGGAGTCATAAAAAATGTGTCAATATGGGATTGCAGGCTGCGCTGCTGACCTCTGTCGCACTGATTGCGGAGGTCGATACTTTAAAGCAAAACCTCGAGTGGTCCGAGAACGAGCTCGGCCGTGCCAAGAAGCAGCTCGAGGATAAGGAAGGTGAGTAACACCTTATTAAAATTGTACCTTACAGAAAAGGATTCTAGTTGCAGAAAGAATGACAAGGATAATGTGGGTATTATAGGGGCCACGAACGAGGTGGCGACCCTGAAAGAGGCGGTGGCCGCGGCCGAGCGCAATGCGGCCGCGAAGCGTACCGAGCGAGAGAAGCAGGAGGCGCGGGTGGTGGAGGTACAACAAGAGCTCCAGGATCTCGTGAAAAAACATGAGAGCCTGGAGCGTGACTCGAAGACTCGAGAGTCTGAGCTTGCAACGGCTCTTGAGAGTGCCAAAGCCGCTAAAGCCGAAGCCTGCAAGGCCCTCCAGGAGATTGAGGCGTTGAAGAAAATAGCAGCGGGTAAGGCATTTTTCATGCAAAGTAAGCATGTGAGTGTTAATTACCTGTTGCTTACCCGAATTCGGAGCTCTCCAGGAGCGTTCGCAGATCTTCCTCGCAGCGTGTCCGATGCTGCCGCATTCTACCCGGCCGAGGAGGGGAGCTCGATGGAGAAGGTCTTCTGGTCTCAGTATGCTGAGGCCGGACATCCGGTGCCCCTTAGCGATCAGCTGAAGCAGCTGGTTGAGCTCCACAAGGCGGCCGAACATGCCATGAAGGGCCTCATAGTTCGGCTGTGGCCTAAGGAGGCCATGCCTGGGAGCTACTTCGGCTTGGTGTGGCAGCTGGTGGATGCGTGCCCGCGGGTTGAAGTCATCAAGCACTCCGCCTGTATTGAGGGTGCCCGTCGGGCCTTTGCCCGCGCGAAGGTGCACTGGGGCAAGATGGATGCCCAGAAGCTTGTGATGGACCCGCCACCAGAGGGCAAGGAGCATCGCACGCCCGAGATGTATTATAAGAGTGTGCTGAAGGGCGCCCGCACTATTGCGGGGGAGTGCTCCAAAGATGTAATTTTTGAGTAGAATCGCATTTTGTTATCCTGTGCGCTGAAAACTTAGTTCATATGCGCTAAGCAACACTTGTTAATTTAAAATATTACCTTCTGTGCGGCTGTTTATCAAATCTGAGAAATGGCAAGTCGCCGGCTTCAGCCCCCATGCCACGAGTGCTGGGGTGTTCGGGATAAACTTGAGCACTCTTGTTCCCATTTTTGGGTCCATCTAGGGAGGCGCTCAACGCAGCGAACAAGGCAACCGGACTTATAATGCTTGAACACTCTCACTTAGCCATAGAATTCTATAATTTTAAATTTCGACGAAGCCCCTAGTCTTCGGAAGGCCGAATTTGGGGCGCTATCCATGCCTGGGCCGGACAAGATCCGGCTCCTCGCTCTAAGTGGCATAAGTCTTTAAGGACTCGCAAAAACCTCTCGAACAGCGACTGGCTCTCGCCTCATCATGACGGTCAGTTTTAGCTTTCTCCACTGAGGTGTTAACCCAGCTCAACTGGGGCGCAATCGCAGTGGTTCTCCCAGTGCTACCTTAGCCGATACAACGGAACATAAGGTACCAAAACATGGGAGCCGGGCAAACCCAACTATTGACCCAAGACATGATTCGGAGCCGATGCATATAATGCTATAAGTTCGGGGTGCCGCACTTGTGAAAGTGTTCAGACTTGTCACACCATGATGCGGGAACCATAAGCCCCTGGTGTGTTTTAACCGTACCAAAGTGTATGGATGCGACATGTCGTAAATAAACATATGTATGAAAAAGAAATGTAGTTATAAGCAAAAAGGTGCTGCATTGTTTTATTCAATAAGTGCTGCTATGAATGCAGAATGATACAAATAGTGCGATAAGCAAGGGATGGGACTGTTAAACATGTCCCCCTCCAGGGGTAGGCTGCGGACTGGTGTATAAAAATGCTCGTAATGGAGACCACCTGTATATTCGTTGTAGCCTTTGATCCTTCCCTGGCTGTTGCATCGTGAGTTTGGCAGGTCTGCTGCCGGACAGGGCCTCTGACGAACGGAGTCCTGTAGGTAAAAAATAAAAGGTAAAAAGAACGACACACTTGAGAGCCCCTGGTGTGGTTGAGCCGCAGTCTGGGCTTATTGTGGTCGTGCCCCTCTCCCCATGCCCATGGTATCTTCAGAGCGTAATGGTGTGCGCGAAGGACCTGTTTGGACGTTTTGCAGGGGTTGGGGTTGGGGCCGCACTGCTACGCGTGCTCGGAACCTGCCAGGTGGTCTTGTTGTAGGTTACTCCGGGCGCGCTTAGCTATGTCCGGCCGCTTAACGGCCGGACTCGAGAATTGCCTTAAGAGGCTGCATTGTACTTCTGCCGCGAGAGCCGCTGTATGTTCCTCCGTTTGGAGAGAACGTTCAGTGTTTCCGTTGACCGTGATGACTCCTCTAGGGCCTGGCATCTTGAGCTTGAGGTATGCATAGTGCGGCACCGCGTTGAACTTTGCAAACGCGGTACGTCCGAGCAAGGCATGATAGCCGCTGCAGAACGAGACTATGTCGAAGATTAAATCCTCGCTGCGGAAGTTATCCGGGGATCCGAAGACCACTTCTAGTGTAACTGAGCCTGTACAATTGGCTTCTACACCTGGTATGACGCCTTTAAAGGTCGTCTTGGTAGGTTTAATCCTTGAGGGGTCTATGCCCATTTTGCGCACTGTATCCTAATAAAGCAGGTTCAGGCTGCTGCCGCCGTCCATCAGGACTCTGGTGAGGTGAAATCCATCGACGATTGGGTCTAGGACCAATGCGGCGAATCCGCCGTGGCGGATGCTGGTGGGGTGGTCCCTTCGGTCAAAAGTGATCGGGCAGGAGGACCATGGATTGAACTTCGGGGCGACTGGCTCCATCGCGTATACATCCGTGAGTGCACGCTTCCGCTCCCTTTTGGGTATGTGCGTTGCGTATATCATGTTCACCGTCCGCACCTGTGGGGGGAAACCCTTCTGTCCTCTATTGTTCGGCGGTCGGGTCTCTTCCTCGTCATCGCTATGCAACCCCTTGTCATTGTTTTCGGCAATTAACTTGCCTGCCTGCTTGAATACCCAACAGTCCCTATTGGTGTGGTTAGCTGGCTTTTCGGGGGTGCCGTGTATCTGGCACAAGCGGTCGAGTATTCGGTCCAAATTGGACGGACCCGGAGCAGTTCTTTCGAATGGCTTTTTCCACTGACCGGGTTTGGAGCCTCTGAATCCGGCATTGACTGCCGTATCCTCACTATTGTCGCCGTTGATGCGGCGCCTGCTTTTGTTACGACGCGACCTGCCATTTCGGTCCTTGAAATCCGGACTGCCAGAATTTTTGCTGAGGTTGTTGCTGCGTGCTAGCCAGCTGTCCTCACCCGCGCAGAAGCGGGTCATGAGTGATGTAAGGGCTGCCATGGATTCGGTTTTTCCTGTCCCAGGTGCTGGGCAAGCCATTCGTCGCAGATGTTATGCCTGAAGGCTGCGAGGGCCTCCGCATCCAGACAGTCGACGATTTGGTTTTTCTTTGTTAAGAACCGTGTCCAGAATTGTCTGGCCGATTCGTCTGGCTGCTGTATTATGTGGCTTAGGTCATCAGCGTCTGGTGGTCGCACATACGTGCCTTGGAAGTTATCGAGGAATGCGTCTTCCAGGTCTTCCCAACTCCCTATTGACTCTGCTGACAAGCTGTTAAGCCAATGTCGGGCTGGTCCTTTAAGCTTGAGGGGGAGAAATTTGATGGCGTGAAGATCGTCACCGCGGGCCATGTGGATGTGAAGAAGATAGTCTTCGATCCAAACCGCGGGGTCTGTTGTGCCATTGTAAGATTCGATATTCATGGGTTTAAACCCTTCGTGGATTTGATGATCCATTACTTCATCTGTGAAGCATAGTGGGTGTGCGGCGCCTCTGTACTGGGCGATATCACGACGGAGCTCAAAAGAGCTTTGTCTATTTTGTTCGGCCCGGCCGGACTTACTGTGTCCGGCACGACGGTTGTCGTCACGTACCGTGGGGTGCGCACGCGATCCATAGATCGATCTTGATTGTCTTGCATTATCCTCCAATATATCTCGCAAGTCCGGAGCGTTCCCCTGTGGTCTTGTGCTTTTCGAGCGGTGCCAGGGGTACGGGTCTAGTGAAGGGCCTAGAGGCCTCTCTGTCGCGACCACGGGGTGGTCGGTCAGCCGTATTGTCTCCTGGTGATGCGGGTTCATACGCTTCCTCCTCTAATCGGGGGAGCAGCTTGCGTTTAGGGTAGCTTTTGGAGGGGCGTTCGAGCTCATGCTCTTCGTCTGCGAGGACTTCAGTCCATCTGTCGGCTAGCAGATCTTGATCAGCTCTAAGCTGTTGCTGCTTTTTCTTGAGGCTGTTCGCCGTGGCCATAAGCCTGCGTTTAAAACGCTTCTTGTTCGACGGGATCCTCAGGCACGACGAATTCATCGTCGTCGAGGCTTGCTTCATCTCCGGAGGGAGGCATATAATCCTCTACCTCTTCTTCTGCCGCTCTCTCATGAGGGCTGGCGTCTCCATCCTCCTGCGCTGGATCTTGCTGGAGTGGGTTGTCTTCGGCACTGTCCGGTGTATTGTTATCTCCGGTGCCGGAATCTTCATTCTTGCTGTGGCGGGATTTAGAGCGGCGCCGCTGACGCCGGCGCTTGGGCTGTTTCTTGGAGGGGTCATCCTCCTTTGTTACTTCGCCATTCCCATCCTTTGGGATATCCACCATGTATATGTCATATGATGAGGTGGCTTTCCAGTGCCCGGTCGGCGCTGGTTCTTGGTCGTCTCCGGCATCGTCATCCATACTGTCGATGTCTTCGGAGTCATAGTCTAGCAAGTGGGTGGTGGGTCATCCATACCGTCGACAGCGGCTACCAAGTGGGTGGTGGGTGGGCTTTGAATTTCTTCGTCGTCCGCATCCCAACCGTCCTGACCGCAGTCCGGCCAGGGCTCTCTTGATAACGAGAGATGTTTTAGCGAACTCAAGATGTCGCCAAAAGGTGAGTGTTGAAAGATGTCCGCTGCGGTGAACTCCATGATCGGCGCCCAATCGGATTCGATCGGAGGGGGCGCGGGAGGTTTGGAGTCCGGCAAGGAGTCCGGCGCCTCGGAGTCACGAGCTTTATGAGGGACAAGCTCAGTGTTCGGCTCTATCGCCGTAGAGGTTGCAGCCCTCGAGGCGGTGTCTAGCCATCCGTCCTCGATCTACGCAGCCGACTCCGAATTGAAGATCGGAGCGAGTTCGAGTGCGGCCTCCAGGGTACTGTCCGGCTGCAGAGCTAAATCATGCTCGCTGTGACAGTGCGGCACGCTCGGCTGTGGCTCGAATCCATGGAGGATCAAGTCCCCGCGGATGTCAGCCATGAAGTTCAAACTTCCAAACCTGACCCGACAGCCAGGGGCGTAGCTTTTGATCTGCTCCAGATGGCCAAGCGAATTGGCCCGCAGTGCGAAGCCGCCAAATACGAAGATCTGTCCGGGGAGAAAGGTCTCACCCTGGACTGCGTGGTTGATGATGGTCGAAGAAGCCATCGAGCCTATCGGTGACGACACAGAGGAACTCTCAATGAAAGCACCAATGTCGGTGTCAAAACCAGCGGATCTCGGGTAGGGGTCCTGAACTGTGCGTCTAGGCGGATGGTAACAGGAGACAAGGGACACGATGTTTTACCCAGGTTCGGGCCCCTCTTGATGGAGGTAAAACCCTACGTCCTGCTTGATTAATATTGATGATGTGTGTTACAAGAGTGGATCTACCACGAGATCAAGGAGGCTAAACCCTAGAAGCTAGCCTATGGTATTGTTGTTCGTCCTAAGGACTAAAGCCATCCGGTTTATATAGACCCCGGAGAGGGCTAGGGTTACACAGAGTCGGTTACAATGGTAGGAAATCTACATATCCGTATCGCCAAGCTTGCCTTCCACGCCAAGGAAAGTCCCATCCGGACACGGGACGAAGTCTTCAATCTTCTATCTTCATAGTCTTGGAGTCCGGCCGATGATGATAGTTCGGCTATCCGGACACCCCCTAGTCCAGAACTCCCTCAGTAGGGCTGCGCACCCCTGCTCCTGGTGCCTCCCTCTCCCTCCGCACCACATCTCCCCCTCGCTGAGCTTGGCGAAGCCCTGCCGAGATCACCGCTACTTCCACCACCACACCGTTGTGCTGCTGGATCTCCATCAACCTCTCCCTCCCCCTTGCTGGATCAAGAAGGAGGAGACGTCTTCCCAACCGTACGTGTGTTGAACGCGGAGCTGCCGTCCGTTCGGCGCTAGGATCTCCGGTGATTTGGATCACGACGATTACGACTCCCTCAACCCCGTTCTCTTGAACGCTTCCGCTCGCGATCTACAAGGGTATGTAGATGCACTCCTCTCTCTCGTTGCTAGATGACTCCATAGATTGATCTTGGTGAAGCGTAGAAATTTTTTATTTTCTGCAACGTTCCCCAATAGTGGCATCATGAGCTAGGTCTATGCGTAGTTTCTATGCACGAGTAGAACACAATTTGTTGTGGGCATAGATATTGTCAATTTTCTTGCCACTACTAGTCTTATCTTGTTTCGGCGGCATCGTGGGATGAAGCGTCCCGGACCGACCTTACACGTACGCTTACGTGAGATAGGTTCCACCGACTGACATGCACTAGTTGCATAAGGTGGCTAGCGGGTGTCTGTCTCTCCCACTTTAGTCGGATCGGATTCGATGAAAAGGGTCCTTATGAAGGGTAAATAGAAATTGGCATATCACGTTGTGGTTTTTACGTAGGTAAGAAACGTTCTTGCTAGAACCCTATTGCAGCCACGTAAAAACATGCAACAACAATTAGAGGACGTCTAACTTGTTTTTGCAGCATATGCCTTGTGATGTGATATGGCCAAAAGGTTGTGATGAATGATATATATGTGATGTATGAGATTTCATGTTCTTGTAATAGGAATCACGACTTGCATGTCGATGAGTATGACAACCGGCAGGAGCCATAGGAGTTGTCTTAATTATTGTATGACCTGCGTGTCAATGAATAAACGCCATGTAATTACTTTACTTTATTGCTAAACCATTAGCCATAGTAGTAGAAGTAATAGTTGGCGAACAACTTCATGGAGACACGATGATGGAGATCATGATGATGGAGATCATGGTGTCATGCCGGTGACGAAGATGATCATGGCGCCCCGAAGATGGAGATCAAAGGAGCAATATGATATTGGCCATATCATGTCACTATTTGATTGCATGTGATGTTTATCATGTTTTTGCATCTTATTTGCTTAGAACGACGGTAGTAAATAAGATGATCCCTCATAATAATTTCAAGAAAGTGTTCCCCCTAACTGTGCGCCGTTGCGAAAGTTCGTTGTTTCGAAGCACCACGTGATGATCGGGTGTGATAGATTCCAACGTCCACATACAACGGGTGTAAGACAGATTTACACATGCAAAACACTTAGGTTGACTTGACGAGCCTAGCATGTACAGACATGGCCTCGGAACACAAGAGACCGAAAGGTCGAACATGAGTCGTATGGAAGATACGATCAACATGGAGATGTTCACCGATGATGACTAGTCCGTCTCACGTGATGATCGGACACGGTCTAGTTGAGTCGGATCATGTATCACTTAGATGACTAGAGGGATGTCTAATCTGAGTGGGAGTTCATTAAATAATTTGATTAGATGAACTTAATTATCATGAACTTAATCTAAAAACCTTTGCAAAATGTCTTGTAGATCAAATGGCCAACGCTCATGTCAACCTCAACTTCAACGCGTTCCTAGAGAAAACCAAGCTGAAAGATGATGGCAACAACTATACTGACTGGGTCCGGAACCTGAGGATCATCCTCATAGCTGCCAAGAAAGCATATGTCCTAGAAGGACCGCTAGGTGATGCACCCATCCCAGAGAACCAAGACGTTATGAACGCTTGGCAGTCACATGCTGATGATTACTCCCTCGTTCAGTGCGGCATGCTTTACAGCTTAGAACCGGGGCTCCAAGAGCGTTTTGAGCAACACGGAGCATATGAAATGTTCGAAGAGCTAAAAATGGTTTTCCAAGCTCATGCCGGGGTCGAGAGATATGAATTCTCCGACAAGTTCTACAGTTGTAAGATGGAGGAAAATAGTTATGTCAGTGAGCACATACTCAAAATGTCTGGGTTGCACAACTGCTTGTCCCAGCTGGACATTAACCTCCCGGACGAGGCGGTCATTGACAGAATCCTTCAGTCGCTCCCACCTAGCTACAAGAGCTTTGTGATGAACTACAATATGCAAGGGATGGTGAAAACTACTCTTGAAGTATTTTCAATGCTGAAATCAACGGAGGTAGAAATCAAAAAGGAGCATCAAGTGTTGAAGGTCAATAAAACCACTAGTTTCAAGAAAGGCAAGGGTAAGAAGAACTTCAAGAAGGACGGCAAGGGAGTTGCCGCGCCCGGTAAGCCAGTTGCCGGGAAGAAGCCAAAGAATGGACCCAAACCTGAGACTGAGTGCTTTTATTGCAAGGGAAGGGGACACTGGAAGCGGAACTGCCCCAAATACTTAGCGGACAAGAAGGCCGGCAACACTAAAGGTATATGTGATATACATGTAATTGATGTGTACCTTACCAGTACTCGTAGTAGCTCCTGGGTATTTGATACCGGTGCGGTTGCTCATATTTGTAACTCAAAACAGGAGCTGCGGAATAAGCGGAGACTGGCGAAGGACGAGGTGACGATGTGCGTCGGGAATGGTTCCAAGGTCGATGTGATCGCCGTCGGCACGCTACCTCTACATTTACCTACGAGATTAGTTTTAAACCTCAATAATTGTTATTTAGTGCCAGCTTTGAGCATGAACATTGTATCTGGATCTCGTTTAATACGAGATGGCTACTCATTTAAATCCGAGAATAATGGTTGTTCTATTTATATGAGAGATATGTTTTATGGTCATGCCCCGCTGGTCAATGGTTTATTCTTGATGAATCTCGAACGTGATGTTACACATATTCATAGTGTGAATACCAAAAGATGTAAGGTTGATAACGATAGTCCCACATACTTGTGGCACTGCCGCCTTGGTCACATTGGTGTCAAGCGCATGAAGAAGCTCCATGCTGATGGACTTTTAGAGTCTCTCGATTATGAATCATTTGACACATGCGAACCATGCCTCATGGGCAAAATGACCAAGACTCCGTTCTCCGGAACAATGGAGCGAGCAACCAACTTATTGGAAATCATACATACTGATGTGTGCGGTCCAATGAGCGTTGAGGCTCGCGGAGGCTATCGTTATGTTCTCACTCTCACTGATGACTTAAGTAGATATGGGTATGTCTACTTGATGAAACACAAGTCTGAGACCTTTGAAAAGTTTAAGGAATTTCAGAATGAGGTAGAGAATCAACGTGACCGAAAAATAAAGTTCTTACGATCAGATCGTGGAGGAGAATATTTAAGTCACGAATTTGGTACGCACTTCAGGAAATGTGGAATTGTTTCACCACTCACGCCGCCTGGAACACCTCAGCGTAACGGTGTGTCCGAACATCGTAATCGCACTTTGTTGGATATGGTGCGGTCTATGATGTCTCTTACCGATTTACCGCTATCATTTTGGGGATACGCTTTAGAGACAGCTACATTCACTTTAAATAGGGCACCGTCTAAATCCGTTGAGACGACACCGTACGAATTATGGTTTGGGAAGAAACCTAAGCTGTCGTTTCTAGAAGTTTGGGGATGCGATGCTTATGTCAAGAAACTTCAACCTGAAAAGCTCGAACCCAAGTCGGAAAAATGCGTCTTCATAGGATACCCTAAGGAAACTATTGGGTATACCTTCTACCTTAGATCCGAAGGCAAGATCTTTGTTGCCAAGAACGGGTCCTTTCTGGAGAAAGAGTTTCTCTCGAAAGAAGTAAGTGAGAGGAAAGTAGAACTCGATGAAGTACTACCTCTTGAACCGGAAAGTAGTGCAGCTCAGGAAAATGTTCCTGTGGTGCGTACACCGACTAGAGAGGAAATTAATGATGATGATCAAGGTACTTCGGATCAAGTTGCTACTGAATTTTGTAGGTCCACAAGGACATGTTCCACACCAGAGTGGTATGGCAACCCTATCCTGGAAATCATGTTGTTAGACAATGGTGAACCTTCAAACTATGAAGAAGCGATGGCGGGCCCAGATTCCAACAAATGGCTTGAAGCCATGCAATCCGAGATAGGATCCATGTATGAAAACAAAGTATGGACTTTGACAGACTTGCCCGATGATGGCGAGCGATAGAAAATAAATGGATCTTTAAGAAGAAGACGGACACGAATGGTAATGTTACCATCTATAAAGCTCGACTTGTCGCTAAGGGTTATTGGCAAATTCAAGGGGTTGACTACGATGAGACTTTCTCTCCCGTAGCAAAGCTGAAGTTCGTCTGAATCATGTTAGCAATTGCCGCATACTATGATTATGAGATATGGCAAATGGACATCAAAACGGCATTCCTTAACGGTTTTGTCGATCCTGAGAATGCTAACAAGGTATGCAAGCTCCAGCGATCCATTTATGTGCTGGTGCAAGCATCTCGGAGTTGGAACATTCGCTTTGATGAGATGATCAAAGTGTTTGGGTTTATGCAGACTTATGGAGAAGCCTGCATTTACAAGAAAGTGAGTGGGAGCTCTATAGCATTTCTCATATTATATGTGGATGACATACTTTTGATGGGAAATGATATAGAACTTTTGGAAAACATTAAGGCCTACTTCAATAAGTGTTTTTCAATGAAGGACCTTGGAGAAGTTGCTTACATATTAGGCATCAAGATCTATAGAGATAGATCGAGACGCCTCATAGGTCTTTCACAAAGCACATACCTTGATAAGATATTGAAGAAGTTCAATATGGATCAGTCCAAGAAGGGGTTCTTGCATGTGTTGCAAGGTCTGAAATTGAGCTCGACTCAATGTCCGACCACGGCAGAAGATAGAGAAAAGATGAGTGTCGTCCCCTATGCCTCAGCCATAGGGTTTATCATGTATGCCATGCTGTGTACCAGACCTGATGTAAACCTTGCCGTAAGTTTGGTAGGAAGGTACCAAAGTAATCCTGGCATGGAACACTGGACAGCGGTCAAGAATATCCTGAAGTACCTGAAAAGGACTAAGGATATGTTTCTCATTTATGGAGGTGACGAAGGGCTCGTCGTAAAGGGTTAGGTCGACGCTAGCTTCGACACTGATCTGGATGACTCTAAGTCGCAAACCGGATACGTGTATATTTTGAATGGGGGGCAGTAAGCTGGTGCATTTGCAAGCAGAGCATCGTGGCGGGATCTACATGTGAAGCGGAGTACATGGCAGCCTCGGAGGGAGCGCATGAAGCAATCTGGATAAAGGAGTTCATCACCGACCTAGGAGTCATACCCAATGCGTCGGGGCCAATCATCCTCTTCTGTGACCACACTGGAGCTATTGCCCTTGCCAAGGAGCCCAGGTTTCATAAGAAGACCAGACACATCAAGCGTCGCTTCAATTCCATTCGTGAAAATGTTCAAGATGGAGACATAGATATTTGCAAAGTGCATACGGATCTGAATGTCGCAGATCCGTTGACTAAATCTCTTCCGCGAGCAAAACATCATCAACACCAAAACTCTATGGGTGTTCGATTCATCACAATGTAACTAGATTATTGACTCTAGTGCAAGTGGGAGACTGTTGGAAATATGCCCTAGAGGCAATAATTAAATGATTATTATTATATTTCCTTGTTCATGATAATTGTCTATTATTCATGCTATAATTGTGTTATCCGGAAATCGTAATACATGTGTGAATAAATAGACCACAACATGTCCCTAGTAAGCCTCTAGTTGACTAGCTCGTTGATCAACAGATAGTCATGGTTTCCTGACTATGGACATTGGATGTCGTTGATAACGGGATCACATCATTAGGAGAATGATGTGATGGACAAGACCCAATCCTAAGCATAGCACAAGATCGTGTAGTTCGTTTGCTAGAGCTTTTCCAATGTCAAGTATCATTTCCTTAGACCATGAGATCGTGTAACTCCCGTATACTGTAGGAGTGCTTTGGGTGTACCAAACGTCACAACGTAACTAGGTGACTATAAAGGTATACTACAGGTATCCCCGAAAGTATCTATTGGGTTGACACGGATCGAGACTGGGATTTGTCACTCCGTATGACGGAGAGGTATCTCTGGGCCCACTCGGTAATGCATCATCATAATGAGCTCAATGTGACCAAGTGTTTGGTCACGGGATCATGCATTACGGTACGAGTAAAGTGACTTGCCGGTAACGAGATTGAACGAGGTATTGGGATACCGACGATCAAATCTCGGGCAAGTAATGTACCGATTGTCAACGGGAATTGTATAGGGGATTACTTGAATCCTCGACATCGTGGTTCATCCGATGAGATCATCGAGGAGCATGTGGGAGCCAACATGGGTATCCAGATCCCGCTGTTCGTTATTGACCGGAGAGTCGTCTCGGTCATGTCTGCATGTCTCCTGAACCCGTTGGGTCTACACACTTAAGGTTCGGTGACGCTAGGGTTATAGAGATATTAGTATGCGATAACCTGAAAGTTGTTCGGAGTACCGGATGAGATCCCGGACGTCACGAGGAGTTCCGGAATGGTCCGTAGGTAAAGAATCGTATATAGGAAGTCCAGTTTCGGCCATCGGGAAAGTTTCGGGGGTCACCGGTATTGTACCGGGACCACCGGAAGGGTCCCCGGGGTCCACCGGGTTGGGCCACCTATCCCAGAGGGCCCCATGGGCTGAAGTGGGGAAGTGAACCAACCCCTGGTGGGCTGGTGCGCCCCCCTTGGGCCTCCCCCTGCGCCTAGGGTTGGAAACCCTAGGGGTGGGGGCGCCCCACTTGGCTTGGGGGGCAAGCCACCCCCTTGGCCGCCGCCCCCCCTTGAGATCCAATCTCTAGGGGCCGGCGCCCCCAGGGCCCCTATATAAAGAGGGGGGGAGGGAGGGCTGCGCACCCCTGCTCCTGGCGCCTCCCTCTCCCTCCGCACCACCTCTCCCTCTCGCTGAGCTTGGCGAAGCCCTGCCGAGATCACCGCTACTTCCACCACCACGCCGTTGTGCTGCTGGATCTCCATCAACCTCTCCCTCCCCCTTGCTAGATCAAGAAGGAGGAGACGTCTTCCCAACCGTACGTGTGTTGAACGCGGAGGTGCCGTCCGTTCGGCGCTAGGATCTCCGGTGATTTGATTTACGACGAGTACGACTCCCTCAACCCCGTTCTCTTGAACGCTTCCGCTCGCGATCTACAAGGGTATGTAGATGCACTCCTCTCTCTCGTTGCTAGATGACTCCATAGATTGATCTTGGTGAAGCGTAGAATTTTTTTATTTTCTGCAACGTTCCCCAACACTTCCATCACTATGACGAGAAGGCAACCACTAGCTCCGTCGCTCGGGGCCGCCGCCCTGGCATCCACTGTCGCGTTGTTAGAAGGCCACGCTGGGCTGGAATACATGCCGTTGCTGTCGCGAGGAGCAGCCTCCGCGGCCATGACGTAGTCGGTCGACCGCAGCCTGTGCCACCTGGGGTCAGATCTGGCCTTCGCAAAGTTGCCACCGTTGATCCTCGAGCACGCTCCGCTCCATGTGGCCTGACGCGCACCCGCCATGCTGTCATCGTTGCCTTGCCCCGGCACGTGCCGCCGACGCCACAGTCATGCCCAGAAGCCCTGCCCTACACCCCCTAACGGCGGCGGGGAGGAGGGGAGGCCCCGGCGGCAGCTATGTTTTCCCTCCTGTCGCTCGCAAGAGCGACGCGAAGGACCGAAAATACGTTGTGAAGTCATTTACAGAGAAAGTACTATTCAGATGTAAACACCATAGTTTATACGGAGTACAAAGTTGTCGCTAAGTAGAACAAGTGTCAGTTATATGCCCACTTCACTTGTTTAGTGGAGTACTCATCAACATTGAAAATTTAACCGAGCCGGGGAAAAGAAATTATTTCCTTTGAAGCCTATCCAGCTGTGCTGGCACTAAAGTGTCCAAAATAATCATGAAAAGGCAAAACAACACAACACAACATGATTACACAAGAATTATCATCATGCAACGAAAGGACAATGGAAGCAAATACTAACATTTCGCTCCTAAAAAGCACACGTGCATAAAGACGACAACTCCACACACGAGAAACCGGTCAAGGAAATAATGATCCAGACAAAAACTTTTGCTTTAGCCTCCTCATTCATAGGTATAGAGAGAGAGAGAGAGAAAAAACCCATAAAACCTAAAGCCAGCACCCAACAACACCACTCTGCTCTGCATTTCAATTCCTGAATGGGGGAAAGAAAGAAAGAAAAGTCAATGCCCCAAGAACGAAAGCCTTTGCTTGCAGCGACTCCTCCACCCACTTTACAGCCCACTGTGCGTGTGTGAGCCCCAGGGACAGGGAGCAAAAACTAACAAGGTAGAGCCAATGATAATATTAATGTGACAGTACCAAACACTTTGTTTTTACCCGGTGGATGCTACTAAGAGCACCCCACCCCCACCCCACCCCACCCCAGGCCAGCCTCACTAAAATAGTGCCGCTACTTTTCAGCTCCAAAGCGAGGCAAGGCAGTAGCAGCAGCAGTAGTGGTAGTGAGTGTAGTACAAACAGGGGGAGAAAAGGAAAGAAAAAAGAAGTTGGTGTGGTGTTGGTAGTTCTTGGATGGAAATGAATGCAACCCCCTCTTCATGATGCCAACGCATTTAGTGCGCTCCAAACCACTCGCGACGAGTTTGGTGAGAGCGGGGAGGATCTGAGTGACCTTGCTCTTGAGATTTCCACTGGTTTGAGAGAGCAGTGATGAGTTCTTCTTGGTGGTGGTGGTGTGCAAAAGCAAGGAGAGTGGAGTCAAATCTTTGCTGAGGTTTCTTTGTTTCTTTCTTTCTATCCCTCTTCTTTAATTTGAGTTCTTGGTCCTGCCAAAAGCCAAAGCCCTCCCCTTTTTGCTGGGAAAGGCGGAGCGTGTCATTGCATTTCAAGCCCTCCCAACCCTCCTCCGTTTCTTCTCTTCTCCGAGAAAATCCGCGGTTTCCCCGCCTCAAACCCAAGGAGAACCTGAGATTTCTGCACCCGCACGCAGCCGGCCGGCCACTGTTCTTGGTTGAGGGCTCTCACATTTCTGATCCCCCATTCTCTCTCCCCCGGCGGAAGATCCGGTTTTCTTTCCCTTCCCTTCCCCACCCGGAGCCGAGCCGCAGTTTTCTCCGCGCCCGCTGATCCGGAATCCCACCACCCACCCAGAAATCTCGGGGTTTTCCGGTCAGCCCCATCCCCCCATGCCTCGCCGCGCCCGCTGATCCGAGCCGCGACGCACGCAGGGGCGCTGCGGTTGGTTTCCCCTTCCCCGTCGTCGATCCGACAGCTCGGGGGGCGGCACATGCATCTCTCCCTGTGGAAGCCGCTCTCCCACTGCGCCGCCATCCTCCTCTCCAAGAACCACCGGCGGCGCGGTGGGGGAGGCGGTGGGGGCACTGGCGGGCATGGCGGCGGCAACGGCCGGCGTGACGACCCGGCGTCGTTCCTCCGGCAGCTGCGCGACGCGCTGGACGCCGCGTCGGAGGAGGGCGCCCTCTGCCCGCCGCCCGACGCCGCCGGCGCCGAGGAGGACGCCGCCGTCACCCGCTCCCGCTCCCTGGCGCGCCTGCGGGCGCAGCGCGACTTCCTCCGCGCCACCGCGCTCGCCGCCGCCGCCGGCCCGTTCCGCTCCATCTCCGACCTGCCGCTCCTCGCCCACGCCATAGCCACCTTCCTCTCCATGTATCCGGACTACGCCTCCACCTCCGACGTCGACCGCCTCCGCCTCGACCACTACTCCCACCTCGACGCCCCCGGCGCCGGCAGGGTCTGCTTGGACTACTGCGGCTTCGGCCTCTTCGACTCCAGCTGGGACTCCTCCTCCTCGTCCTTCACATTGTCCGAGCTCAATGCCAATCTGAGCAACCACGCGCTCTACGGTGGCGCTGAGCCCGGCACGGCGGAGAATGACATCAAGGAGCGGATCCTCGAGTACTTGAATGTGCCGGCCAGCGAGTACGCCCTGGTGTTCACTGTCAGCCGGGGGTCAGCGTTCAAGCTGCTCGCTGAGTGCTACCCATTCGAGAACAACCGAAGGCTGCTCACCATGTTTGACCATGAGAGCCAGTCGGTGAACTGGATGGCGCAGAGTGCGCGGGCAAAGGGTGCCAAGACGCGCACCGCATGGTTCCGCTGGCCCACTCTCAAGCTCTGCTCGACGGAGCTGCGCAAGGAGATCGTGGGCAAGAAGAAGGCCAGGCGACGGGATGCTGCAGTCGGATTGTTCGTGTTCCCTGCACAGTCTCGGGTGACCGGCGCCAAGTACTCCTACCAGTGGATGGCGCTGGCACAGCAGAATGGCTGGCATGTTATGCTTGATGCTGGTGCACTTGGTCCCAAGGACATGGACTCGCTGGGGCTCTCGCTGTTCCGGCCAGACTTCATTATAACCTCATTCTACCGGGTGTTTGGTTCTGACCCAACTGGATTTGGTTGCCTTCTGATCAAGAAGTCAGTTATTGGGAGCTTGCAGGGGAGGAATGGCTGCAATGCCTCTGGGATGGTTAGGATTGTTCCAGTCTTTCCACAGTACCTGAGTGACTCCATCGATGAATTTGATGCAGTGGAAACGGAGGGGCTTGAAGACGACGCTTGCACTCCGATAGATGAAAATCCAGTGCCTGATGTCAGGAATGGCTCTCAGCTGCCAGCATTTTCAGGTGTGTACACGTCTGCTCAGGTCAGAGAGACGTTTGAGAGTGACCCTGGTCGTGATAGCAGCTCGGATAGGGACGGGGCGAGCACCATTTTTGAAGAAACTGAGAGCATATCTGTCGGTGAGGTGATGAGGAGTCCAGCATTCAGCGAGGACTGTTCATCAGAGAACTCTTTCTGGGTTGATGTTGGCCAGAGCCCGTTGGGGTCAGAGAAGTCTGGTCAGTTCAAGAAAGGGAAACTGGGATCACCATTACCATCGTCTTGGTTCACTGGCAGAAAGGGTAACAAGAGGATGTCACCCACATCAAGGATATCTAGAAGCCCACTTTATGATGGTAATGTGATTTCTTTTGATGCTGCTGTATTGTCAGTTTCACAAGATGTAGACTGCCTCAGGGAAGACCCTGAAGAAGAAATCTATGAGAATGGCCGGGGAAATCATTTCAGGCAAGTTAGTGAAATCCAGGAGGAGCCAGAGGTGGAAGAGGTTGCATGCCAACATGCCATGAATGGTGATTTGGACCACAAAGAAAGTGCGATAAGAAGGGAGACTGAAGGGGAATTTCGGCTGCTGGGACGGAGGGATGGAAACAGCAGGTTTGCTGGCGGTCGTCTCTTCGGTGTTGAAGAGATTGACGGAGCTATAAGCATGGGGCGCAGGGTTTCATTCAACACTGAGGCAAATATGATTGCTGACAGACTACATCGGGCCTCAGATGCTGCTGAAGCGTCTGGATATCCATTTCGTGATGACGATGCCTGTATAAGTGATGGGTATGATGATGCTCAAGACTGGAGCAGGAGGGAACCAGAGATAATTTGCAGGCACATTGATCATGTTGATATGATGGGGCTCAACAGAACAACTCTTAGGTTAAGGTACCTTATCAATTGGCTAGTAACTTCGCTGTTGCAGCTGAAGCTGCCAGGCTTGAAAGACAGTGATGGAGTTCCTCTTGTCCACATTTATGGTCCAAAGATTAAGTATGAAAGGGGAGCGGCCGTTGCTTTCAATCTGAAGCAAAGTGGTGGCGCTTTCATTAATGCTGAATTTGTCCAGAAGATAGCTGAGAAAAATGGCATATCTCTCGGCATCGGTTTTCTTAGTCATATAAAGATAGACCCAAACCAGAAGCAGTCAAATGGAGCACTAGATATACCCGAGGCTTCCTTTTATAAGAATGGTCGCAGAGACAGTAAAAAGGTGACTGTAAGAGTTGAAGTTGTGACTGCTTCGCTTGGCTTCCTCACTAACTTTGAAGATGTGTACAAGATGTGGGCATTTGTTGCCAAGTTCTTAGATCCTTCATTCCTGGAAAGTGAGCGCATTGCCATAGCTACTGACCAAATGGAGGCGATAGCTGCTGAGCACATGCAAGGGCAAATTTGAGCTTGATGTATGATGTATCGATCAATGAAGGAGTGGAAGGTGATCTTTCTCCTTTTGTCGAGCCATAATTTGTGTTTTCGAGGGGTAATTGGTAGTGGATTTAGCAGATTTTTTTATTCTTTGCCTAGTTCCTCGACATGTGACTTATTTTTGTGTCATGTAGAGTTTGCTCAAATATGTACCAGCGGCTCATCAGTAGAGCTCTTTTCCACTGAACAATGTTTGTAAAGCAGCTCACTGGAAATGAAATAGTTTTGAGTGCTTTGTACCTGGAATGTGTTCATGATGCAGTTTTCACATCCTCTGTTAAAATTGTCTTCTAATTTATTTTTGTTTGTGGTTACTGCTTAAAGTTGTAACTTTTTGCCAACCTTTGATAATCAATCCATGTTGCTGGATGACTGTCCTTTTTGTTCATGGAAACTCACAACTGAGAATGGTGTGCGCCGCTTCGAAGTTCCAACTTCCACTTTGATTTTATTCCAGTCTGTCTGTTCAACATGTTTATGTCTTGTTGAAATAGAACCATTCAGTTGGATTTGAACTGTTTCTAAGTACTATCGCTTTCCTTCTTGGGTGAACTTCAATCATGAATTGTCTCAGTGTGGTATTATACAATTTCAACCCCCTTTTTGTGTATGTTATGTTTTTTTGGCAGGATTACTAATAATCTGAGACTTGATTGCCTTCGATAACCTGATCTGAAGAAGCATTAGGAACCAGTCACTGATTGTTGGATGTACTCCTGGAGTTTTTGCATGTCCTAGCATTGAAACATAACATTATCACGATCGTTGTCTCAGTGGGCTCGCATGAATAAGATCCTGTATAACCATTAATGTTATTCTTCCTTTTGTACTAGTAAATCAAAATTACGAACATCCACTACCGATCTATTTGGTATTTTGGTGCATGTCTTCCCCCAGCCCAGGTAAGAAGGTAGCTCCAATTTTGACGGTGCAATTTTTTTTATGACTTTTGGATGCTCCCTATTTATCAGTAATTATAATCAGGGAGTCCCATCATAGATCCGCTCTGCAATACCATGAAATATCTTTTATGGACCTTCAGTTGTGCTGGTAAACTAAATTGGGAACTCTCTACAAGTCAGAAGCTTATCTTGTGTTATGTGTTGTCAATGTTCAGTTTCTGTACCGGTTTCTACAGTAATTAGTCATGTTAACTCAGGTGCATTGCCTAGTGTTACGCTTAACATGACGATTTCATTAATTTTTCCCTTTTAAATTGCTTAAATGTGCTATTTTATTTTTATCCTTGAAATGTAGAAGACAGCAGAATTGTGATAAACCCCTTACTAGGCTCTATTAGTATGCAGCAACTGTACATCAGTTTGTATTTAATACACATACATCAGTTTTGAGCTTTTGCCCCTACTGTGGCTGCCCTGTCCTTCTTGTACTGCCATGTAGCAGCAACATCACATTTTATGCCAAGCAACTTACAAAATGATGCAACCATTGGGCTGTAAAATGGAGGAATTGTAAATGCATTTTTTTTGTACAGCCGAAAGAAAAACGATCCCAGCATCAAATGCATTTCTTTTCCCAGAACAAATGCCTGAAACATTCTTTCCTGCTTAGGCCTGGCTGGCTCTGATCTGATCAGTGGCTGGCCATACCCTATTCTGTTCACTCAGTTTGACAGGCATAGTCAAGAGAATCTTCCCAAGTATGTCGAGGCAGAGCAGTGGCAGTATGTGTTCAGTGCTCATGTTCAGAAGAAAACGATTCAGTGAAAAAATTAAAGAGGATGGTTTTCAGTTCCCAGTCTATTCCTCTTCCTAATTAATCAGTTTTACTTCTCTGTCCACAGTGGGTTTTAACTCACATAATATGTGTCTTGAAGTGTTGAATGCGGCTTGTGACTTTTGGGTTCTCCATACAGCCATACAGTACTATTTATCTGTGAGACTGTGACCTTTGTGCTAGCACTGCTCAGAGCATCCCTCTGGATCCGTGGCAACCGGCAACCTTGCAGAAGTCCTGGTAATCTCCTGCTTTAATCTCTGCTGTTGTTTTCGCTATTGCTACTGACCACATCTGCTACTACACTCTAGATATTGCTGCCCTTTCTTATCTTCTTAGACTATATGGAAGAAATGAAACTGGAATATGGCAGTAGATTCTGCAGCTTTTAGTGCTTAAAAGTCAAAGCTATCAAATAGCAACTTTTGTCATGCTTTCATCTGCATCAGCCTGAATAAACTTTTCTAGTGATGTTCTTTTTCAACAGTAGGGCACAATGTCAGCACAGTCGGTTCATGTCAATTAGCCTGAATACTGAAAGCAGGTTACTTCCCAGTTCCCACCTGTTTACGTGCCTACTGTAAATTGATTTTGTCCTCCCTTCCTAATAACTTCCATCTTTATTAACATTGTAGGAGTGATCAGAGGATGGACAAGTCTTGCACACAATGCAAGGATTATGTCGCACATCAATATTGGGACCACATGGATAATCGGAAAAAGCGTTTCTTTAAGCTTATGCTTGGCAATTTCAGGAATGGAGTGGTACGATCTTCTCGACTATGCTGTTCCTGTGGACAAATATACATGTTCTATAGTTTGTTAGTTTGTTGTTTTGGGTAAGTGGAAAACTTAGGTCCTGGGATAACAGTTTCATGGTTTACTCATCTTAGTACTTGATTTGGAGGTTCGAACCAGTTTTGTTTTTATGTATGAGTAGTTGTTTGAGAATCAATTTCTGGCAAAAATGTTGAACGTCAGAAAATTATCGGAAATTATCAGGACATTCACCTCAATATTCTGTTCATGCATGGAGTTAGGATCCACATGTCTGTGGTTTTGTGAGACATGGATTATTTGTAAAGCATGCCCTGAAAAACTGACTTAGTGGGTGGCATATCCTGAAAACCACTCCTTAAACTATGCATAAGGCATATTCAAAGGGGGCAGCCCCAGTGCATGTAGCTCCCGCTCTGGGGAAGGGTCCGACCACTTTGGGTCTATTGTACGCAGCCTTTCCCTACATTTCTGCAAGAGGCTGTTTCCAGGACTTGAACCCGTGACCTCATGGTCACAAGGCAGCAACTTTACCACTGCGCCAAGGCTCCCCTTCATGCATAAGGCATATTCAAATAAATAAATTTATATCTGCATTGAGAAAACATGTTTGCTCTTGGTTTTCAGTAAAATTAGCAGCAACGACCTTGTTATTTATATGGATCAATATAACTAGTTATTACTCTTAAAATAGTAACGGTGTAATGCTTTCAATTTTATGACATACTCCATGTTAGTGTAAATTACCTCTTTATCCTACCATGTACTCCCTCCGTTCCTAAATGTAAGTCTTTATAGAGATTTCACCAGATGGACTACATAAGGAGCAAAATGAATGAATCCAAACTTAAAATGCATCTACATACATCCGTATGTAGTTCGTAGTGGAATCTCTACAAAGACTTATATTTAGGAACGGAGGGAGTACATGCTGTCAATTTTATTTTTTAATCCCTGCAGACCATACCAGAGAAGTTTGTGCGCAGTGTCAGAGGAATGATCTCTGAACTAGTCAAACTAGAAACTCCAGATGGTAATACATATAATGTTCATATTGCCAAGGAACTGAATAATCTAGTCCTTCGATCTGGATGGTCAAAATTTGCCAGTGTTTATGAGCTTCAAGAGGGTGACTTTTTGAGGTTCAAATACAATGGGGACTCCCACTTCAAAGTTGAGATCTATGATCCAAGTGCTTGCGAGAAAGAGACATCCTGCGTTGTAATGAACTACAATCCAGGTCTCCAAAAACGGAGCGTTCCTCATGATAATCAAATGTTATCACCGGAGGGTGAAAGGTTAGCAAAGCGTCACAATGGTTGCTGCAGCGACAGTTGCAAAACTTCAAAGATGAATCCAGCAGGCTCTCCACACAAACCAAGTAAAGATACATATTTCCTCCTAGTTCTAGCACAGTGTGATCAAGTTTCATTATTAACAGCATTAATGGTTGATATTGCGCAGCTAAAAAGGAAGTCCCATCTTCTGAAGATGCCAGGAGTTCAGGTGAACTTCAGACTTCCACCAGGTCTCGCTATTTCTTAGCAACAGGGTGCAACCTGACTGATGCACATAAGGTGGAAGTCGACAAAATTGAGCAAAATATCAGGCCTGAGATTCCACTATATGTCAAAACCATGTCCAGTGCCAGTCTGGTTGATGGATTTCTGGTATGTTGGCAGTTGCATTACTTGCATTGCATACTTAATGACTACTTGAGCTGTTTGACTTTTTCAGAACTTGTTCTTGCGATGATCAGAACTTCAGATTCACCTGTTAAATCTTGTTAAAGCTTTGCTGAACTCATCAAAACTAACTGCTAGATCATTTGTGATAGGTCATATCTCATATGCAAAGATTACGCTATCAAACACCTTCCATGCAAAGACGAATTCATCACATTTTGTCATGCCAGTCATAGCAAGACATGGCGTGCTCATTACAAGATCAATGCTGATGATACATATCATCTTTCTACCGGATGGTTGAGATTTGTCGATGACAACCAGTTGCAAAAAGGCGATACTTGCATGTTTGAAGTATTAAAGAGGCAGAGAAGTTTCACAATGGCAGTTCATCTGCTTAAAGCAAGCTATCATCATCCACCAGGTAATGCCCTGCGTATATGCATGCAGTGTGAGGGATCATCCTTTAGATGTAGCTCTACTCACAGTGGGGAAAAACTTGAAAATGAATCCAGCAGATTCTGTAAGAGATGATGTAAATTAATGCACTATTGGTTTCGTGTCCCATGTTTAGTAATTTGTGACTGGGTTTTTTTTGTAGGATTTCCCGCTTCTTCCAAGAGTCTTAGGCCTGAAGCCAAGAGTTTTAGGCCTGAAGATAAAGTGAGGCTGTCACGATTCATCACATTGGAGGGTCTGCTGAAGACTAAAGTGCATGAGAAAGTAGAAGTTATTAAGCCCGAAATCCCTGTTTTTGTGTCTATCATGATGAAAACCAATGTTAGCGGCAGAAGCCTCAGTTTGGTGAGCCACCATCACTTTGTTCATATTTAAAAGAAAAGGGCAAATACATTTCGTCAGCGGAAGTTTATTCCCTGTTATAGTGAGAAAACAGAAAAGTAGAGCAGTGAAGTTTTCACTGAATCTTACTTAATTTTTTTTTCCGTGCAATCAGGCCTTCAGTCTGGATTATGCCAAAGATTTTCTCCCTGGTGAGAACCAAATTTTCAGGCTTCATCGGCCCGGGGAAAGCGCTCCATGGAAAACTGAATTCAAGAGCTTTGCTTCAAGGCGTTGGCTTGTTAGAGGCTGGGAGCAATTTGTCATTGACAACAAACTGGAACTAGACGATGTCTGCCTCTTCGAGCGGATTGAAAACAAGAAGAAGCTCAGGATGATGGTCCACATCATCCGAAAGAAAGAGTACTGTTGATTTGCTCCCTTTTTTTGCCTATGCTTTTGTAATCGGGAAGTTTAGTATCGTCAGTGGGTTTTTGTGTTGGAATTTTCCTGACTCATCCGACAAAATCTCAGAGAAGTGCTAGAATAAACAACATTACCTGGATATGATGATACTTCCTGGTTAGTTTGTGTTACAGAATCATGGTCATATTGTGACTTCTAAGTATCAGTATAAGTTGTTTCGGATATATCCTTTGAGAATGCGCAAAATTCTTGTAATCCAATCCCATGAAATTGATGTGTACAAATTTGAGAAGCTTATGTATTGTTCTACATTCTTGCAAAGTTTAACCTCAAATTAAGTATTGTCAATGGATTGCTTCTGACAACTGTATGCTGCAACCAGGAGGCAATGAGCTGTAACTTGATAAGATCACAGACAATTTGATTACAGTTAGTTTCTGCAACGTTACTTGATTGAAATGACTGCGCACTGTCCACTCCACTTAGAGCAACTCCAATGGGATGACCCATTTCGTCTGCCCGCGTCCGTTTGGGTCGGCACGGACAAAAGTGGCGGCCCAACGCGCCGACCCAAACCCATTTCACGTCGCGTCCGCGCCGACGCATTTGCGGCCCAAATTTGCGTCTGGAATGCGTCGG
Organism: Triticum aestivum; assembly: GCF_018294505.1. NCBI lineage: Eukaryota > Viridiplantae > Streptophyta > Magnoliopsida > Poales > Poaceae > Triticum > Triticum aestivum. Next base: position 88,558,188 of record NC_057807.1, read on the forward strand.
CGCGGACGCGAAGTGGACGCGTCGCGCGTCTCCTCGCCGTCCGCCGCGTCCCCACCTGGCGGCCGTCCAACTACGACGGTCAACATAATTTATGACGACCGCCCACCTTGGGCCCACGAGTCAGCGACGGCGGTCGTCCTTTTTTAAGCCGAGCGTGCGGCGGGGCCATCCTCATCCACTACCACTCGCCCCCCGTCCCCATCTGGCCACCCCCGCCCCCACGCCGGCGACAACCCTAGCCACCGCCAGCATGGGTTTCTTCTTCGGCATCGGCAGCAGCTGCAAGGGCAAAGCCCCCGCCCGCCATTCCCCCGCCCTCCCCGCGCCGGCGCGCGCTCCCCGGCAGAGGCAGTGCATCAACGTGCCGTTGCACCAGGCTGAGTGGCACTGGCACCACCGCGTGCCTCTGCCGTACCCGGATGTGACGCTGTCGCATGACTGGCATTTGGCCCCGGAGAGGATCCCAGTGCCGGCGGCGCCGCGGACGGCGAGGGCCCATGCGGAGGAGGTGCGGCACCGGCGGGCGTTGCTGACGTCGGAGCAGCGCGCCGACCCGCACTTATCGTCGACTCGCCCAACTGGGCTCGATGGTTCGCCTTCGAGCACGAGGAGGCGAGGCGACGCGGCGTCCGCAGCGTCGACCACAGCCTTCCGCCGCCCGCGCTCGTCGTCCACGACGAGGACCAGGAGGCCGAGGCCGCCTACCAGGCGGCCATCAAGGAGAGCGAGGAGGAGGAGCGGTGGAGGGAGGCGGACGAGGCGGCTTTCGAGGCTACCATGGCGGAGGCCATGGCCCTCTCCGCGGCGGGCGACTGCGTCGTGCCGCCGGTGGCCCCGCCGTCCCCGCCCAAAGCCGAGCCGGAGGAGCCGGCCTACCTCGAGCGCTACTCCTGGACCGGAGTAGTGCGCGAGTGGGTCAGCGCTCCGCCGATCTGGCTCGGGGCGACGGAGAAGCAGGAGGCGGCCTACCTCGACCACTGGCGCCGCGTTCGGCTGGCCGAGGAGTGCCGGGAGGACGAGCGCCTGCAGATGCTCGACCGCGAGGCCGAAGAGGAGGCACGCCAGGCCTAGGCAGCGGTGGCGCAGGCAGCGGCGGCAAAGCCCGACATCACCGCCGTCTGGAACACGGCGTTCCCCTGGGCCGGCCCTGCGCCGACGCTGATCGACCTCACCGGTCCAGGCGCAGCCGCCGCCGCCGCCGAGGACGCCTAGGGCAGCGCGTCGTCTAGTTTTAATGTAATGTGGACTTTCGCCGGCCTTCGTGGCCGGCTTTTATGTTTAATTAAATGCATGCATTTATTTTCGAAATGCTTCCAATACTTTTTTTGCCGCGCCGACGAAATGGGTCGGGCCAGCGTTGGGCGCTCGCGCCGACCCAAACACGACATCGGACGTTTGTGTCCGCCGGGCCGACCCAAACGGACAAAAGCGCCGTCCGTTTGGGTCGGCCCGTTGGAGTTGCTCTTACTGCCAATTTCACCTCCCCCAAAGATGAAGTAAACATAGCACACGTCTGCCATGGTGGCCCCACCTTTCAGTGGGTGAGGTCCATGAACACCCAGAGTCCACTAGTCTTCCCTGAGCTGTAACTTTAGGTGAAATCTATTTATGTATGTAGTTACTCCACTAGTCTCGTCAGCCAGCGCCAGCACAACTCCTCTCTCTCCCTCTCTCTTCTCACCAGGAAGAATCAGGGAATGCATGAAGAGCAAGGCAAGCACAGCTCTCTCTCTCTCTCTCTCTCTGTGTGTGTGTGTGTGTGTGTGCGCGCGCGCGCGCGCTGTGGCTGAGGATGTTGCTTCTGTGATTGTTGAATGGCAGATGAGATGATGGGTGAGAAAGGGTGCGAGAGCTGCAAGAAGTGGCAGGAGCACTACTACTGGGAGCACATGGATGCGAGCAAGACCAAGTTCTTCAAGCTCATGACACAAGATTCCCAGCAGCGCATTGTAAGTATCCAATACCCTCACAAGGATTGAACTCTCTAACAATAGTTGACCGCTTGTACTAGCTAGTTCCAAATTGTTGATTTTCCCCTTGCAAAAAGAAAAGGATGTTTGAAAAACAACGGCAACTAGGACTAATCCTGATTTTCTAGAAAGCATAAAGAAGTCGTACAAGGCTCATCAGTCATGTATGTATGTATCAGAAACGCAACACTTATGGTGTTTTCTCCAAAAACAAAATGTCTTAGAAGATGGAACTTACTTACCTCCCAATAATGGACTGTACAAACTTAAAATGGATCCTCTGTACTAATCGCCTGCCAATTTTGTCTTCTCCATCTTAGCGCATACCGGACAAATTTGCGAGCAATTTCATCAGGCAGATGCAGAACCCACAGGGATTTGACCTGAAAGCAACAAGCGGCGAAACATGGCATGTGGGTGTTACCAAGGTTGCCAATGGCCTGTTCTTCAGTTCAGGATGGGGAGATTTTGTCAAGGCTCATGAACTGCAGGAGAATGACCTCCTGGTCTTCACATTCAGCGGCAACTCCTCTTTTGAGGTTCTCGTCTTCGATGCGACCGGCTGCGAGAAACTATCTTCTCTCTTCGCTGGCGCTGGCATGCGCAAACATTTTCATGGTATGGTGGGTCAACAGGTTGAGCAATACTCTCTAAGTGATGATTCTGATTCTGATTCTGATGATGACGACGGCGAGGAGGATGACGATGATGATACAAGTGTGCCGTGTCAGCTGATTGAGTCCCGTCAGAATGTCTCCACTTTAAGGAAATTCAGTAGCAGAACCAAACCAAGTAAGGCATCATGTGGTTCGACTAATGCATGAGATGATATCTCTGAATCTATCCCTTTCTTGAGATCTTGGTGTAGTCAGCTAACACAGACCCATGTAACTATGCACATGATTAACAATTATCTTTTGCTGGTTTTTTCAAATGCTAAATTTAAGCTCATGTACACACTGTTTCAGGGAAAGAGCTTCTTCCTGGATCACCAAACTGTAGCAGCTCATGTGATGTTAAGCATGAGGAAACTGATGAAGAGGAGAGTGATGACGACACATATGCTGACTTCGACTACTGCTACTCGAGGGCTGCAAAGCAACTACCCGACGACGAAAAAAGTGAAATAATCGGGCTGGCTTCGATCCAACCGGGCAATCCAGCATTCATGACAGTTCTTCTGAGGGCCCACCTGCAACACAAGAACAACTTTCTGGTCAGTTTGGACTGATCAAAACGATCTAACGCACTTACAGCAAGCTTGTGTAATTTTGTGTCAACTCTGGCATGCACAAGGTTTCCCATATGTTTAGACATTAATTTCTCCTTGTGCCTTGTGCAGGTCATCCCCAGTAAATTTGTACACGAACATCTTCACATGAGATCACATGAGGTTGTGCTCCTCAGGCCAAACAGAGAAGAGAGGTGGCATGTCAGGTACTACCAGGGGAGCTCCAGCAGAGGCTTCAGGGGCCAACCCTGGGCCAAGTTCGTCCGTGACAACGAACTGCACGAGGGGGATGTCTGCGTCTTCGAGCTGATCAAAGGCGTGAGGAATGAGAAGAAGGCGGCGAGGACGACGATGACCGTCCATGTTGTCAGGAGGAGGAGGTCCAACGGTCGGTTTGCCTTAGTGGGCTAAGTTCCTGCAGTGTGGGAGGTGCGCTGAATATTTTGGCATGTAATATGCAGTGTAGATATGTGCAAGTGCCTAGTACTGAAACCTGAACTGGAGTACTTAGCTGGTATGAGCAGTGTGCTGAATGTTTCTGAACCAGAGGGGAAATCACCACTGATCATCAACAACGTCTTTCCGCTGCACCCCCATGAGATGTGACTAGTGCACCTCCAAGACTAAGGGTTCATAGTTTTATGTGTATGGTAAGATCTGTCTTTGTGTTTCTAATGTTTAGATGACATGAGCTGCCCTTTGTACCTCACTAAGGGTAAAACACTGCATAACTCCTTGACAGTGGTTATGTCTTCAACTATATGCCATCATGCTTTTGCAATGCTCTATTTTATTATCTAATACTAGGGTTTCAATCACCCTGATTGAAGCATTAGCCATTAGGTTTGGCGTGTGTCGATATAGTGGATTTAGGATGTACTGCCTATATAACATGATGCTAACCTATGTCATAATTTGGCATGATTGTTTGGTTGATCAAACTCACATGCATGCCTATGCTTATATTTATGTGTCTGCACGAGAACCAACTTTTGTGGTTGGATGATGTGAGTTTCAGGGTCATCCATGTGACCATGTGTGTGTAATGTGTTTCTCAAAAAGAAAAAATGTTTCCACGCTTTTGTGAGAGATGCTACTAGTGATTCTATGAACCTGGTCCAGTTTCCTCCATAACACCCCAGCCCCCCCTCCCCCCCCCCCTCTCATTTCCTTGTGTTTTTGTTTACTGCTATTATTTGTTCTGAAAATACAAACAACTTAGTACTACAATATCTCACCCGCAAAAAACAAAGTAGTACAATATCTACTCATTATTTGTTGCAACTAACAAAGCTAATGAGGTTGACACCCTCATTGGAACCATCAGGGGCACAAGGTGCCTTTTTATTGTATTTCAGTACTTTTGATGAAGTCTTGAGTGTTAATTCTACACACTGATACCTTGGTTAAGTTAGGGGGAAACATGCCACCGCTACAAACCCTTGTGCTTGTGGGCAAACAACTGGCTGCATACTATAGAAATTGGAGCAAACACCACCTGACCTGCTCAAGACCATCAAGCAACTGCAAGCCACATAATATCTCTCGGATGCATGGGCTATTTTAGGGACTCATCAACAGAACATTCTATTTGAGCTATTAAATGGTTGGCATTTTCTGACGATCGACAAAAGGTTAACATCTTGGAAAATTTAATCCTGTCTCCCCTTGAGATGAAATGCATTTAATGTCGGTTAGAAAGATGACCTTGCTAGTTACTCTGTCATGAAAAGCCCCATGTTACATGCTCTTAGTATGTACCATGGCAATCTCAGTCACGTTTGCAAAGCTTGCGATCGGGGGAAATGTAAACTGCCAACTAGATGAAGGTTGGATAATAATTGATAAAATGTTGTTGACGATGAAAATATGCAATTTCAAAATAATATCTCCTGCTCGCAAAATCCAAATCATGTAGCACATACTCCCATCTAATTACTTGAAATCACATTGGCTATTTTGCTCCAACAATACCCCATTGCATAAGAAATGGAAGTTTCTCCCAAATTAAACCATCCGTAGTACAAAACTTCTATGCTTGTGTTCTAGTTGAACACCCCCACATAGTAGTGATACAAAAGCCGCATCTATCAAGCTTTCCTCTAGAAACACAATTCAGACACATACTAGTTAACTTTGGGTTGACAAATCCACCACAAAGTCCACATGATCTCGGAAATGGTTTGACAAGCAAGTTCTTCTTCTGTAATACTTTTGTATTGTAAAGGCTTGGTATATTCTTGACCCCTCTCATCCCTAAGAAGACGTATGTTTGACAAGTAGGGAAGGAAATGTGTTGGATTGAGAGATATATCCTCTCAGTCCTAGCTACACTTGTAGTTGAGCATCACGAGAGAAGGTGGCAGAGGTAATGAAAAATGTGAGAAGATACAATGCCAGAGGCCAGGTGACGGCGAAGTTAGGTTGCTTGTGAACATATATATTGCAAAGTAAGAAAGTGGTGGTTGGAAGATGATATGATCTCGTCAATTACACTTGCACACTACATGATAATTGAAATCATCTTTCAATAGTATAATTTATTTATAGTACATTGGTACTGCGTGAGGTGCACGTGGGAGGACCACACAAACTTAGCTATCCGTTCACCAAGGTATGGCCTTTGTGTGGAGTAATTCGGTGCATTGTTTGGTTGATGACTAATATCGCCAAGACTAGTCTTAGAACAAATATGCCTGCTAAAAAGAGCGCGACCAACTTTGATGTATGACATGTGAGCTATATATATCTAACAAAAGGTGGAAACAATTATCACAACAAACCAAATACATTTTTTTTCTTCGAAAAGGGGGTTTACCCTAGCCTCTGCATCAGAAAAATGCATACGACCCATATTATTAATAAAAAAAAGATCCAACAACAGTCTCCAAGTCTCGCAGCAGGAAGTAAACAAATGCTCACAAGAGCGAAACAAAAAAAAGGCAAAGCCACAACCGGCTGGCCAATAAATATAGGAGCACTACATGCCTATCCTATTACATGACCGCCATTCAAACCGGTTAAAAATATCCCGAGCTACCATCTCCCATTGGGTAGACGCAGTAACCAAATGCTCCCTGGCCTCCGTCGGAGTGAGTAGCGACCACATACGGATCAACGCAGTGGCCCTGAAGATAACCTGCAAAAAGTGAATGTTTGCTGTTCTGTTAAAAACCAAATCATTTCTGCAGTTTCAGACTGCCCATAATAAAGCACAAACGCCTACACGAATGTGCCTCGCTGTATCTGAAACTATCCCATCGAGCCACGTCCCAAATAACATGTTGATAGAACTGGGCGGATTAATATTAAAAGCAATACGAATCGACCGACACAAAATCTTGGCCAGCGGACAATTAAGAAAGAGGTGTTTGATAGATTCGTTATGGTCGCAAAAACTACATCTTGCAGAGCCCACCCAGTTATGTTTTGTCAGATTATCCTTAGTCAGAATAACTTGTTTATGCACAAACCACATAAACACTTTGATTCTCAAAGGGACCTTAACTTTCCAAACATGTTTCGAGGAAGGAATCACGCTGGAGTTAATAACATCCAGATACATGGATTTGACCGAGAACACTCCGTTCTTAGTGAGTTTCCAACACAACTGATCTGGCTGCTGAGACAACTGGACATCCATCAATCTTCTCACAAGATGGAGCCAGGCCTCCCAGCGATTTCCCACTAGCGTCTCCGAAAATGAATATTGAGGGGAGTGGATTGTAGCACCGTTGCAACGTAAGCATCTCTACGTTGAACAATGTTATACAAAGAAGGATATTGAAGTGCAATGGGAGTCTCCCCAAGCCACGTATCCTCCCAGAACCTCGTAGCAGCTCCATTTCCGACTAAGAACCTTGTCCTATTGAAAAAAAGTGATTTAACTCTCATCAAACCTTTCCAAAATGGTGAGTCAGTCGGCCTCACTGTCACCTGGGACAAAGTTTTAGAGTGAAGATACTTATTTCGCAAGATCTGAGCCCAAGTGGCCTCCGTCTCGGAAGAAAGCTTAAACAACCACTTGCTAAGGAGACATCTGTTTTTGACTTCCAGATTTTCAATACCTAGACCCCCTTGATCCTTCGGCCTACAGATGATATCCCATTTAGCAAGCCTATACTTTTGCTTAAGCTCATCACTCTGTCAAAAGAATCGTGATCGATAGAAATCTAGCCTCTTCCTGACTCCCACCGGGACCTCGAAAAAGGATAGAAGAAACATAGGCATACTTGTGAGGACCAAATTAATCAAAATTAATCGCCCTCCGTATGACATGATCTTCCCTTTCCAACAGCTCAGTTTCTTCTCAAAACGATCCTCAATGCACTTCCATTCTCTGTTGGTCAGCTTACGATGATGAATGGGTATACCTAAATAAGTGAATGGTAAAGTTCCCAATTCACATCCGAAAAATTGTTTATATGCCTCCTGGTCATCATTAGCTCTTCCAAAACAGAACAATTCGCTCTTGTGGAAGTTAATTTTTAACCCGGTCAATTGTTCAAATAAGCATAACACGAGCTTCATGTTTCTCGCTTTCGCCAAGTCGTGCTCCATGAAGATGCTAGTATCATCAGCATACTAAAGGATAGAGACACCTCCATCAACTAAATGCGGAACAAGGCCACCTACCTACCACGCATCCTTAGCCCGTCCTATTAAAATGGTCAGCATGTCTACCACTATGTTGAATAGGATCGGTGACATTGGATCCCCTTGCCTTAACCCATTGTGTGTCTGGAAGTAGTGACCTATGTCATCGTTCACTTTAATCCCTACACTCCCTTTTTGCGTAAAGGATTCTACCTGGTTTCTCCAGGTCTGATCAAAACCTTTCATACACAAAGCCTGTTCAAGAAAGGGCCATTTAACTTTATCGTATGCTTTTTCAAAATCCACTTTAAAAACAACGCCATCTAGTTTTTTTGAGTGAATCTCATGGAGCGTTTCATGCAAGACGACAACCCCTTCAAGGATATTTCTATCTGGCATGAAAGCAGTTTGGGATGGTTGCACCACAGAATGTGCAATTTGCGTAAGCCTATTCGTCCCAACCTTGGTGAAAATTTTGAAACTAACATTAAGAAGACAAATAGGCCTGAAATGCTCAATGCGAACGGCCTATGTCTTCTTAGGAAGTAAAGTTATCGTTCCAAAATCCAGCTTAAACAATTGAAGCTGTCCAGAGAAGAGCTCATGGAACATCGGAAGCAAGTCCCCCTTAATAAAGAGCCAACATTTTTTATAGAACTCCACCGGAAACCCATCCGGTCCTGGAGCCTTATTATTTTTCATTTGTGCGATGGCCTCAAACACCTCTTTCTTCGTAAAAGGAGCAGTCAAAATCTCATTCTCGTCAGTCGCGAGTTGAGGAACATCCTCAACCCTGGACTCATCTAAGGACACAAAATTCTCTTCCGGAGGTCCAACAACTGCTTATAATAATTGGTAATGTAAACTTTCATATTTTCTTGACCTACTATCGTCCCTTCGTCCTGTTCTAGTTGGAAAATCCTGTTCTTACGATGCTTTCCATTAGCAATCATATAAAAGAATTGAGTGTTATCATCCCCTTGGACGATTTTTGCGAACCTTAGCTCGCAGACCCCACTTCAATTCCTCCTCTCGGAGGAGATCTTTCAGCCTCAACTCAGCCTCCATCTTAGTTTCCAGCTCGCTGGTATCTAAAATAGAAGTTTCAGCTTTTACTTCTAGGGCCTGAATAAGTAAAAGGAGTCGTTCCTTCTCAGCCTTATAAATCCCACGCGTATGCTTAGCCCATCCACGAAGGAACCTTCGTAGATGACGAATCTTGCATTGCCATCTTTCAATAGGTGACCTTCCTCCTAAGTCTTTAGCCCATTCTCTAGCTAACAGTTCAAGGAACCCTTCTCTTTCAAACCATGCAAGTTCAAACGAGAAAGTATTCTTGTTACCCACATGGGTTTGAGCCCCCGAGTCAACTAGTAACGGCGTGTGATCCGAGATACCTCGTGTCAGCGCCTGCACTGTTACCAGGGGAAACTTCTGTTCCCATTCGACGCTAGCTAAGACACGGTCTAGCTTCTCAAAAGTCGGGATTGGTAACGAGTTAGCCCAAGTGAATTTCCTACCCGACAGCTCTATCTCTCTAAGATCCAAGCTATCAATGATGGTATTGAACATAAACGACCATCTGCCATAAAAATTCTCATTATTCTTTTCCTCCCGTCTTCGAATAATGTTGAAATCACCCCCCACTAAAATAGGGAGCCGCTCGTTACCACAAACACGGACAAGATCGGCCAAGAAGTCTGGTTTGAGTTCTAGTTGCGCGGCGCCGTAAACCGCCACCAGAGCCCAATCAAACCCATCTGCCTTAGTTCTGACCCGAAATTTTACCACAAAATCTCCCATAACTACACTCCGAACTTCCAAAGAGTCACACTTAACCCCAAGTAAAACCCACTGGATCCTCCTCGCGGCGGGAGGCAATGCCAGTCGAAGTCAACCCCCCTGATAAAGTGCTAAGAAATTGGGGGGTGAAGTTGTCCCTTCCAGCCTCTAACAGAGCAATAAAATCCAATTGATGTTCAAGAGAAGCATCCGCTAGAAACCTTCTTTTAGCCAAGTCTTTAAGACCCCTGCTATTCTAGAATATGCCTCTCATATTTCATCATAAATTTTTTAGAGGCACGGATCCTAGCACTTCTACGCACAGCCAACACTGGATAAACCTTCCGTTTCCATGTCCGCTTAGGCTTAACGCGATCCTCAGGTCGGTCACCACACCCGGGCTCAGCCACAATCACCAATGTACCATCTACATGGTTAGAGGCCTCATGAGAACCGGATCCCTCCTCCTTCTCCTTCTCAGGCAAAGAAGGGTCAAGATCCGCACACAAACCATCAAGAACCCTGACCCCTAGCGCATCAATGTCCGACTCATTCATGGGTTTAACGACAACTATGTTACGAATCATTTCCAACGCCCTCTCCGCTTCTAAATCAAGAATGTCATTAGCTGATTTAGTGATCTCACTATCATTACTACCAAGTGAATGAAGGAAATATACCCTAGAGGCAATAATAAAGTTATTATTTATTTCCTCATATCATGATAAATGTTTATTATTCATGCTAGAATTGTATTACCCAGAAACATAATACATGTGTGAATACATAGGCAAACATAGTGTCACTAGTATGCCTCTACTTGACTAGTTCGTAAATCAAAGATGGTTAAGTTTCCTAACCATAGACATGAGTTGTCATTTGATTAACGGGATCACATCATTAGTAGAATGATGTAATTGACTTGACCCATTCCGTTAGCTTAGCACTTTATCGTTTAGTATGTTGCTATTGCTTTCTTCATGACTTATACATGTTCCTATGACTATGAGATTATGTAACTCCCGCTTACCGGAGGAACACTTTGTGTGCTACCAAATGTCACAACATAACTGGGTGATTATAAAGGTGCTCTACAGGTGTCTCCAAAGGTACTTGTTGAGTTGACGTATTTCGAGATTAGGATTTGTCACTCCGATTGTCGGAGAGGTATCTCTGGGCCCTCTCGATAATGCACATCACTATAAGCCTTGCAAGAAATGTAGCTAATGAGTTAGTTACGGGATGATGCATTATGTAACGAGTAAAGAGACTTGCCGGTAACGAGATTGAACTAGGTATTGAGATACTGACGATCGAATCTCGGGCAAGTAACATACCAATGACAAAGGGAACAACGTATGTTGTTATGCGGTTTGACCGATAAAGATCTTCGTAGAATATGTAGGAGCCAATATGAGCATCCAGGTTCCGCTATTGGTTATTGACCGGAGACGTGTCTCAGTCATGTCTAAATAGTTCTCGAACCCGTAGGGTCCGCACGCTTAAAGTTAGATGACAGTTATATTATGAGTTTATGTGTTTTGATGTACCGAAGGTTGTTCAGAGTCCCGGATGTGATCATGGACATGATGCAGAGTCTCGAAATGGTCGAGACATGAAGATCAATATATTGGATGACTATATTTGGACACCGGAAAGGTTCCGGGTTAGATTGGGACAATACCGGAGCTCCGGGAGGTTATCGGAACTCCCGGGAGGTATATGGGCCTTAATGGGCCTTAGTGGAAAGGAGGGGAAAGGAGCAAGTGAGGGGCGCCCCCCCAAGCCCAATCCGAATTGGGAGGGGGGCCAGCCCCCTTTCCTTCCTCCCTCCTTCCTCTTCCTTCCCTCTCCCTCTCCAAATAGGAAAGGGAGGAGTCCTACTCCCGGTGGGAGTAGGACTCCCCCCCTTGGGCGCGCCTCCTCCCCTTGGCCAGCCCCCTCCTCCACTCCTTTATATACAGGGGAGGGGGGCACACCATAGACACAACAATTGACCATTGATCTATTAGCCGTGTGCGGTGCGCCCCTCCACCATAGTCCTCCTCGATAATATCGTAGCGGTGCTTAGGCGAAGCCCTGCATCGGTAGAACATCATCATCGTCACCACGCCGTCGTGCTGACGGAACTCTCCCTCGACACTCGGCTGGATCAGAGTTCGAGGGACGTCATCGAGCTGAACGTGTGCAAGAACTCGGAGGTGCCGTGCTTTCGGTGCTTGATCGGTCGGGCCGTGAAGATGTATGACTACATCAACCGCGTTGTGCTAACGCTTCCGCTTTCGGTCTACGAGGGTACGTGGGCGCACTCTCCCCTCTCGTTGCTATGCATCACCATGCTTTTGCGCGTGCGTAGGATTTTTTTTTGAAATTACTACGTTCCCCAACAGTGGCATCCGAGCCTAGGTTTTATGCATTGATGTTATATGCACGAGTAGAACACAAGTGAGTTGTGGGCAATACAAGTCATACTGCTTACCAGCATGTCATACTTTGGTTCGGCGGTATTGTTGGATGAAGCGGCCTTGACTGACATTACGCGTACGCTTACGCGAGACTGGTTCTACCGACGTGCTTTGCACACAGGTGGCTGGCGGGTGTCAGTTTCTCCAACTTTAGTTGAACCGAGTGTGGCTACGCCCGGTCCTTGAGAAGGTTAAAACAACACTAACTTGACGAACTATCGTTGTGGTTTTGATGCATAGGTAAGAATGGTTCTTGCTCAGCCCATAGCAGCCACGTAAAACTTGCAACAACAAAGTAGAGGACGTCTAACTTGTTTTTGCAGGGCATGTTGTGATGTGATATGGTCAAGACGTGATGCTATATTTTATTGTATGAGATGATCATGTTTTGTAACCAAGTTATCGGCAACTGGCAGGAGCCATATGGTTGTCGCTTTATTGTATGCAATGCAATCGGCCTGTAATTGCTTTACTTTATCACTAAGCGATAGCGATAGTCATAGAAGCAATAGTTGGTGAGATGACAATGATGCTATGATGAAGATGAAGGTGTCGCACCGGTGACGATGGTGATCATGACGGTGCTTCGGAGATGGAGATCACAAGCACAAGATGATGATGGCCATATCATATCACTTATATTGATTGCATGTGATGTTTATCTTTTATGCATCTTATCTTGCTTTGATTGACGGTAGCATTATAAGATGATCTCTTACTAAATTTCAAGATAAAAGTGTTCTCCCTGAGTATGCACCGTTGCCAAAGTTCGTCGTGCCCAGACACCACGTGATGGTCGGGTGTGATAAGCTCTACGTCCATCTACAACGGGTGCAAGCCAGTTTTGCACAAGCAAAATACTCAGGTTAAACTTGACGAGCCTACCATATGCATATATGGCCTTGGAACACTGAGACCGAGAGGTCGAGCGTGATTCATATAGTAGAAATGATCAACATAGTGGTGTTCACCATTGAAAACTACTCCATTTCACGTGATGATCAGTTATGGTTTAGTTGATTTGGATCACGTGATCACTTAGATGATTAGAGGGATGTCTATATAAGTGGGAGTTCTTAAGTAATATGATTAATTGAACTTTAATTTATCATGAACTTAGTACCTGATAGTATTTTGCTTGTCTATGTTTGTTGTAGATAGATGGCCCGTGCTGTTGTTCCGTTGAATTTTAATGCGTTCCTTCAGAAAGCGAAGTTGAAAGATGAGGGTAGCAATTACACGGACTGGGTCCGTAACTTGAGGATTATCCTCATTGTTGCACAGAAGAATTACGTCCTGGAAGCACCACTAGGTGCCAAACCTGCTGCAGGAGCAACACCAGATGTTATGAACGTCTGGCAGAGCAAAGCTGATGACTACTCGATAGTTCAGTGTGCCATGCTTTATGGCTTAGAACCGGGACTTCAACGATGTTTTAAACGTTATGGAGCATATGAGATGTTCCAGGAGTTGAAGTTAATATTTCAAGCAAATACCCGGATTGAGAGATATGAAGTCTCCAATAAGTTCTACAACTGCAAGATGGAGGAGAATAGTTCTGTCAGTGGGCATATACTCAGAATGTCTGGGTATAACAATCACTTGATTCAATTGGGAGTTAATCTTCCGGATGATAGCGTCATTGACATAATTCTTCAATCACTGCCACCAAGATACAAGAGCTTCGTGATGAACAATAATATGCAAGGGATGGATAAGACAATTCCCGAGCTCTTTGCAATGCTAAAGGCTGCGGAGGTAGAAATCAAGAAGGAGCATCAAGTGTTGATGGTCAATAAGACCACCAGTTTCAAGAAAAAGGGCAAAGGGAAAAGAAGGGGAACTTCAAGAACAACAACAAACAAGTTGCTGCTCAAGAGAAGAAACCCAAGTCTGGACCTAAGCCTGAGACTGAGTGCTTCTACTGCAAGCAGACTGGTCACTGGAAGCGGAACTGCCCCAAGTATTTGGCGGATAAGAAGGATGGCAAGGTGAACAAAGGTATATGTGATATACATGTTATTGATGTGTACCTTACCAGAGCTCGCAGTAGCACCTAGGTATTTGATATTGGTTCTATTGCTAATATTTGCAACTCGAAACAGGGACTACGAATTAAGCGGACACTGGCTAAGGACGAGGTGACGATGCGCGTGGGAAATGGTTCCAATGTCGATGTGATCGCTGTCGGCACGCTACCTCTACATCTACCTTCGGGATTAGTTTTAGACCTAAATAATTGTTATTTGGTGCCAGCGTTGAGCATGAACATTATATCTGGATCTTGTTTGATGCGAGACGATTATTCATTTAAATCTGAGAATAATGGTTTTTCTATTTATATGAGTAATACCTTTTATGGTCATGCACCCTTGAAGAGTGGTCTATTTTTTATGAATCTCGATAGTAGTGTTACACATATTCATAATGTTGAAGCCAAAAGATGCAAAGTTGATAATGATAGTGCAACTTATTTGTGGCGCTGCCGTTTAGGTCATATTGGTGTAAAACACATGAAGAAACTCCATATTGATGGACTTTTGGAATCACTTGATTATGAATCACTTGGTACTTGCGAACCATGTCTCATGGGCAAGATGACTAAAACGCCGTTCTCCAGAACTATGGAGCGAGCAACTGATTTGTTGGAAATCATACATACTGATGTATGTGGTCCAATGAATGTTGAGGCTCGCGGCGGATATCGTTATTTTCTCGCCTTCACAGATGATTTAAGCAGATATGGGTATATCTACTTAATGAAACATAAGTCTAAAACATTTGAAAAGTTCAAAGAATTTCAGAGTGAAGTTGAAAATCATTGTAACAAGAAAATAAAGTTCCTACGATCTGATCGTGGAGGAGAATATTTGAGTTACGAGTTTGGTTTACATTTGAAGCAATGCGGAATAGTTTCACAACTCACGCCACCCGGAACACCACAGCGCAATGGTGTGTCCGAACGTCGTAATCGTACTTTACTAGATATGGTGCGATCTATGATGTCTCTTACTGATTTACCGCTATCATTTTGGGGCAATGCTTTAGAGACAACCGCATTCACGTTAAATAGGGCACCATCAAAATCCGTTGAGATGACGCCTTATGAACTATGGTTTGGCAAGAAACCAAAGTTGTCGTTTCTTAAAGTTTGGGGCTGCGATGCTTATGAGAAAAAGCTTCAACCCGATAAGCTTGAATCCAAATCGGAGAAATGTGTCTTCATAGGATACCCAAAGGAAACTGTTGGGTACACCTTCTATCACATATCCAAAGGCAAGACATTTGTTGCCAAGAATGGATCCTTTCTAGAAAAGGAGTTTTTCTCGAAAGAAGTGAGTGGGAGGAAAGTAGAACTTGATGAGGTAACTGTACCTGCTCCTTTATTGGAAAATAGTTCATCACAGAAACCGGTTCCTGTGACGACTACACCAATAAGTGAGGAAGCTAATGATGTTGATCATGAAACTTCAGATCAAGTTACTACAAAACCTCGTAGCTCAACTAGAGTAAGATCCGCACCAGAGTGGTATGGTAATCCTATTCTGGAGGTCATGTTACTTGACCATGGCGAACCTACGAACTATGAGGAAGCGATGATGAGCCCAGATTCCGCAAAATGGCTTGAGGCCATGAAATCTGAGATGGGATCCATGTATGAGAACAAAGTGTGGACTTTGGTTGACTTGCCCGATGATCGGCAAGCCATCGAGAATAAATGGATCTTCAAGAAGAAGACTGATGCTGATGGTAATGTTACTGTCTACAAAGCTCGACTTGTTGCGAAAGGTTTTCGACAAGTTCAAGGGGTTGACTACGATGAGACTTTCTCACCCGTAGCGATGCTTAAGTCTGTCCGAATCATGTTAGCAATTGCCGCATTTTATGATTATGAAATTTGGCAAATGGATGTCAAAACTGCATTCCTGAATGGATTTCTGGAAGAAGAGTTGTATATGATGCAACCAGAAGGTTTTGTCGATCCAAAGGATGCTAACAAAGTGTGCAAGCTCCAGCTATCCATTTATGGACTAGTACAAGCCTCTCGGAGTTGGAATAAACGCTTTGATAGTGTGATCAAAGCATATGGTTTTATACAGACTTTTGGAGAAGCCTGTATTTACAAGAAAGTGAGTGGGAGCTCTGTAGCATTTCTAATATTATATGTGGACGACATATTATTGATTGGAAATGATATAGAATTTCTGGATAGCATAAAAGGATACTTGAATAAAAGTTTTTCAATGAAAGACCTCGGTGAAGCTGCTTACATATTGGGCATCAAGATCTATAGAGATAGATCAAGACGCTTAATTGGACTTTCACAAAGTACATACCTTGATAAAGTTTTGAAAAAGTTCAAAATGGATCAAGCAAAGAAAGGGTTCTTGCCTGTAATACAAGGTGTGAAATTGAGTCAGACTCAATGCCCGACCACTACAGAAGATAGAGAGAAAATGAAAGAAGTTCCCTATGCTTCAGCCATAGGCTCTATCATGTATGCAATGCTGTGTACCAGACCTGATGTGTGCCTTGCTATTAGTTTAGCAGGGAGGTACCAAAGTAATCCAGGAGTGGATCACTGGACAACGGTCAAGAACATCCTGAAATACCTGAAAAGGACTAAGGACATGTTTCTCGTTTATGGAGGTGACAAAGAGCTAGTCGTAAATGGTTACGTCGATGCAAACTTTAACACTGATCCGGACGATTCTAAATCGCAAACTGGATACATGTTTATATTGAACGGTGGAGCTCTCAGTTGGTGCAGTTCTAAACAAAGCGTCGTGGCGGGATCTACATGTGAAGCGGAGTACATAGCTGCTTCGGAAGCAACAAATGAAGGAGTCTGGATGAAGGAGTTCATATCCGATCTAGGTGTCATACCTAGTGCATCGGGTCCAATGAAAATCTTTTGTGACAATACTGGTGCAATTGCCTTGGCAAAGGAATCCAGATTTCACAAGAGAACCAAGCACATCAAGAGACGCTTCAATTCCATCCGGGACCAAGTCCAGGTGGGAGACATAGAGATTTGCAAGATACATACGGATCTGAATGTTGCAGACCCGTTGACTAAGCCTCTTCCATGAGCAAAACATGATCAACACCAAGGCTCCATGGGTGTTAGAATCATTACTGTGTAATCTAGATTATTGATTCTAGTGCAAGTGGGAAACTGAAGGAAATATGCCCTAGAGGCAATAATAAAGTTATTATTTATTTCCTCGTATCATGATAAATGTTTATTATTCATGCTAGAACTGTATTACCCGGAAATATAATACATGTGTGAATACATAGACAAACATAGTGTCACTAGTATGCCTCTACTTGACTAGCTCGTAAATCAAAGATGGTTAAGTTTCCTAACCATAAACACGAGTTGTAATTTGATTAATGGGATCACATCATTAGTAGAATGACGTAATTGACTTGACCCATTCCGTTAGCTTAGCACTTGATCGTTTAGTATGTTGCTATTGCTTTCTTCATGACTTATACATGTTCCTATGACTATGAGATTATGTAACTCCCGCTTACCGGAGGAACACTTTGTGTGATACCAAACATCACAACCTAACTGGGTGATTATAAAGGTGCTCTACAGGTGTCTCCAAAGGTACTTGTTGAGTTGACGTATTTCGAGATTAGGATTTGTCACTCCGATTGTCGATGAGGTATCTCTGGGCCCTCTCGATAATGCACATCACTATAAGCCTTGCAAGCAATGTAGCTAATGAGTTAGTTATAGGACGATGCATTACGTAACGAGTGAAGAGACTTGCCGGTAACGAGATTGAACTAGGTATTGAGATACCGACGATCGAATCTCGGGCAAGTAACATACCAATGACAAAGGGAACAATGTATGTTGTTATGCGGTTTGACCGATAAAGATCTTCGTAGAATATGTAGGAGCCAATATGAGCATCCAGGTTCCGCTATTTGTTATTGACCGGAGACGTGTCTCGGTCATGTCTACATAGTTCTCAAACCCGTAGGGTCCGCACACTTAAAGTTAGATGATAGTTATATTATGAGTTTATGTGTTTTGATGTACCGAAGGTTGTTCGGAGTCCCGGCTGTGATCACGGACATGAAGAGGAGTCTCGAAATGGTCGAGACATGAAGATCGATATATTGGACGACTATATTTGGACACCGGAAAGGTTCCGGGTGAGATTGGGACAATATCGGAGCTCCGGGAGGTTATCGGAACCCCCCGGAGGTATATGGGCCTTAACGGGCCTTAGTGGAAAGGAAGGGAAATGAGCAAGGGAGGGGGCGCCCCCCCAAGCCCAATCCGAATTGGGAGGGGGGCCGCCCCCCCTTTCCTTCCTCCCTCCTTCCTCTTCCTTCCCTCTGCCTCTCCAAATAGGAAAGGGAGGAGTCGTACTCCCGGTGGGAGTAGAACTCCCCCCCTTGGGTGTGCCTCCTCCCCTTTCCCGCCCCCTCCTCCACTCCTTTATATATGGGGGAGGGGGCACCCCATAGACACAACAATTGATCATTGATCTATTAGCCGTGTGCGGTGCCCCCCTCCACCATAGTCCTCCTCGATAATATCGTAGTGGTGCTTAGGCGAAGCCCTGCGTCGGTAGAACATCATCACCGTCACCACGCCGTCGTGCTGACGGAACTCTCGCTTGACACTCGGCTCGATCGGAGTTCGAGGGACATCATCAAGCTGAACGTGTGCAAGAACTCGGAGGTGCCGTGCTTTCGGTGCTTGATCGGTCGGGCCGTGAAGACGTACGACTACATCAATCGCGTTGTGCTAACGCTTCCGCTTTCGGTCTACGAGGGTACGTGGACACACTCTCCCCTCTTGTTGCTATGCATCACCACGATCTTGTGTGTGTGTAGGAATTTTTTTTGAAATTACTACGTTCCCCAACAGTGAAACCCCTAGTTGGTTTGCATTATGAACAATCTCATCATTGGTAAAATGCAAAATTGAATTTGATTTATTAACAGACATACCCGTAGAGATCTCGACGTCATGTAGCTTGGCCACCCTCATAGCACACCTCTGCTGCATGTCATTAACGTCCGGCTGCTCCTGCAGCCGACTACTGATCCGCCTCCCCTGAGAGACAGGATCCGGAATCCCTCCAAAGGCGATGACCTCCTCGCGCGAAGCTCTGCTAGGGGAAGGGCCTCCTGCCCGACTCCCAACAGCGGTAACCCGGCCTGGGACCTCCGGTGCCACACGAAAAGACGACAACACCTCCCACGGCATCTCCACGGGAGTCCCACCAAGAACAGGTGCAGCCGACGGGCCTGAGACGGGCGAAACCAGCCTAGGTGGGTGATCCGGGGAGTGGGGTGTCTGGATGGCCACGCCACCCGCCCCGCCCACCACGGCAGGTAGTGGCCTGGTTGGAAGGGGTGCGGTGGCCTCCTGAACGCACACCCCTCCGAAGACGACCGGCCTCATGGGAGGGAGCAAAGTGTGACAGCCTGGTTTTTGCCCTCTTCTTCTTTGCTTGATTTTCAGTTGAGTTGGTTTTGAATTTGGAGTTTTGAATCATTTCATTTGGACTTAACCACTTGGGTACCCCTTGATTTTCACCCAAGTGTTCCCTCTCCTCCTCATAACCATCATTTCACCCCTGGCCAACCTAAAAATATTGTTTGGAATATTTTTCTTAAATGAAAAATATCCACTTTGGCCTCCAAAACCCTAGCTAAACCTTTGAGCTCCAAAGCAACCCTAATTTTTCTTGCCCCAACAATCCTGAGAAAAATCCCAATTATTCTTTGGACCCTAGGGCACCTTTCTGAGCAAAAATATTTCACCACTCTTTGAAATATTTTGGCTATAGAAAATAAAGTCACTTCTGAGCTGAAATGGTAGTTTCTACAACAACTACCTTTTTACTAGCTCCATTGTAGCTGGTTTTTCCTGTGCTTATTTACCTTAGTAAGAGATAGTAAAACCCCAAAGCTCAGCCCTTGGATCCCAGTGGTTTGACCACAGTAACTCTCCAAAGTTACTGTCCAGTAACTTGTCAGCAACACAACTTTACTTCTACTGCACCTGGAAACTAACCAAACCGTGGTAACATCTCAGTTTACTAAGGACTACACGCCAGACATCTTTGTTAGTGCGTAGGGTGGCCTCATGTCACGGTGCACGCGATGACCGCGTTCGTCTGAGCGTGCTGGCATGCAATGCGCACACTCTACGCGTCGCCAGCGCCTCTGTTGAGCGCGTGCTCGCTGCCCAGCCGGCCAGAGCGTGCCACCCCTCGCCACCATCCTCGTCTCCACCTCCATAACCCCCCTGCCGCTTGCCGACGCTGGAGCTCGCCGCAGCGAGCACGGGCACGGTCCGGCCAACGGCACAGTGCGTGTGCACTATGTTCGTCTCTTTCCCCTTGATCATGTGCTCGTCCGCGCCCGCACATAGTGCCTGCGTGACCTCCGTCGTCTTCTCCCTCGCTCTTTGGCGCCGTTCGTCGCCGGGCGCCGGGGACAGGTGTCCTCCGATGGAGCCCGAGCCCTCCTCGTTGCCTCGCCTATAAAAGCAGCCCCTTCACAGCCTCTTGGAGAACCTCAGCCACTCCCACTCCCTCCTAGAGCCAGTAGAAGCCGCAGCCCGGCCGGGCAGGCCGCGGGCTACCGTCCTGGAGCCGAGCTTGCCGGCGATCCCCCCTAGATCGTTCCCGCAGCTCCGGACCCTCCCAAGCCAAGGCGACCCCGACAGGGCCTCTGCCTCTCCTTCGTGAAGCCAACCCAACCCCCTGGAGCCCCTGGAGCCGCCCCAAGCCGCCGTCTTCCTCATCTCCGGCAACCTCCGCCCTCTGTCTCCGCTGGAGAGGTCAAATCCGACGCCGTCCGGCCATCGTTAGCTATGCTACAGGTACGGGCAGGTGCACAATCATCTCCTCCGTCGATCTCTCCCTCTCGTTTGGCTCCAAGAAGCCTCACCGTCGGCGTGAGCTCCGGCGAAGCGCCGCCCCCTCTGTTTCCCTCTCCCCTCCCTCCGGCCTGACTAGCGGGGCTCGCTAGTCAGCCACTCATTACGCGCGTGAAGCGGTATGAGTGGTGGAGCCCCGGGAGTTTACGCTTTCGACGTCACCCCCCTCTGTTTAATTATTTCAAATTTATTTAAATTCTAGGAAACTTCAAATGGCCATAACTTTTTATCTGTAAGTCCAAATGCATTGATTCTTTTTGCATTGTGTTCTGTGTCCAAAAATCTAATAGCACCCAAAAGATGGGATTTTTCCTTGCTGTCTAGATTTTCTGGTAATTTTCAGAAGGTTTCTTGATGTTTTCTTTTTGTGGTTTTGAATATTTTTAGAAGAGCCAGCTTGTCTTGAGGATCACCAGGAGCTTTGTGAACCTCATGAGCACTAAGGCAAGCCACAGTAACATTTTCATAGTGCCACTTCAATATTTGTGATTTTCCTACTTGAACTTATGAATATTTATGCATTTAAATTATTTATATAATGATTATATTCTGTTAAATTCTTGTCATGTTAAAATACTTGAACTATAGAATGTTTGAAGTGAATCTTGTTGGTAAGCTAAGGAGAACTTAGTTGCAAGTGATGAATAAATGATATGATCATAGAGTTGGATAATTAGTTTAATTATTATTTTTGCATGATGAAAAATGATGAGATTGCTAGTAATGATTCTGGTATAAGTGAGGTGTGACCTTAACCAGAGTAGTAGCATGAGTTGATGATGGCTCCATAGGAGTGTGGTTGATTCAGTTGTTTGCATGGTTATGTGGTGCATATTTTAAGTGATGCATAGCATGGAATTATGAAACCGATTATTTTCACATTAAGTTGAACCTGATTAATAACTTAACTTGAACATGTTGTTGACCGGGTCATGGTGCCGCTGAAACGAGTCATTCCCAGTGCAACCACATTTGCCAGTATAGGACGACCTTAATGCGTTTCATTGTCGTGCCTCTGGTCGGTGCCTCCATTTAGGGAAGGTTATGGGCGTGTTGTACCCTGGCCTAGTAGGCAAGCATAACCTTGTGAGCCCGTTGTTAAGTTAATTTTGGTAGCGGATCCCAGAGTGGATCGTGGCCACGATGGTGGTCGAGGTGTCTGGAGGTAGACACGGGGCCACCCAGGACTAGCCCGATGGGGTCTGAGTCGGAATGGCCGGGAGAGTGTCATGACAATGAAATGGTTTCGTCGGAACGCTGTTGGTCCACCCGAATGGGAGTGCAAGGCCATGGGTTCCGTAGTGGGGGTACAGTGTACTAACCTCTGCAGAGTGTTTTTAATCTATCGATAGCCGAGTCCACGGTTACGGACACGCTCGAAAGTAGGGTACACCATCGCTCAACACTTAATAAAATATGCACACTAAGTTTGTACTAAGGATGGCAGTGAGGCCATCGTGTTGAGTTTGGCCATGAGATGGTCGTGTTGTGATTGAAGGAAATATGCCCTAGAGGCAATAATAAAGTTATTATTTATTTCCTTATTTCATGATAAATGTTTATTATTCATGCTAGAATTGTACTAACCGGAAACATAATACATGTGTGAATACATAGACAAACATAGTGTCACTAGTATGCCTCTACTTGACTAGCTCGTTAATCAAAGATGGTTAAGTTTCTAACCATAGACATGAGTTGCCATTTGATTAACGGGATCACATCATTAGAAGAATGATGTGATTGACTTGACCCATTCCGTTAGCTTAGCACTTGATCGTTTAGTATGTTGCTATTGCTTTCTTCATGACTTATACATGTTCCTATGACTATGAGATTATGCAACTCCCGTTTACCGGAGGAACACTTTGTGTGCTACCAAACGTCACAATGTAACTGGGTGATTATAAAGGAGCTCTACAGGTGTCTCCAAAGGTACATGTTGGGTTGGCGTATTTCAAGATTAGGATTTGTCACTCCGATTGTCGGAGAGGTATCTCTGGGCCCTCTTGGTAATGCACATCACTTAAGCCTTGCAAGCATTGCAACTAATGAGTTAGTTGTGAGATGATGTATTACGGAACGAGTAAAGAGACTTGCCGGTAACGAGATTGAACTAGGTACTGAGATACCGACGATCGAATCTCGGGAAAGTAACATACCGATGACAAAGGGAACAACGTATGTTGTTATGCGGTCTGACCGATAAAGATCTTCGTAGAATATGTGGGAGCCAATATGAGCATCCAGGTTCCGCTATTGGTTATTGACCGGAGACGTGTCTCGGTCATGTCTACATTGTTCTCGAACCCGTAGGGTCCGCACGCTTAAAGTTACGATGACAGTTTCATTATGAGTTTATATGTTTTGATGTACCGAAGGTTGTTCGAAGTCTCGGATGTGATCACGGACATGATGAGGAGTCTGGAAATGGTCGAGACATGAAGATTGATATATTGGAAGTCTATGTTTGGACATCGAAAGTGTTCCGGGTGAAATCGGCATTTTACCGGAGTACCGGGAGGTTACGGGAACCCCCCGGTAACTTAATGGGCCTTAATGGGCCTAGTGGAGGAAGAGGAGAGGAGGCCAAGGGGCAGCCGCGCGCCCCTCCCCCCGCCAAGTCCGAATTGGACAAGGATGGGGGGGCGCCCCCCCCCCTTTCGTTTCCCCCCTCTCTCTCATTCCCCCCCAAGTCCTAGTCCAACATGGAAAAGGGGGGAGTCCTACTCCCGGTGGGAGTAGGACTCCTCCTGGCGCGCCCTCCTCCTGGCCGGCCGCAACCCCCCTTGCTCCTTTATATACGGGGGCGGGGGGGGGGGGGGCACCCCCAAGAAAACAACAATTGATCCTTGAGATCTATTAGCCGTGTGCGGTGCGCCCCTCCACCATATTCCGCCTCGATAATATCGTAGCAGTGCTTAGGCGAAGCCCTGCGACGGTAGAACATCAAGATCGTCACCACGCCGTCGTGCTGACAGAACTCTCCCTCGACACTCGGCTGGATCGGAGTTCGAGGGATGTCATCGAGCTGAACGTGTGCTAGAACTCGGAGGTGCCGCAGTTTTGGTGCTTGATCGGTCGGGCCGTGAAGACGTACGACTACATCAACCGCGTTGTTCTAACGCTTCCGCTTACGGTCTACGAGGGTACGTAGACAACACTCTCCCCTCTCGTTGCTATGCATCACCATGATCTTGCGTGTGTGTAGGAAATTTTTGAAATTACTACGTTCCCCAACAGTGGCATTAGAGACAGGTTTTATGCGTAGATGTTATATGCATGAGTAGAACACAAGTGAGTTGTGGGCGATACAAGTCATACTGCTTACCACCATGTCACACTTTGGTTCGGCGGTATTGTTGGATGAAGCGGCCCGGACCGACATTACGCGTACGCTTACGCGAGACTGGTTCTACCGACGTGCTTTGCACACATGTGGCTGGCGGGTGCCTGTTTCTCCAACTTTAGTTGAACCGAGTGTGGCTACGCCCAGTCCTTGCAAAGGTTAAAACAACACTAACTTGACGAACTATCGTTGTGGTTTTGATGCGTAGGTAAGAACGGTTCTTGCTCATCCCGTAGCAGCCATGTAAAATTTGCAACAACAAAGTAAAGGACATCTAACTTGTTTTTGCAGGGCATGTTGTGATGTGATATGGTCAAGACGTGATGCTATCTTTTATTGTATGAGATGATCATGTTTTGTAACCGAGTTATCGGCAACTGGTAGGAGCCATATGGTTGTCGCTTTATTGTATGAAATGCAAATGCCCTGTAATTGCTTACTTTATCTCTAAGCGGTAGCAATAGTCGTAGAAGCAATAGATGGCGTAACGACAACGATGCTACGATGGAGATCAAGGTGTCGCGCCGGTGACGATGGTGATCATGACGGTGCTTCGGAGATGGAGATCACAAGCACAAGATGATGATGGCCATATCATATCACTTATATTGAATACATGTGATGTTTATCCTTTATGCATCTTATCTTGCTTTGATTGATGGTAGCATTTTAAGATGATCTCTCACTAATTATCAAGAAGTGTTCTCCCTGAGTATGCACCGTTGTGAAAGTTCTTCGTGCTGAGACACCACGTGATGATCGGGTGTGATAGGCTCTACATTCAAATACAACGGGTGCAAAACAGTTGCACACGCGGAATACTCAGGTTAAACTTGACGAGCCTAGCATATACAGATATGGCCTCGGATCACGGAGACCAAAAGGTCGAACGTGAATCATATAGTAGATATGATCAACATAGTGATGTTCACCATTGAAACTACTCCATCTCACGTGATGATCGGACATGGTTTAGTTGATTTGGATCACGTGATCACTTAGATGACTAGAGAGATGTCTGTCTAAGTGGGAGTTCTTAAGTAATATGATTAATTGAACTTAAATTTATCATGAACTTAGTCCTGGTAGTATTTTGCAAATTATGTTGTAGATCAATATCTTGCGTTGTTGCTTTCATATGTTTATTTTGATATGTTTCTAGAGAAAATTGTGTTGAAAGATGTTAGTAGCAATGATGCGGATTGGATCCATGATCTGAGGTTTATCCTCATTGCCGCACAGAAGAATTATGTTCTTAATGCACCGCTAGGTGATAGACCTATTGCAGGAGCAGATGCAGATGTTATGAATGTTTGGCTAGCTCAATATGATGACTAATTGATAGTTTAGTGCACTATGCTTAACGGCTTAGAATCGGGACTTCAAAGACGTTTTGAACGTCATCGACCATATGAGATGTTCCAGGAGTTGAAGTTAATATTTCAAGCAAATACCCGAGCTGAGAGATATGAAGTCTCCAACAAGTTCTATGCCTAAAAGATGGAGGAGAATCGCTCAACTAGTGAGCATGTGCTCAGATTGTCTGGGTACTACAATCGCTTGAATCAAGTGGCAGTTAATCTTCTAGATAAGATAGTAATTGACAGAGTTCTCTAGTCACCATCACCAAGTTAGTAGAACTTTGTGATGAACTATAGTATGCAAGGGATGACGAAAATGATTCCCGGGCTCTTCGTGATGTTGAAATCGACGAAGGTAGAAATCAAGAAAGAGCATCAAGTGTTGATGGTTGACAAGATCACTAGTTTCAAGAAAAGGGCAAAGGGAAAGAAAGGGAACTTCAAGCAAAATGGCAAGCAAGATGTCACTCCCGCGAAGAAGCCCAAAGCTGGACCAAAGCCTGAAACTGAGTGATTATACTGCAAAGGAAATGGTCACTAGAAGCGGAAATGCCCTGAATATTTGGTGGATAAGAAGGATGGCAAAGTGAACAAGGGTATATTTGATGTACATATTATTGATGTGTACTTTACTAGTGTTTATAGTAGCCCCTGAGTATTTGATACTTGTTCAGTTGCTAAAATTAGTAACTCGAAATAGGAGTTACAGAATAAACAGAGATTAGTTGAGGGTGAAGTGACGATGTGTGTTGGAAGTAGTTCCAAGATTGATATGATCATCATCACACTATCCCTACACTTTCGAGATTAGTGTTGAACCTAAATAAATGTTATTTGGCGTTTGCGTTGAGCATGAATATGATTTGATCATGTTTATTGCAATACAGTTATTCATTTAAAGTCAGAGAATAATTGCTATTCTGTTTACATGAATAAAGTCTTCGATGGTCATACACCCAATGAAAATAGTTTGTTGGATCACGATCGTAGTGATACACATATTCATAGTATTGATGCCAAAAGATGCAAAGTTGATAATGATAGTGCAAATTATTTGTGGCACTGCCGTTTGGGTCATATCGGTGTAAAGCACATGAAGAAACTCCATAAAGATGGATTTTTGGAATCTCTTGGTTATGAATCATTTGATGCTTGCGAACCGTGCCTTTTGGGCAAGATGACTAAAACTCCATTCTCCGGAACAATGGAACGAGCTAGTGACTTATTGGAAATAATACATACCGATGTATGCGATCCAATGAGTGTTGATGCTCGTGGCGGGTATCATTATTTTTCTGACCTTCACAAGATGATTTGAGCAGATATGAGTATATCTACTTAATGAAGCACAAGTCTGAAACATTTGAAAAGTTCAAAGAATTTCAGAGTGAAGTGGAGAATCGTCGTAACAAGAAAATAAAGTTTCTGTGATTTGATCGCGGAGACAAATATTTGAGTTACGAATTTGGTCTTCAATTAAAACAATGTGGAATAGTTTCACAGGTCACGCCACCTGGAACACCACAACGTTATGGTGTGTCCGAACGTCGTAACCACACTTTATTGGAAATGGTGCGATCTATGATGTATCTTACCGATTTACCACCATCGTTTTGGGGTTATGCATTAGAGACAGCTGCATTCACTTTAAATAGAGCACCATCAACATCCGTTGAGACGACGCCTTATGAACTGTGGTTTAGCAAGAAACCAAAGTTGTCGTTTCTTAAAGTTTGGGGCTGCGATGCTTATGTGAAAAAGTTTCAACCTAATAAGCTCAAAACCAAATCGGGGAAGTGCGTCTTCATAGAATACCCAAAGGAAACTGTTGGGTACACCTTCTATCACAGATCCGAAGGCAAAAATCTTTGTTGCTAAGAATGGATCCTTTCTAGAGAAGGAGTTTCTCTTGAAAGAAGTGAGTGGGAGGAAAGTAGAACTTGATGAGGTAACTGTACCTGCTCCCTTATTGGAAAGTAGTTCATCACAGAAATCAGTTCCAGTGATTCCTACACCAATTAGTGAGGAAGCTAATGATGATGATCATGAAACTTCAGATCAAGTTACTACATAACCTCGTAGGTTTTCCAGAGTACGGTCTGCACCAGTGTGGTACGGTAATCCTATTCTGCAACTCATATTACTAGACCATGAAAAACTGTGACGCCCGGGTAATTAAGCTACAGTAAACCTCCGTTAATGATGCCACGTCACCACGGTTACTGTTGGTAATCTCGCGTTAGTTCGGAACCGATTCGAATTCAAATTCAAAAAAAAAATCAATGAAACAATAAAAGTTTTCAAATATTAACACTAAAATGTTCGGAGTGATCCAACTAATGCATAGGTAATTATGGTGGAGAAACCACATTCTTATAAAATGTTTAAATGCCCCTAGGTGAATAAAACAGTAGCAAAAACATGTATTTAAATGCTTTTATAATTAACAAAATACTAAACTAATTTGTTTTGGGGTAAGACCTATTGTTATAGTGGGTTTTAATGTATTACTAAATTCGGGATCATTTTAATATTAGATAAAAACTAAATGAAAGAGAAACTAGAAATAAAACAGAAAGGAAAAATAAATAAAGAGTAAAAAAATAAAAGAAAGAAAATACAAAAACAGAAAACAACCTAACCAAAAAAAAGAAAAAAAGAAAGCAACCCCCCCACTGGGCTCCGGCCCAGCAGGCCACAACCCTATTGGGCCAACCCACCGGCCCAACCGGCCACCACTCCCTCTCCTTATCCCCCACCCCCGCAAACCCTAACCTGCACCCACGCCCCACTCGCCCCACTCGCTCCCCCCCCTCTCCCCCGATTTGGATCGGGATCGAGAGGAAGAGGCCGCCGCTCGCTGCCTGAACCCCGACGCCGCCTCGCCCTCGCCGCACGACGCTGACGCCGGAGCCGCCCCTCGCCGGACCGCTCCGCCATCGGCAACGCCGCCTCGACCTCGTCTCCTCCCCACGCGTGTCGTCCTCGTCCTCGCCGAACCGCCCGAGTCGCCACCGCCCCGTCGTCCCCGACCTCCGTCGAGCCCGCTGCCCTTGACCCTGCGAACCCGCGGTGAGGCCCCGGGCTCCCGCCCCCTCTCCTCGCACTCCCTCTCCCCCGCGACCGTCGCCGCGCCTCGTGTGCTCCGGCCCCGCGCTCACCGCGGCCGGCCGCGCCCTGGCCACGCGCTACACTGACCGGGCCGTGCCCGTCGTCCCCCACCCCCCCCCGCCCGCTGGTCTCGCCCCGTCCAGGGCCGCGCCCCCTGCGCCCCGTGCGCCCACGCCGGCGCCGTCCGCTGCCGCCGAGCCCCCTGCTGCCCGTTCCCGCCGCTCGCCGGAGCTGGCCGGCCCTTTCCCCCCTACCCCGCCGGATTCTGGCGCCCCGCCTCGCCCCTGGTGGCCTCGCGTGCGGGTGCCCCTTCGCCCGCACCTCCCGATCGGGCGCACCCGATCCGCTAAGGCCTAGTGGCCCTATGACAACGGGGGCCCACACCCCAGAACGGTTTAAAAAAAGAGGAATTAAAAATAAAATTATTCAATAAAAATAAAAATGATTAATAAAATTAATTATTAATTAATTAACTAATGAATTAATTAGGTTAATTAATCCGGTTTAATTAAATTAATTAGCTAGTTAAGTTTAATTAAACTGTAATTAGATTAGCCTAAACCCTAATTAACCTAATTAGAGGATGACAGGTGGGTCCCCCCGGACCCACATGTTAGGTTGACCAAGTCAACTCTGTTGACTGCTCACGTCAGCATGACATCATGCTGACGTCATAAATCCATTTTTCGAATTAAATAATTAATTAATTAAATTCCAGAAATTAATATAATCTTTAGAAAATCATATCTTTTAATCCATAACTCGGATTAAAATACTTTCTACATGAAAGTTGCTCAGAACGACGGGACGATTCCGGATACGCAGTCCATTCGTCCACCACACACCCCTAACATATCAAACCCGCAACTTTCCCCCTCCGGTTCATCTGCCAGAAAACACGAAACACCGGGAATACTTTTCCGGATGTTTCCCCCCTTCACCGGTATCACCTACTACCGCGTTAGGGCACACCGAACACCGCGTATTGCCTTGTTATATTTTGTGATGCTTTGTTTGCTCTGTATTCATTATTTCTTCCCCCTCTCCTCTCCGGTAGACTACGAGACCGACGCTGCTGCTGACCAGTTCGACTACGGAGTTGACGACCCCTCTCTCTTGCCAGAGCAACCAGGCAAGCCCCCCCCCCCTTGATCACCAGATATCGCCTATTCTACTCTATACTGCTTGCATTAGAGTAGTGCAGCATGTTACTGCTTTCTGTTATTCCTATCCTGTTGCATAGCCTGTCATTGTTGCTACAGTCGTTGATACCCTACCCGCAATCCTAAATGCTTAGTATAGGATGCTAGTTTATCATCATTGGCCCTACATTCTTGTCAGTCTGTCTTGCTATACTATTGGGCCGTGATCACTCGGGAGGTGATCACGGGTATATACTATACATACATACATACTATACAGACGGTGACTAAAGTCGGGTCAGCTCGATGAGTACCCGCAAGTGATTCTGATGAGGGGGCCGAAGGGACAGGTGGCTCCATCCCGGTAGAGGTGGGCCTGGGTTCCCGACGGCCCTCGACTGTTACTTTGTGGCGGAGCGGCAGGGCAGGTTGAGACCACCTAGGAGACAGGTGGGCCTGTCCCTGTTCGGCGTTCGCGGATACTTAACACGCTTAACGAGATCTTGGTATTTGATCTGAGTTGGCTACGAGCCTATATGCACTAACCATCTACGCGGGAGTAGTTATGGGTATCCCGACGTCGTGGTATCAGCCGAAGCACTTCAGACGTCAGCGACGGAGCGGCGCGCGCCGAATTGGACTGGAACGCCACTAGGCTAGGTCTGCTTTCGGCCGCCCACGCAACGTGCAGGTGTGCTCAGGGCGATGGGCCCAGACCCCTACGCGCTTAGGTTTAGACCGGCGTGCTGGCCTCTCTGTTTTGCCTAGGTGGGGCTGCGACGTGTTGATCTTCCGAGGCCGGGCATGACCCAGGAAAGTGTGTCCGGCCAAATGGGATCGAGCGTGTTGGGCTATGTGGTGCACCCCTGCAGGGAAGTTAATCTATTCGAATAGCCGTGATCTTCGGTAACAGGACGACTTGGAGTTGTACCTTGACCTTATGACAACTAGAACCGGATACTTAATAAAACACACCCTTCCAAGTGCCAGATACAACCCGGTGATCGCTTTTCTACAGGGCGACGAGGAGAGGATCGCCGGGTATGATTATGCTATGCGATGCTACTGGAGATGCTGCTTGGAGATGCTACTTGAGGATGCTACTTGGAGGACTACAATCTACTCTCTTCTATATGCTGCAAGACGGAGGCTGCCAGAAGCGTAGTCTTCGACAGGATTAGCTATCCCCCTCTTATTCTGGCATTCTGCAGTTCAGTCCACCGATATGGCCTCCTTACACATATACCCATGCATATGTAGTGTAGCTCCTTGCTTGCGAGTACTTTGGATGAGTACTCACGGTTGCTTTCTCCCCCCTTTTTCCCCCTTTCCTTTCTTTCTGGTTGTCGCAACCAGATGCTGGAGTCCAGGAGCCAGACGCCACCGTCGACGACGACCCCTACTACACCGGAGGTGCCTACTACTACGTGCAGCCCGCTGATGACGACCAGGAGTAGTTTAGGAGGATCCCAGGCAGGAGGCCTGCGCCTCTTTCGATCTGTATCCCAGTTTGTGCTAGCCTTCTTAAGGCAAACTTGTTTAACTTATGTCTGTACTCAGATATTGTTGCTTCCGCTGACTCGTCTATGATCGAGCACTTGTATTCGAGCCCTCGAGGCCCCTGGCTTGTATTATGATGCTTGTATGACTTATTTTATTTGTAGAGTTGTGTTGTGATATCTTCCCGTGAGTCCATGATCTTGATCGTACACATTTGCGTGCATGATTAGTGTACGATTGAATCGGGGGCGTCACAAGTTGGTATCAGAGCCGACTGCCTGTAGAAATCCCCCTTTCCAACTCCTTGGCCGAAGTCGAGTCTAGTCGTTGAAAAACTTTTACTAACATGGCTGTGTGGCCCATGGGCCCACGTCGCCATCGGGTGGTAGTAGGATCTTTTACTCCTCGACCTATACTCTGGGACTCTGATCTCTCTACTATTCGGGTTAAATGAATTTGCTAACTCTAAGATTAGGATCTCGTGATCGCATCCACCCGAAGAGCCCCTTATTGCAGAGGATCGCCTGCTACATCAGAAGATTCCGAAGATACTCTCTGATGTTCTCTCGAGACTTGTGCCCATCACTTTGGCTATTCCTGACCACCGATAAATCCGTATGGATAACTACTTACACTTGCCATTCATACGATCATCCCCCATTGATCTTGTTATTACAAGATACCCCGAAGTTTTCTCTATTGTTCCGAGAATACTTTGTGCCTACTGCCTAGCAGTTCTTTGCCACATGAATACCCCTTCGAATAAATCCTCGCACTTGTCGAGTATCCGCTCATCCCCCAGTTGTTTATGTGTTACACAAAAGTCTTCGAAATACCACCCGATATTCCAAAAATCCTCAGCAACCTATTGCTCTGGAATTTCTTGTTTGCTTTCATTATGATTAATCCCATAAGTATAGAAATCTTATTGGCATTCCTTGTCATTATCATTTTGAGTCTGTTGACTCAATATGTGGCGAATGCAAGTAATCATCAGTTGATCCTTTTAAATTATCTCTCCAGCTCAGACGTCTTTCAAACATGAGCTGGTTCTCGACCAAACTATCTGTATTCGATTGTGCCTCTGGTATATTCAATTGATCCATCCTTGATCAGAACGTCTGCTTCTGATCCTTTGTTGTGGAAATCATAATTCCTTTTTATTTAAGCTTTGAATTATTCAGATGATTCCATAACCTGTTGCATTTGCATTCCTTCCTCTTCTGGTTGAGTACCGATACTCATATCAGATCCTTTGTGGACTATCAAGTCCTTTGTTGGATTGTTATCCGACAGTGTCCTTCACATTTGAACACTTTGTGAGTTCTTCCCCTTATACATGATGCCCTTGTTAAGTTGTATCCTCTGCTTGGCCAACCATGCTCTGCTTTCGGGCTTGTGTTATTTACTCTGGAAACTTGTGGTATATGTTTCTAAGAAGCCCCTATGGGTTGAACATATGCCTTCTCTAAACCGTGTGAACCCGAAAGTTTTCACGAGTCATACTTATCTGGTATTGCACCAGGTAAAACTTTCAACAACTAATGTCATCTTCGAAATACGAGAGGTGAATGGAAGATTATGCATTGAGGAAGTGGGAGTCGACCTTGAACTTTGCGTTCATGCCCATGGACACGATGTACATCTTCTCATCGAAGCTTCTTTTAAAATCAATTATTCCCTTGGTATAAGTTCATCTTATATCTGAGATCTGGCCTTTTTGCAATCGTGGTTCTGACCATGTTCTCCTTTAAATATCATGTCCTGTGCAAGTTTAAGCACTTGTCTTCTATAGAGCAATACCCCAGTTCAACTTCTAGTTTGATCTGTCGTCGAGTATTACCACCTGGTATCTCGAGATTATCTTGGAACTGCATAATTTCTTATGAGTTCTTCATCAAGTACTACATACTCACCGATTACAATTTTTCATGGGCTCGGAGTTATTGAACACTCAAAGACACCGATAACTGAACTGAGTCCGCTCTACGGTTCAACAACTCTTCAGTAAGCTTCTATAAGTACGAGTTTGTACCCGATCACGCCATTCCTAGCCTGTTTGGCTATGTCATTGTCGTGACGATTCTAACGGTGCTACCTGGTCCTTATTCTCGGAGCACCAATTTTCGACGATGAACTAACCTTACGTCGATTTTCCTCGTCATACCCTTTCACCTTAAACAACAAGCTTGAGTTCGAGTTTGTGTCGTAACTGTGGTTCCAATAACCTCTTGCTTCATCATTCCTTTGACTTGATGTCGTCGCTGATTGACTACATCTGCATGAAATCTCTCGACAATTGTGTCGTGATCATCATCAACCTTATGAGCTCTTCCAGGAATTCAATTGAATTCATGATGGGTAATACCATCCTTGCCCCTCGATGATTCCTGTTCTCATCGACCACTTTATTGCCTTCCGTTCAACACAACTTGTTCGCGTTTTGTGTAAACCTTGAGATCACTGCTACCCAGCAGTTGATCTTCCTTACCTCGGAAGTATTACCATCACTTTTTGTCAAGAATGTGGTGAGAATTTCACCACCTCTTAATAATTCTTGATATCTTAATACTTCTTGCCATCTTCGTTCATTCCTTGGTCCCCGTATTGTTTTCAACCGGAATACCGACAATGGAGCTATGACGTGTGAATTCAAAACTTCCAGCAACCCTATTGCTTTGAAGTGAATGGGCGATAGTTCATTCTAAGTCCTTCGCTAATTGAATCACCATTCTAACATTGGTCGTGCAACCCAACCCGTACTTCGGGCGCACCCTTCAACCAATGTTTAATTGTGTATGTTTTCCTCGAGCATACTTCCTTATATCATTTGATCTGACAAATGTTATCTCCTTGTTCACTTAATGGTGGAAATCCATCTTTTGGGAATCTCAGAGAATTGCCGTTGAGTTCACCAGACACCTCCTTGTCCTCTCCTTGGCTTAATGGTGAACTATTGCTTCAGAAACCCGCTCCCATAGTTCATTTCCCGAGAAGCTTGCAATGCCATTTCAACGATTTGTGTTGTGCCTTTTCTTCTCGGACATCCTGAGTCTCAGGTATCCTGACACCAATCGGATGCGAATCTCGGTCAGATATGATGGTTGGGAAAACTTTCCAAGAGTTATGACGTTGATCCTTTGATGACCCGGTAACATGATGTCATGCCTAGCACCCCCCCCCCCGGCTGGAGGACCTATCATTATAGATTCCTTTTCAACAAGGTTATCCATTCATCCATGAGGAAATTGTAAGACTTATTCTACAAGTTATTCTTGATGGATCCTTCGTGTTTCCAAAGTCTGATCTTCACCTGAAGACCATGTCAATGTTATCTCGAAGCATGTCAATGGTACT
Source organism: Triticum aestivum (assembly GCF_018294505.1). Lineage (NCBI taxonomy): Eukaryota > Viridiplantae > Streptophyta > Magnoliopsida > Poales > Poaceae > Triticum > Triticum aestivum. Next base: position 88,592,981 of record NC_057807.1, read on the forward strand.
CCGATTTTCAACAGGAACATTTGAAGCACGATGCTAAATTTTATTTATCACTTATCCTAACACCGTTGTATGGGTAATATCATGAGATTCCTTCCCCCTTACCTAAATGGTTTTCTACTTTATATCCTGTCATGGATATCGTGCTCTGCTTGTCATTGGGAAGCATATACCCCTGAAATATGTGTTTAAACACATTTTCCTTTCCATTGTTTTGTTTAATCTGATGATCATATTTTCCTTCCATTGTTGGTTTAACCTTTCTTGTGATCTATATGATCTGAGAAGTAATATTTTCCTGCTTATGTAAACACCTTGTTGTACAATTCTGTCAGTAAGACCCTGTTACTTTTGTTGATGACATTCCGGTAACCACCGATGGACGAGAACTTTGCCTACTGGTCCGCCTCGTTCAACGAGCAGGAAAATGGTTCTCTTCGTCCCTCGCCCTTGGTACCGACATTGTTGCCGACATAACTGACATGCTACTCTCTGACATGCCTTGCTATCGTGATCGTACAAGATGTCAGCCCCCCTTTCTACTTTTAACCCACATGGTGGGCCCATAACCCACAGGTACCAGGAACGAAACCTGACTCTCCTGTACAACCTGTTGTCAAAGTTATTCCTCGTGCGTGGCTTTGTATGTAATTCACGGGCCACTTGCCTGTTGATCTATTCTGGTATCAGACACAAAACTTATTACCATTGCTCTGGACCCCTTTTACACTTTGTTTCAGGCATCGGATGATTGCCTACCCGCTTGAAACTTCTCATGGTACCTTCTTACTTGCTCTCGATATTTTCTTGAGTTCCAGTTTGAGAGTTACTTTCCGCCACCTTCCCCTATGTTAGCTACCAGATAGTCAACCTTGCATAGGTTCGTTCTGCCGGAATACCCCCTTACCTATTCGTAGGTACGTTGGAGTTCCCGAGAAAAGGGCGGCATCACCATGATGACCTGTAGCAGAGAAATGATGATGTCAAGATAATGGATCGACCTCTTCAAGAAGAACAACCAAGACTGAGAAGATTCGTTAGGATTTCGTAACCAGACCTTTCCCCCTTACTCCCCTCTTAAATCTCGGGACGAGATTTCTTGTAGTGGAGGAGAATTGTGACGCCCGGGTAATTAAGCTACAGTAAACCTCCGTTAATGATGCCACGTCACCACGGTTACTGTTGGTAATCTCGCGTTAGTTCGGAACCGATTCGAATTCAAATTCAAAAAAAATCAATGAAACAATAAAAGTTTTCAAATATTAACACTAAAATGTTCGGAGTGATCCAACTAATGCATAGGTAATTATGGTGGAGAAACCACATTCTTATAAAATGTTTAAATGCCCTTAGGTGAATAAAACAGTAGCAAAAACCTGTATTTAAATGCTTTTATAATTAACAAAATACTAAACTAATTTGTTTTGGGGTAAGACCTATTGTTATAGTGGGTTTTAATGTATTACTAAATTTGGGATCATTTTAATATTAGATAAAAACTAAATGAAAGAGAAACTAGAAATAAAACAGAAAGGAAAAATAAATAAAGAGTAAAAAAATAAAAGAAAGAAAATACAAAAACAGAAAACAAACTAACCAAAAAAAAGAAAAAAAGAAAGCAACCCCCCCACTGGGCTCCGGCCCAGCAGGCCACAACCCTATTGGGCCAACCCACCGGCCCAACCGGCCACCACTCCCTCTCCTTATCCCCCCACCCCCGCAAACCCTAACCTGCACCCACGCCCCACTCGCCCCACTCGCTCCCCCCCCTCTCCCCCGATTTGGATCGGGATCGAGAGGAAGAGGCCGCCGCTCGCTGCCTGAACCCCGACGCCGCCTCGCCCTCGCCGCACGACGCTGACGCCGGAGCCGCCCCTCGCCGGACCGCTCCGCCATCGGCAACGCCGCCTCGACCTCGTCTCCTCCCCACGCGTGTCGTCCTCGTCCTCGCCGAACCGCCCGAGTCGCCACCGCCCCGTCGTCCCCGACCTCCGTCGAGCCCGCTGCCCTTGACCCTGCGAACCCGCGGTGAGGCCCCGGGCTCCCGCCCCCTCTCCTCGCACTCCCTCTCCCCCGCGACCGTCGCCGCGCCTTGTGCGCTCCGGCCCCGCGCTCACCGCGGCCGGCCGCGCCCTGGCCACGCGCTACACTGACCGGGCCGTGCCCGTCGTCCCCCCCCCCCCGCCCGCTGGTCTCGCCCCGTCCAGGGCCGCGCCCCAGGGGCCCCGTGCGCCCACGCCGGCGCCGTCCGCTGCCGCCGAGCCCCCTGCTGCCCGTTCCCGCCGCTCGCCGGAGCTGGCCGGCCCTTTCCCCCCTACCCCACCGGATTCTGGCGCCCCGCCTCGCCCCTGGTGGCCTCGCGTGCGGGTGCCCCTTCGCCCGCACCTCCCGATCGGGCGCACCCGATCCGCTAAGGCCTAGTGGCCCTATGACAACGGGGGCCCACACCCCAGAACGGTTTAAAAAAAAGAGGAATTAAAAATAAAATTATTCAATAAAAATAAAAATGATTAATAAAATTAATTATTAATTAATTAACTAATGAATTAATTAAGTTAATTAATCCGGTTTAATTAAATTAATTAGCTAGTTAAGTTTAATTAAACTGCAATTAGATTAGCCTAAACCCTAATTAACCTAATTAGAGGATGACAGGTGGGTCCCCCCTGGACCCACATGTCAGGTTGACCAAGTCAACTCTGTTGACTGCTGACGTCAGCATGACATCATGCTGACGTCATAAATCCATTTTTCGAATTAAATAATTAATTAATTAAATTCCAGAAATTAATATAATCTTTAGAAAATCATATCTTTTAATCCGTAACTCGGATTAAAATACTTTCTACATGAAAGTTGCTCAGAACGACGGGACGATTCCGGATACGCAGTCCGTTCGTCCACCACACACCCCTAACATATCAAACCCGCAACTTTCCCCCTCCGGTTCATCTGCCAGAAAACACGAAACACCGGGAATACTTTTCCGGATGTTTCCCCCCTTCACCGGTATCACCTACTACCGCGTTAGGGCACACCGAACACCGCGTATTGCCTTGTTATATTTTGTGATGCTTTGTTTGCTCTGTATTCATTATTTCTTCCCCCTCTCCTCTCCGGTAGACTACGAGACCGACGCTGCTGCTGACCAGTTCGACTACGGAGTTGACGACCCCTCTCTCTTGCCAGAGCAACCAGGCAAGCCCCCCCCTTGATCACCAGATATCGCCTATTCTACTCTATACTGCTTGCATTAGAGTAGTGCAGCATGTTACTGCTTTCTGTTATTCCTATCCTGTTGCATAGCCTGTCATTGTTGCTACAGTCGTTGATACCCTACCCGCAATCCTAAATGCTTAGTATAGGATGCTAGTTTATCATCATTGGCCCTACATTCTTGTCAGTCTGCCTTGCTATACTATTGGGCCGTGATCACTCGGGAGGTGATCACGGGTATATACTATACATACATACATACTATACAGACGGTGACTAAAGTCGGGTCAGCTCGATGAGTACCCGCAAGTGATTCTGATGAGGGGGCCGAAGGGACAGGTGGCTCCATCCCGGTAGAGGTGGGCCTGGGTTCCCGACGGCCCTCGACTGTTACTTTGTGGCGGAGCGACAGGGCAGGTTGAGACCACCTAGGAGACAGGTGGGCCTGGCCCTGTTCGGCGTTCGCGGATACTTAACACGCTTAACGAGATCTTGGTATTTGATCTGAGTCGGCTACGAGCCTATACGCACTAACCATCTACGTGGGAGTAGTTATGGGTATCCCGACGTCGTGGTATCAGCCGAAGCACTTCAGACGTCAGCGACGGAGCGGCGCGCGCCGAATTGGACTGGAACGCCACTAGGCTAGGTCTGCTTTCGGCCGCCCACGCAACATGCAGGTGTGCTCAGGGCGATGGGCCCAGACCCCTGCGCGCTTAGGTTTAGACCGGCGTGCTGGCCTCTCTGTTTTGCCTAGGTGGGGCTGCGACGTGTTGATCTTCCGAGGCCGGGCATGACCCAGGAAAGTGTGTCCGGCCAAATGGGATCGAGCGTGTTGGGCTATGTGGTGCACCCCTGCAGGGAAGTTAATCTATTCGAATAGCCGTGATCTTCGGTAACAGGACGACTTGGAGTTGTACCTTGACCTTATGACAACTAGAACCGGATACTTAATAAAACACACCCTTCCAAGTGCCAGATACAACCCGGTGATCGCTTTTCTACAGGGCGACGAGGAGAGGATCGCCGGGTAGGATTATGCTATGCGATGCTACTGGAGATGCTGCTTGGAGATGCTACTTGAGGATGCTACTTGGAGGACTACAATCTACTCTCTTCTATATGCTGCAAGACGGAGGCTGCCAGAAGCGTAGTCTTCGACAGGATTAGCTATCCCCCTCTTATTCTGGCATTCTGCAGTTCAGTCCACCGATATGGCCTCCTTACACATATACCCATGCATATGTAGTGTAGCTCCTTGCTTGCGAGTACTTTGGATGAGTACTCACGGTTGCTTTCTCCCCCCTTTTTCCCCCTTCCTTTCTTTCTGGTTGTCGCAACCAGATGCTGGAGCCCAGGAGCCAGACGCCACCGTCGACGACGACCCCTACTACACCGGAGGTGCCTACTACTACGTGCAGCCCGCTGACGACGACCAGGAGTAGTTTAGGAGGATCCCAGGCAGGAGGCCTGCGCCTCTTTCGATCTGTATCCCAGTTTGTGCTAGCCTTCTTAAGGCAAACTTGTTTAACTTATGTCTGTACTCAGATATTGTTGCTTCCGCTGACTCGTCTATGATCGAGCACTTGTATTCGAGCCCTCGAGGCCCCTGGCTTGTATTATGATGCTTGTATGACTTATTTTATTTGTAGAGTTGTGTTGTGATATCTTCCCGTGAGTCCCTGATCTTGATCGTACACATTTGCGTGCATGATTAGTGTACGATTGAATCGGGGGCGTCACAAAAACCTATGAACTATGAGGAAGCGATGATGAGCCCAGATTCCGTGAAATGGCTGGAGGCCATGAAATCTGAGATAGGATCCATGTATGAGAACAAAGTGTGGACTTTGGTGGACTTGCCCGATGATCAGCAAGCCATAGAAAATAAATGGATCTTCAAGAGGAAGACGGACGTTGATAGTAGTGTTACTATCTACAAAGCTCGACTTGTCGCAAAAGGTTTTCGACAAGTTCAAGGTGTTGACTACAATGAGATTTTCTCAACTGTAGCGATGCTTAAAGTCTGTCTAAATCATGTTAGCAATTGCCACATTTTACGAAATCTGGCAAATGGATGTCAAAACTGCATTCCTTAATGGTTTTCTTAAAGAAGAGTTGTATATGATGCAACCAGAAGGTTTTGTCAATCAAGGTGCTAACAAAGTGTGCAAGCTCCAGCGATCCATTTATGGATTGGTGTAAGCCTCTCGGAGTTGGAATATACGCTTTGATGAGTTGATCAAAGCATATGGTTTTATACAGACTATTTGAGAAGCCTGTATTTACAAATAAGTGAGTGGGAGCTCTATAACATTTCTAATATTATATGTGGATGACATATTGTTGATTGTAAATGATATAGAAATTCTAGATAGCATGAAAGGATACTTGAATAAGAGTTTTTCAAATCAAGACCTTGGTGAAGCTGCTTACATATTGAGCATCAAGATTTATTGAGATAGATCAAGACGCTTGATAAGATTTTCAATGAGTACATACCTTGACAAGATTTTGAAGTAGTTCAAAATGGAACAGTCAAAGAAAGAGTTCTTGCCTGTGTTGCAAAGGTGTGAAATTGAGTAAGACTCAAAACCCGACCATGGCAGAAAATAGAAAGAGAATGAAAAGTCATTCCCTATGCCTCAGTCATAGGTTCTATAAAGTATGTTATGCTATGTTCCAGACTTATTGTATACCTTGCTCTGAATTTGGCAAGGGAGTGCAATTTTTGATCTAGGAGTAGATCACTGGACAACGGTCAAGAAAATCCTTAGTGAGGACTAAGGAAATATTTCTCGATTATGGAGGTGATAAAAGAGCCCGACATAAAGAGTTACATCGATGCAAGCTTTTACACCAATTAAGATGACTCTAAGTCTCAATCTAGATACATATTGATAGTGGGAGCAATTAGCTAGAGTAGCTCCGTGCAGAGCATTGTAGACATAGAATATTTGCAAAATACATACGACTCTGAATGTGACAGACCCGTTGACTAAACTTCTCTCACGAGCAAAACATGATCACACCTTAGTACTCTTTGGGTGCTAATCACATAGCAATGTAAACTAGATTATTGACTCTAGTAAACCCTTTGCGTGTTGGTCACATGACGATGTGAACTATGGGTGTTAATCATATACAGATATGAATATTGGTGTTAAACCACATGGCGATGTGAACTAGATTATTGACTCTAGTGCAAGTGGGAGACTGAAAAAAATATGCCCTAGAGGCAATAATAAAGTTATTATTTATTTCCTTATTTCATGATAAATGTTTATTATTCATGCTAGAATTGTATTAACCGGAAACATAATACATGTGTGAATACATAGACAAACATAGTGTCACTAGTATGCCTCTACTTGACTAGCTCGTTAATCAAAGATGGTTAAGTTTCCTAACCATAGACATGGGTTGTCATTTGATTAACGGGATCACATCATTAGAAGAATGATGTGATTGACTTGACCCATTCCGTTAGCTTAGCACTAGATCATTTAGTATGTTGCTATTGCTTTCTTCATGACTTATACATGTTCCTATGACTATGAGATTATGCAACTCCCGTTTACCGGAGGAACACTTTGTGTGCTACCAAACGTCACAACGTAACTGGGTGATTATAAAGGAGCTCTACAGGTGTCTCCAAAGGTACATGTTGGGTTGGCGTATTTCAAGATTAGGATTTGTCACTCCGATTGTCGGAGAGGTATCTCTGGGCCCTCTCGGTAATGCACATCACTTAAGCCTTGCAAGCATTGCAACTAATGAGTTAGTTGTGAGATGATGTATTACGGAATGAGTAATAAGACTTGCCGATAACGAGATTGAACTAGGTATTGAGATACCGACGATCGAATCTCGGGCAAGTAACATACCGATGAGAATGGGAACAACATATTTTGTTATGCGATCTGACCGATAAAGATATTCGTAGAATATGTGGGAGCCAATATGAGCATCCAGGTTCCGCTATTGGTTATTGACAGGAGACGTGTCTCGGTCATGTCTACATTGTTCTCGAACCCGTAGGGTCCGCATGCTTAAAGTTACGATGACAGTTTCATTATGAGTTTATATGTTTTGATGTACCGAAGGTTGTTTGAAGTCCCGGATGTGATCACGGACATGACGAGGAGTCTGGAAATGGTCGAGACATGAAGATTGATATATTGGAAGTCTATGTTTGGACATCGGAAGTGTTCCGGGTGAAATCGGCATTTTACCGGAGTACCGGGAGGTTACCGAAACCCCCCGGTAACTTAATGGGCCTTAATGGGCCTAGTGGAGGAAGAGGAGAGGAGGCCAAGGGGCAGCCACACACCCCTCCCCTCCAAGTCCGAATTGGACAAGGAGGGGGGCGGCGCCCCCCCTTTCCTTTCCCCTCTCTCTCTTCTCCCCCCAAGTCCTAGTCCAACATGGAAAAGGGGGGGAGTCCTACTCCCGGTGGGAGTAGGACTCCTCCTGGCGCGCCCTCCTCCTAGCCGGCCGCAACCCCCCTTGCTCCTTTATATACGGGGGCGGGGGGGGGGGCACCCCAAAGAAAACAACAATTGATCCTTGAGATCTATTAGCCGTGTGCGGTGCCCCCCTCCACCATATTCCACCTCGATAATATCGTAGCAGTGCTTAGGCGAAGCCCTGCGATGGTAGAACATCAAGATCGTCACCACACTGTCGTGCTGACGGAACTCTCCCTTGACACTCGACTAGATCGGAGTTCGAGGGACGTCATCGAGTTGAACGTGTGCTAGAACCCGGAGGTGCTGTAGTTTCGGTGCTTGATCAGTCGGGCCGTGAAGACGTACGACTACATCAACCGCGTTGTTCTAACGCTTCCGCTTACGGTCTACGAGGGTACGTAGACAACACTCTCCCCTCTCGTTGCTATGCATCACCATGATCTTGCGTGTGCGTAGGAAATTTTTGAAATTACTACATTCCCCAACAGTGATCGCCGTAAGGATCACGGGCCAAGAGTTGGTCGGGTTATGATCGCCGTAAGGATCATAGGCCATGGATTGGTCGGGTGGTGATCGCCGAAAGGATCACAAGTGTGTTTTAGAGATTTCATGTTTGTGGTCTGGAAATGATCACGTCCGGTAAGTATGCCCGTGGAACAAGTACCAGTTGAACATAGTCACATCATGTTAGATGTATGGTTGCATTGTTGATTAAATGGTTAAATTGAAGGAAATATTGCCCTAGAGGCAATAATAAAGTTATTATTTATTTCCTTATTTCATGATAAATGTTTATTATTCATGCTAGAATTGTATTAACCGGAAACATAATACATGTGTGAATATATAGACAAACAGGATGTCACTAGTATGCCTCTACTTGACTAGCCTGTTAATCAAAGATGGTTATGTTTCCCAACCATGGACAAAGAGTTGTTATTTGATTAATGGGATCACATCATTAGTTGAATGATCTGATTGACATGACCCATTCCGTTAGCTTAGCACCCGATCGTTTAGTATGTTGCTATTGCTTTCTTCATGACTTATACATGTTCCTATGACTATGAGATTATGCAACTCCCGTTTACCGGAGGAACAATTTGTGTGCTACCAAACGTCACAACGTAACTGGGTGATTATAAAGGAGTACTACAGGTGTCTCCAAAGGTACATGTTGGGTTGGCGTATTTCGAGATTAGGTTTTGTCACTCCGATTGTCGGAGAGGTATGTCTGGGCCCTCTCGGTAATGCACATCACTATAAGCCTTGCAAGCAATGTAGCTAATGAGTTAGTTACAGAATGATGCATTACGGAACGAGTAAATAGACTTGCCGGTAACGAAATTGAACTAGGTATTGGATACCGACGATCGAATCTCGGGCAAGTAACATACCGATGACAAAGGGAACAACGTATGTTGTTATGCGGTTTGACGGATAAAGATCTTCGTAGAATATGTAGGAGCCAATATGGGCATCCAGGTTCCGCTATTGGTTATTGACCGAGAATAGTTCTAGGTCATGTCTACATAGTTCTCGAACCTGTAGGGTCCGCACGCTTAACGTTACGATGACATTTTTATTATGAGTTTATGAGTTTTGATGTACCGAAGGAGTTCGGAGTCCCGGATGAGAACGGGGACATGACGAGGAGTCTCGAAATGGTCGAGACGTAAAGATCGATATATTGGACGACTATATTCGGAGTTCGGAAAGGTTCCGAGTGATTCGGGTATTTTTCGGAGTACCGGAGAGTTACAGGAATTCGTATTGGGCCTCTTTGGGCCATATGGGAAAGGAGAGAAAAGGCTAAAAGGGTGGCCGCACCCCTCCCCTTGGACTAGTCTGAATTGGACTAGGGAGGGGGGGCGCACCCTTCCTTTCTTCTCCTTCTCTCTTCCCTTTCCTTCTCTCCTACTCCTACTACATGGAAGGGTTCCTAGTTGGACTAGGAAAGGGGGAATCCTACTCCCGGTGGGAGTAGGACTCCCCTAGGGCGCGCCATAGAGAGGGCCGGCCCTCCCCTCCTCCACTCCTTTATATACGGAGGCAGGGGGCACCCCATGGACAGACAAGTTGATCTACGGATCGTTCCTTAGCCGTGTGCAGTGCCCCCCTCCACCATATTCCACCTCGGTCATATCGTCGCGGAGTTTAGGCGAAGCCCTGCGCCGGTAGAACATCATCACCGTCACCACGCCGTCGTGCTGACGGAACTCATCCCCGACGCTCTGCTGGATTGGAGCCCGGAGATCGTCATCGAGCTGAACGTGTGCTGAACTCGGAGGTGCCGTACGTTCGGTACTTGGATCGGTCGGATCGTGAAGACGTACGACTACATCAAACGCGTTGTCATAACGCTCCCGCTTACGGTCTACGAGGGTACGTGGACAATACTCTCCCCTCTCGTTGCTATGCCATCACCATGATCTTGCGTGTGCGTAGGAAATTTTTGAAATTACTGCGTTCCCCAACATAAATATCATGATATTGTTTGTCATTATGTTTATGCTTATTGTGAGCTTCCAAGTACATTCAATGTACTGACCTGGTGTGTCATGCCAGATTTCAGGAAAGTCTCGTTGGGAAGGAGTGCTGTCTGAGTCTAGACCGTGTCCACATCGGTGTCCTTGTGCTATGGAATCCCGCTACGACGTTGTTCCGTTGCCGAGTAGTTGTCATGATCGAGGCCCCTTTATGTTCACTAAATAATGTACATATTGTTCAGCCGCACCATGTGTGCCGCTTGGCCTCGCTAACTGTTGTAATATAAACTATGCTCCGCTAGCATGAATAAAAGCGGTTGTTTTTTTGTACCATGTTGTTGTGTGTTGCCAGAAGACAAGGTCTCTGGGCTGGCAATGCAAGGTAAACCGGTGGCTCTGAGCCGGGGTGCCACACAAAGCCACCGAGCTCGCCCTCGGCGTCGACGAAGATGGCGACGTGGAGTGCTGGGCCACCTTCCCGCCACCTCCAGCCGAGACATCCGTTGCAGCCTCCACCTCCAAAACAGGAGGGGGAGAAGGAGAAGCGGAAGTGTGAGTGGCCTCCTGCCCCTCGGCACCTCCCACCCCAACTAGCTCGGACAAAAAACGGACGCACCACTGGGTCCACCGGGTCAACTCGATCACTCCAAAGCATAGGAGGCGCCGAGAAAGTCCCCAAGGAACCAAGCTGCAACGTACTCGTCGGGACAATGCCTGTTGACCTATGAGTAGCAGTCTCACCAGAGTCAGACGGACCCGAAGGCCCCTTGGCCTTATCATCATTACTCTTAGCACTATCATCCTGGTTCCCCGATGCACCTCCTCCCTTGGAAGTGTCCATAGGATTATCGTCCTCAAATTCCCGGAAAAAGTTGGGATCCTCATACTCGACATCCAACTGATACAGAATGCCTTCATGTGTCCAAGGCACCACATCTGGCAGGAACTAAATGTTAGCAACATTGACAAGTAAACGCACCACCCCATGAGCACGTGTGAACTGCATACACCTGCTCAGTCTTACCAATCAAAAAACCCAGGCTCCATGTAACCAAAAAGCTGTCCAGGGGAGCAGATGGCGCCCCAAAGAAACGAACCCAAATATGAGTTAACGGCATGCCATGCGGCTCCTTCTTTTTCCACTCATCAAATTGCAGCACAAAACTAGTACCAGTGACCCTGCTCATACCGAACTTGAGGATTCTCAGCTGATCCTCCTTAGACGGGAAATCGACTTTGTAAGTCTGATCTGTGAGCCTGAGCAAAGACCACTGAAAATTACCCGGTGCCAGCTCCTGCAACTGCTGAATGATTTGTGCCTCAGTCAAAGGTCCATGAACCACCTTCACCACAACGGGGAAGTAGGTCACCGCGGGTGTCAAGGGTTCCACACTGGGAGACTCGAAGAACATCAACTCTGAGCAACAAACCCCATAGATATTAACAAAAGGTTTAGGCCCCAACAAAAGAGGACACTCAGAAGCTGTATGCTTAGGTTTCCGGCACAAGTCACATAACTCCGCAGTGCATTCAACCAAAAAGTGACCCAGTTCACCGCAACGGAAACAGGTCACCTTCTTCTTTTTAGCCGCCCACTTGGACACCTTTTCAACCTCGGACTTCTCCGTACCTTGTTCAGAAGCAGAATCTCCAATCTGCATGGGCTCCGGCAACGTGACTGCGGCCAGGGCCTGAACCGTCTCCACCGCCACCTGTGGTAGAGCCGATCCACCGGCTGCCACCTCCGGCGAGATTGCTTGCTGATCAGAAACAGTGGCTGGCTGCCTCGGCGGAGGAGGATGCCGGTTCCCGCCACGGCCTCCACGGAAACGACCCCCGAAAGGACGGTTATTGGGGCCAACCGCACCCTCCACAAAGTTGCGGGTGGTCCTTGGAAACCCCTACCGGCGTTGCCGTGGTCCACCCAAGCATAGCCATGGCCACCTCCGGTAGACGAAGAAACCCGATGCAGACCATCACCATAAGCATTATATCCATCATCGCCCCACTGACCGCGCGGAGGGTTGCGAGCATCACCTGCAAAAGCACCCACACCGCGACCATTCATGCCTTGGCTCGACCCACCGTGGTCGCCCGTCATCTGCCTCGGCCACGGTCGTTGCGGCGGCGGTGGGTCAGCCCTAGGCGGCGGCGGAGGCGCAACCCTTGGAAGGGGCGGCGGAGGTGGCGCAACCCTCGGTGGCGGAGGTAGGGCGGCCCTCGCAGGGGGCGGAGGAGGCGCCACCCTAGGCGGCGGCGGAGCCACCCTAGGCGGAGGCGCAACCCGCGCGGGAACTGGCGCGGCAGCAATCGCTGCCTGAGCCGAAGCGACGCCCGCAGCCCCCAGCGCGTTCCTCGCCGCTGGCGCAGCCCTCGACGGAGGAGGCTTGGGCGGCATCGCAGCCACAGAAAACGCGGGAGGTGGGCGGCCTCCAAAACGGGCGATCCCAAGGTTGAGACGACGCGAGGAAGCAGACGGGAATCCCAGGCTCCCGCGACGCCGAACCCTAGCAGAAGCGATGCGCCAGCAGGGAACGAACGAGCGTGCATGCGGTGGCTCCCGATCTGTTGCCTCCTCATGCACGTCGCCCTTTCCAGGTGGATCGCAGGCCTGGCCAGCCCCCCGGGCCTCGAGCCCAGTACTAGCCAAGCCCACAATGCCATCATTCACTTGCGACCCATCTCTGCCTAAAAGCGAATTCAAACGTTCAATCCTCGCCGCACGAACTTCACGCACACCGGCCACCGCCGGCGATCGCTGAGGCACAACTCGGCCTCCCTTCTTCTTTCTCCTAGTTACTCTTGTCCAGCACTCGGGACGAAAAAAGTCGGACAAAGTAACAACCGGCGGAGCCACCTTTTGGCAACGGTCCAATCCATGGTTTCACTTTCGACTTCTGCGAAGGAACCGTAGGGCCGAGCGAAAACGAGTTTTTGCAGCCCTCAATAGGTTTAGGCAAAGAGACGGATGTTACCAAGTCAATCTTAGGTGGCGGTCGATTAGACGTTTCATGTCGATCATCATCGTCTTCCTCCTCGTCGGCAAGGATTCAGAATCGACCCCCGAATCGCTGCGTAGGCTTCGGTCCGTCCACGTCCTTCGTAAGATCCACAACGACAGGTTGATCTCCGCAATCCACAGGCACCTGCACACACTCGAGAACCTCGATTTGGTAAATATCAATCAATATTCGCTTAACACTAGCAAGTTCCTCGTCGGTGCTCAGATGTTGCCCGGCCAAAATTTCTCCATCTTCATTTCTGATCCTCGTCCAACGAGACGGATGCGAGTAGATCAAACCATTGATCCATCGCCCCGCCTCCCTAGCATCTTCGAAACGCACGCGCCATTTTGAAGGATTCAAAAACCCCCGATCCCAATCTGCCATCGAGGGATCTCGACGGGATACCGGGCATAAAACAAGAGCTAGCATGGTCTATTTTCTCTTTTGTACATTTTTTTACATCATTTGAGGAAATGGTTCCTTTTTGTGTTCACAACTAGTGTGTCTTGATGAATATAAAGTTAAAGAGTGAATTCTACAAGGGTTTCGGCAGGTGCTGGCTATCACGACACATTCGTGCTGCTGGCAAGAGTAGCACACGGATCTTTTTGATTCTCTTTCAGGATTTTGCGTTGATGGTTAGCTGATAAATTTCACCCGATGCACCGCATTTGTTTTCTTTGTATTATAATATAGAGCTTATATATATAGGGTTGGAATTAAAATGGTTACACTAGTCACTAGACTATGGAGAGAAGGCATGTCAAGTGAATAAACTACCACCGGCACATACATTCTCATTTGATAATCAACTATATTTAGTTTTAATAAACATGTCTTGGATGAATCATAAGTTGGTTTTAGAATTCAAAAGAAAAAAAAATCGTCTTTGGGAGCTGGGCAGTTGAGCTACCTATGTATGCTCACATTACATCATATCCTTCATCTACTTTTCTGATGCTTATGAATAATCCGTCTAAGCTGTGCAACATGTAACTATATATGCATTCTATAAAATACAAGTCGTGATATATGAAAAAGGCATGCGATTGTTCTTTACGTCTATCTTGATCTGGTTTAACTAAAAAGCATTAAGTTGATTATTGCATTTAGTGTCTATGGTTCAAAAGCATTAGAAATTCACCTACATTTCCATGAACAGTTTTTAGTCGGCACCGCTACTTCGGTTGTCCACCGATTTGCCACCATCATCGAGATTCATTGCCGCCATGGCTGCCACCACCTAGGTCAAAGAGAGAGTGAGCTGAGTGAACTGGGCGAGTGAACGAGGTTGGGGGAGGAGGAGAGAGGGTCGACCAGTTTAACCTCGGCCCAAGCGACATGGTCCGGCTGAGCCCCATCCCTAACGACCGTCAGCTGGTCGTCGTCTACCCCGATGCCAACGTCGCCCTGACAGAGGCCATCTACGGGCCCAACCTGTCATAATCCTGCTTAACTAGACTGAACCGGTTCTTATGTAAAAGTGATACTTCCTCCTATCTATAATAAGTGTCCCAATTTTAAACTAGGGTTAGACTCTGGGTTGGAGTAGTTTTTATTTTGACAAAAAGTTAAACAAAAGTGGTAGTTCCGTGGGAAAGTGGTCATTTTAGAAAGGTCATACGTGGAGTGTAGCTTTTGCAGGGGCAAAAGAGTAAACTAAAGTAATACATCTTATAATCTAATTTTTTTCACAAAAAACTACACGCCAAGGAACGCCTAACCGTGCCGCGGCCCGCCGGCTTTCACAGGCACCGCCGCGTCCGGGAACAGACCGACTGCCGCCTTCCACGTGCCCGCGGGTTCCCCCTCATCGAGGCGACCCACAGCGGCGCGGCCGCACCGAAGCCGAAGGGGCCCATCACTCTGGCGCTGGGTTATCCGAGGCCGTACCGGCGCTGGCAGGAGGCGGAGGGCGCGCCCTGAAGGAATCTTCCTGATTAGACCTGGCTTGCTCTGACCTGGTGAGTGATGGCCTGCTCTGTTCACTCGATTCGGCACTGTAGGTGAAACCTTCACCTTTTCTTCATTTTGTTCCAAACAGAACAATGGGGTTCAATCCAGGTCAAGTTTCCCCTCTCCTCGCCTCTCCTCTTATTAGCAAGCTCTGTTTGTTATTTTGTGTGTGCTTTGGATATTATTTTTTTGACGAAAAGACGGCCCTAGGGCCGTATTTCATTGATTAATCAGGAGAGGCAGAATACAAAGTCTGAGAGACAAAAAGAAGGTGGAGCTGGCATCCAAAAAGAAAACACTCAGCAACAAACAAGGGGAAAATCAAGGTGGTTCAAATATTCTGTCGAGCAAGCTATAAGCCCAGCCGCTGACCAACATCTTGCCTCATCCATGATTCGTCCCATGAGTTGTGGAGCGCAGCATATGTCAGCATTGAACACACGGTTGTTTTTGTTCCTTCCATATCATCCAGGAGACCAAGCAAATGGCCTGACTTCCATTCTTTCATCTTATTAGCTGGGAGCAACTGCAGTTGCATCATCCAATTGTTTTTGAGATGAAGGCATTGCTGATGGGAGTTTACCATTGGCGCTAGGTTGAGAAAAAGTCCCCCAAGCTTGCTGATGGCCATCATCCAGAGCTGCTTTGGATACTTAAACGATGTTATTTGGGCTGCTGACTCCTACGTTGCATGGATACTTGGATACGTATCGGATACACGATACGGGGATACGCCCGATACGTCAATTTTCTAAAAACATGGATACGGGGATACGTTTATGTATAGATGTTACATATATTAATTATTACAAATATGAAGAAAAAAATTAAGGAGCTTCTAGATCAAAGCATGCCTCAATACGATTACCCCTTTCTTTTCTTGCACTTAGTCCACTTCCATTAATTGGCAGTGAGATTTGACTAGGTTTGTTGTTTCAATCAATGCATCGACTCTCTCTTGCTCACCTTTCAATTGAATAAAAAACATTGACATACATGTTTTCACATGAACTCACGCCCATGTTGGGAATCTTCAAAGGTGTGCCTTTATTATTGAGGGGATTTCACGTCGAACAAGGGGTTTCAGGTATCCAAATCGTATCGCAGAAGTATCCTAGAAGTATCAAACATTATTTTATTTTTTTAAATCAAAATTTCGAGGGATACTTACGGGATACGTATCAGGAAGTATCGGGGCAGTATCCGAGTATCGGGGCAGTATCCGGCTGGATACGCGCAATTTCTGAAGTATCCGCGCAACGTAGGCTGACTCTAATATTAAAACCTTGGCTCTGAAGCTACAATGTAGAATTTCTTGTAACATCCCTGTGTTGATCTTTCTTGTCGTTTTTGCTATGGAGGCTCAGCTGTACTGCCCTGCGTACCAAGGTACTGACAGAGTTATTACAGCACCCTCTGGGTATTGCTGTGCTCCCTTATCTCCTTGGCACTGCGAAAAGTAGGGTACGATTCCTTCTGCTCAGA
The DNA here is from genome assembly GCF_018294505.1 of Triticum aestivum. Lineage (NCBI taxonomy): Eukaryota > Viridiplantae > Streptophyta > Magnoliopsida > Poales > Poaceae > Triticum > Triticum aestivum. Next base: position 88,609,601 of record NC_057807.1, read on the forward strand.
TTCCAGAAGTTCTCAGTTGAAAGCATGGTCATGCTTTCATCTGCAACTCTCTGAAGACTTTGCACGTGAGACTCTTATTTTAATTGAAGGTGTGATGGCAGTACAAGACCCGCAAGCATCAGCTTGTATGGTGTGTCATTCATCTGCATATATGTATGTTCTTGCTCTGTGCTTGGGCATCCTTGGCATTGTGGCCGCTTCTCTGCAGAAGTATTGGCTCTCGGCAAAGGTAAGAGGCTTCTGGTTTTTCTACTTTCTACTACATCCTTAGTGCATAAACTTGATACTTCTTTGGATCTTGTTTATGGTGGCTCCTTTAGTGCTTGCTTGCATAGCTTACTTTCCTTTGATTTTTCTGACATCAAATATATGCATCCATGTGAATTTGGAACAGACTGCTGATAACAAATACTGCTACTTCATCCTATTTTAGGCTGCTCTTTTGCTCTGGGCTTGGGCATCCTTGGCATAGAGGCTGCTTCTCTGCAAAATTATTGATTTGTTCAAAGAGCTTCTTGGCAAAGGTAAGAGGCTTCTTGTCTTTCTACTTGCTACATCTTTAGATCATAAACTTGCTACACTTTTAGATGATGTTTATAATGGCACACAGGAACCTAAAGTGCATAGTTCTATTTGTCCTGAAATTTAATATTAGACGTTTTTCTTTGATTTATCTGGCATGGAGTATATGCATCAAGTTGAAGTTAGAACAGGCTGCTGATAGTAACACATATTGCTACATCTTTCTATTTTACACTGAAAGAAGTATTGGCTGTTCACAAATGTAAGAGGCTTCTTCTCTTTCTACTAGATCATAAACTTGCTAACTCTTTAGATCACCTGAAAAAAACTTGCTCCAGTATTGGACACCTTTGATTTGTCTGACATCGAATATATGCATCCATGTGAGGTTGGAACAGACTGCTGATGATAACACATACTACTACATCTTCCAATTTTAGGCTGCTGTATCTTGTTCTCTTGATTCCCCACCATTTTGATGACATCTGTCATGGCGCCGGATCAAGATTATGATCAAGATAACAGTCATGTGGATGATACCCAGAAGTATTTTTTCAAGTGCATGGTTGGCGATTTCCCAGAAAAAATGGCAAGCCCTGGTGCATGGACGCCCTTTCTCTCCTTCAGACGGAATGCCATCCTGGTCAGAATGATAATTTTGTTGTTTGCTTGTTCCTGCAGGCCATACCACAGAAGTTTGTGGAGAACTTCAAAGGTCATATCTCTGAAGTTATCAAGCTAGAAGCTCCTGATGGAAACATTTACAATATTCAGGCTGTCAGGGATCTGAACAAGATAGTCCTCGGATCTGGATGGGGGGTATTTGTCAGCTTTTACAAACTAAAAGTGGGCTACTTCCTGGTGTTCAGGTACATCGGGGATTCTCACTTCAAAGTTCTGATATTTGATTTTGGAACTTGCTGTGAGAAGGAAGTGTTCCACGTTCTCATGAACTGCGACCCTAATGCCCAAGAAAAAGAAAGCAACAGTGAGTCCCATCGAAGGTGCGAGCTCTGTGATGTGCATTTCTATTGGCATCACCTGGATGATAGGCAGAAGCATTTCCTGAGGCTCATGGTTGGCGATTTCCGTCGAGAAATGGTAAGACCTTGGATGATAATGCCCTTCCTGACGTCTTGATGAAGTGTAGTCTTTACCGAAAAAGGGTTTCCCCCCGCTTTATATTATAAAGCACCAGACACACGATCACAGGGTAACTGCCGGGGCGAACGGCACAACAAGCCCAAAAGGGAAAAAGAAGAAATAAAAGCCAACAACGGCAGCTCGGCAAGCACAAATGATCCGCCACCGCTGCGCCCTCCACCTTCGTCCCACCACACGCCATGGCACCGGCCCGCCGCATACCAAGCAGCACCTCCAAGAAGGAATGCGACGCCAACGACGCTGCTGCCCGGACGAGTCCTAGGGTTTCCCTCGGCATACGGAGGGGAGCAGGTGATGGGTAGCGCCGACGCCCTTCAAGAAGGAATGATGGCACCCTCAGGTGTCACCGCGTCGGAGCCGGAAGAACCGGCAAAGATTTCTCCCACATCCCCAAGCACCGCTACCCACTCGAACCGGGGCCATCCAACCATCAAGCCACCCGCAAGCACGCGCCACCACGGTCTTGGACACATCCACGTCGCCCCGCTGCGAACACCACCACGAGGCCAAGGAGGCCGGAAAGAAGCGCCAAGCGACGGGAGGAACCACACAGAAGCCAAGCGGGAGGGAACCACCTCCCCCGCCGACGTGCGGGAGGCCCGAGCCCCCGGCGACGTCGTGGTCGCCGACCGGACGTGGCAGCAGGGCACACCGGGCCACCCCTGGCCCGGCCAGGTCCACAACGGACCCGCAAAGCCCCGCCGGCCATGTTGCAGCAAGCCGGCACCTGCGCCGCCCGCTCCCAGCCGTCAACGCCGCTCTCCCGCCTCCTGGAGGCCACGCCGCCGGCCCGCCCAAACCCAGATGGGGCCTGAAGGGCCCAGATCTGGGCCGAGCGGGCTGGTTCAGGCCGCGCCGCCGCGCCGCCCCGCCGCCAACGGCGACGCCGTCGCCCAGTCGTCCACCCACGCCGCGCCAGGATCTCCGCCGCCACGTCGGACCGCCGCCGCCGAAGAGCACCCCCCGGCGCACACCGCCCCGCGCCGGGGAGCACCGAGAGGGGAAGGGCAGGAGGCCGCCGCCGCCAGCAACCCAGGGGCCAGGCCTGGCCGCGGGTGCCGGCGACGGCGGCGGGGAGGGAGGGAGGGAAGGGGGGCTCTAGAGGAGGGGGGGCGCCGGAGCGCGGCCGGTCGCCCGCGGGGACGACGCGGTCGCGCGAGAGGAGAAGAAAAGGAGAGAGTCGCCCTGCAGGCACTATTACAGTGTCCGAAGTGTAGTCTTTTGATCAGACATATATAATTTGTTGATTGCTTTGTTGTTTGTTCCTGCAGAGCATACCACAGAAATTTGTGAACAATTTCAGAGGCCGGATCTCTGAAGTTATGAAGCTAGAAGCTCCAGATGGATACATATACAACTTTAAGGTTACCAAGGATCTGAACAAGATAGTCCTTAGATATGGATGGGCAGCATTTGCCAGTGATTATGAACTAAAAGAGCATGACTTGCTGGTGTTCAGATACATTGGGGACTCTCACTTTAAAGTCCTAATATTTGACCCAAGTGGTTGTGAGAAACAATCATTCCACATTGTCTTGAACCATGCTCCTAATGTACCAAAAACAGGCATATCTCATGATCGGTCATTCATCAGGGAAACAAGGCGCCGAGACTGCGGATCACACGATAACAACAGTAGGAAAACTAAAAAGATGACTCCGGTGGACTCTCCTTCACCGAGATTTGGTAAAGAATTGCTAACTGATGTACATTTTCATTGGTACCTGTAATTGCTAACTGATGTCTTGATGATCGGGGTTGTGGAGCAGAAGGTGTCACATCTCCAGAAGTCACCATGAATTCATGTGGCCTTCGGGAAATCGCCGAGCCTCACTATGTCCTAGCAACGGGGTGCAATCTGACTACAGCACAGAAGGCAGAAGTCGACGCGCTTGTGAAGAAAGTTAGGCCTGTAATTCCATTTTACATCACAGCCATGAACAAGACAAGTATGTCTGGATCTCTGGTATGTGTGCAGTATCCTCTACAGATTCAATGAGACTCCTGCAACATTTGTTATTTAATGTTCAGATCTCTTGTCTAAAATTTTGTTGGAATTTTTAAAATTATAGTAGCTCTCTGTAAATTACAATCTTCAATAATTTGAAAGCGGTGTATCACGATAGACATTCCAATCAATGGTTGAATGATGAATATCATCGAACTATTCCATTCCACTGCTGAATGACGGAAACTGGAGTTTTTTCTTACTGATGGACTGATCCTGGGAATCCTGATGATTCATTCATCTGTAACAGGCCATCTGCAAGGATTACGCTGCCAAATACCTTCCACATGAAGACCAATTCATCACACTCTGCCATCCTCATAAGAGCAACATATGGGTAGATAATTTGAAGGTTATCACTGATGGTTCATGCATGCTTTCTGTTGGCTGGTCGTGCTTCGTTCTCCACAACGAGTTGCGGGAAAGTGACATCTGCCTATTTGAAGTATCGAAAAGTGACGGTGAAGTGACAATGGTTGTTCATTCTCTTGAAGGAGGTCATCACCTACAAGGTGAGTATGCAACACATTGACACCTGCACACATGACATTAAAAATAACCCTCAGGATCGCCAACTTAAAAAAGATGAATTTATGAGACAACATAGAAATAGACTCCTTTGTTTTATGTAGCCAGACCTGAACCAGTATGGAATCAAGAGTGAGTTAGTGTCACTTTACTTGATCATTTTGGAATGCCCATTTGTGTTTGTACAGGGAAAAAGCCCGAATCTCAAAACAAGTGCACTTATCCAGTTAAGGTCGAGGTGACCGAGGAAGAGGACAGTGACAAAGAACATGCTGAGTCCAACTACTACTACTCAAGGTATGCCTATGACCTGACCGGCGAGGAGCAAGAGGAGATATTCAGGTCAGCGTTGATTCAACAGGGCAATCCGGTATACGTCGCCGTCCTGCAGGAGAATCATGTTAGCAGCAGGAATAACTTGCTGGTCAGTTCAGTTGTTCCTCTAATCACGAACTGGAAGACCTAGACAGTTCATTAGACCGTCTTTGATAGACTTTGTGAACCGTCTGTGCCATAGCTTTCCGTACTAATGACTAATGTTCTGCTGTACTGTATATGCAGACCTTTCCCAGAGACTTTGCGGCTAAGCATCTCGCGGAGAGGTCGCACGACATCCTGCTCCTGAGACCTAACAGGAGAGAGAAGTGGTGCGTGAGGTACTACTACCATTCGATGATGAGGATACAGGGTTTCAGCTACAGCTCCTGGACCAAGTTTGTCTCTGACAACGGGCTGCACGAGGGCCATGTCTGTGTCTTCGAGCTGATGAAAGGCGTGTGTGAGGCCACGATGATGGTCCACGTTTTCAGGAAGTTCAATGGCAGGTTTGTTCTGCTGGATTAACTAGTTAGGTTCCTGCGTAGCTGCATCCATCTTAATTTGTGGTTGAATAACTGAAGCTGTTGTCACCGGGAGCTGAAATGAGAGTAGCTTGTGTACCAGTAGAAGTAGTTTTTGAAACGTACCATGTGAATGTTCATTCCTGATTCACCAGCCATGACTGTGATTTCAGAACCAAGAGGAGTATTTCAGCGCTTGTAGCCGTAGGTAGAAGGCCGTGCCAAAGCATCTATGGCTTACTCCCCTGAAATTTTGTTGAATGTAAATCGGTTGACTGAAATTTTATTAAATCTAAGCCTGAGTCCCAGCTAGTGGATAGCTGTGTGCACATGTTACTGGAGGACAGCTACTCAGCTAATCGGCGACGAAAAGTTTTAACTTGTAACTCGTGTGTTCTTGTGTGGGTTATTCTTTAAGTGGTGATCGACTAGGAGAAATTAATTGTTTGTTGCATGATCTGGTTCTCGCGGCCGCTTTGGCTATTTTGTTGTGGCTTTTGTTAGACCTGTGATGATATGAAAGCGTGTAGTTGCAAAATTCATCAATGGCTCTTTATCTGGTTTTGCAAAATCAGAAACATGTCGAGCAAATTTGCAGGAGTGGATGATCACAACATCAACAGCAAGAACCAACCGCTAACATATTTTATTTTTGAGATTGAGATCGAGAGATGTAAACCGCCGGATGGATAAGGGTTAGACGAGAACTTACAAATTGATGAGATGTTAGCATATTTTGTTATTATTGTTGTTCTTGTTGTGTCCATGATGACGATGAAAATAAATTTAGAATTTCAAAATAACATCTTCTCGACTCGCCGAATAAGTTATATCCCATCCAATTACTTGTCATAGCATATAACTTGCTTTGTTTGTGTTAGGACCCAATGCATAAGAAACTAGATTCCTTCCTGATTAAATCAACTATATTCCAGGCCATTCCATCTATGCATTGCCACATAAGGCACAACTATTATGCTTCCCCCTGGATATATCATACAGAATCAGGCTAGTTACAGTTGGACACACATATAGCACACAAAATTGAAAAAATAGTTTGCACATTCAAGCCGTAAAGGCTAGATGTATTTCCGAACCCTCTCATCCCTAAGTAGTTGTGCATTCGACAAGCAGGGAAGCAGTGAGATCCTTCTAATCCTAGATTGACTTGTAGGTATGAGAAGGTGGTAAAGAAAGAGTACTCAATGAGAGAAAAGTAGTAGAGCCTGGGTGATCTCCAGGCTAGAGTTCTTATGTGAAGATATACACTGCGTAAGAAGATGATGGGTGAAAAATGATCTGATATCATCAATGAAACCTGCACCACATGTGACCTGAGATTGTCTTGCATCGCAATTATACCTAGTACTCCATGGAGGTGTCGGAGTAACATGGAAATTTAGTTATTTATTCACCAACACAACCTATACTTTTTTTTTGGGGGGGGGGGGGGGGGGCTCTATTCGGGGCATTATCGACTGATAGCTACATTGCCCCAATTGAACTTAGAGAATTGGTGTGACCACTGAAAGTGTGGTGGACAAAATAACCACCATAGTGTGGAAGTTCTTCCAAGAAATTAAGTATATGACATGTGGACAATATGGCTAACAAAATGGGGAAAACTATAACTGTCACAATGATCAAACACATGCTTGATCGTGTCTGTTCATTGTTCAATGACAAGAAACCAAGTTATCTTACAAACATTTTCCCGTTGATTTTAGTAGTTTTTCATTATTTTTTCCAGTAGGCCTTTGCCGGCTCTATTATTTAATCACTGGGTTTTTCATAAAGTAATGCACTTATGTGTTGGCTTTTTTTATGGGACTTGCAATTACTCCCTCAGACTGTAATAGAAGTTGTTGTTTGGACATCGGCATCGATATCCAAAACACAACTCCAACTACTAATTTCGGCGAAAACAGATTTGTAGAACCTAACAAATATTACGTATGTGATAGTACTTCCGAAACAATTGATGCACATGTGATTTTCAAGTACAGAATTGAAATATTTTGGAAGATATTGATTGTCAAATTAAACCTGTGCACTATATGAGCATTGAGATTGTCCTCCCTTGGACACTATCAGTGCTCTTGCCGGTAGCTCAAACAGCTTAAAATACTAGTGTGATTTCATCAGTGTAAATAGAGGTCAATGATTTTTTTTTTAAAAACTCATAGGGCATGGAGGTTAGTCAGGTCAGAAAACATTTGCGCATTTTTTCGAGACCAGGTGTAGATCATAGAGTGTCACGCGCACGCACACGCACACTTACTTTTATGGTACATGCCGTGCTTAGGATGATGGAGAGTATACATTGTATTTCAGCCAACAAGAACAAAACCATTGGGCGGCGCAGCATGTGACAAAATGGAGAGACCGTGTAGTTCTTGCAATACATGTACGCAGAAGCTACCGATCCTGCTCAGTGGCTGCTTCACCTGATGTACTGTTCGCGTCGTTGAGCACCTTGCTGGGTTAGGCTTGGAAATGCATATGGTTGGGTGATGTGTCGTGCATCGCTGTGTCCGTCGCCTGTGATGCCATAGCTTGTACGTTGTGAACGTTTCTCTCCTATCCTTAATAGAAAAGACATGCAACGTTCTTGCATGTTCTTGGGAAAAAATATACCCCCCTGCATGAACCACTGCCTCGGCTATATTACTGGCAGGCTCGACTCGGATGGGGTTCCTCTGTGCCATTACTAGCTCGTGCACAACAAAATGTAGTCCTGACCCCTCTCATGCCTAGCTATAGGAACGTAACACATGAGTTTGACAAGCCATGGAGATATATCTTCTTTATCCTATCTAGGGATGCCGCGGAGCATCGTAGGTCGAAGTGGTGGAGGAAGAGTAGTCGATGAGAGAAGAGTGTGGTACCTAGGATGCTTCCGCGAATATATATACAATATGAAATAAAAGGCGTAGGTGAAAAATGAACTGAACTCATCAATGAATCCAACGCACCATGTGCAAATTGATATTGTCTTGGCTTATTACATCGTGTGTTTTTGTGCGTGACAAAACGCACAAAGGCATCTTAGATCTCCCCCACAATAAAAAAGTGGACGTGGCTAGGGAGCGCCACTGCACTCGTTTGTTGTCTAGAGCGCATCACCGTATATAATAAGTGCATGTCTTTGTGTCCAGCTGTCTACCCTAGAAAAGAAAATTGTTTGGCCACATCCCATAGCATACATGGGTGCCGATTGAATCAGCCTAAATCCTGTCCCCACGTGCATTTATTTGGGGGTTTAAAAAGTTATAAAAGCCATAACTTTTGATTCAAGCATCGAAATCCAGTTCCGTTTTCACCGTCAGATTTCTGACGATGAGTTCTTCAAAACTAGATCTCATATGAGTAGGTTTCCTCAAACTTTTTTTGAGGGCAATTTTGGATGCAATGGAGGCAATTATAATGCTACAGGAAGCAACTTCTTCTTTTTCGCCTAGTTGGACTGACTATTAGGTTGGTTTGCGTAAAAACGAGAAAAATCACGCAAAACATAAGGCATCTATAGTTCTACATACAAAGCAACTTCACTGCACTATGTGTATTTGTGAGTTTGGTAACATTATCCAAACTTTCTTATCATGGCTGCTCAATTGCCTATTGTTGATGCTTAGTTGCCTACAGTTGATGGTCAGTTACCAATAAATGATATAAACTGCCTATATTGATGCCTAGTTGTCTGCTATTGGTAATTAGTTGCCTACAATTGCTTCTCAGTTGCCTAACTTTGCAAAAATAGTTGCCTACAATATTATGAAGTTGTTTATCATTATTTTTCTAAGTTGCCTACAAACATTCTGAAGTGGCCAAGATTCACCATCATGTTGTCTACCATAACTAGCAATAGTAGACACAAGAGCATCATCGGTAGACGATATCGTAGTACTATAGGCCATTTAGAAACAATGACGACATACGAACATGCACAATAGGCAACTTAGAAGTACCGATAAGGAAGTTAGGAGAATATTACATAAATTAACTAGGACACAAAATTTAGTGAAGTTGCCTGCTTTTAGCACTAAGGTTGCCTCTTATCGAAGGAGAGTTGCTTACGAAGGTGATGTCACATTATCCACCTTTGTTTCGAAGTTGTTTTGTATTCTTAGTTAGTTGTTTATTGTTGCTAATTAGTTATTTTTAGGAGTGAAGTTGCTTCTGTTTAGTACTAAAGTTGCCTCATCTAGCGTCACAGTTGATTTTGAATTTTTTTTATCAAAGAAACATATCCATATGGGGTTTAGTTTTGACCTGGCTAGCCAACTCATGTGTGTTGTCATCATTATATCTGAAGATTTTAATGATTTTCGCAGATTACACGATCGAAAATTAAGAACTTGTATAGGTTTGTGGGCAATTGTCTAATCCGTCCCCTTGTCATTACCCCCTATGCAACTTCTCATCTAACACTCGCGACCTGGGCTAGCCCATAAGTGCATGCTCAGTAGCATTAGAAACTAAGTTGTATGCAACTAATGATGATGTTAAGCTACTAGCTAGTCATGGTAGCCACCTTAGGATAATGTTAGCCTACCTTGAAAACTAAGTTGCCTACAATACTATGAACTTGGCGGCGAAGCTAGTTATGATAGACTACTTGCTAGTTATGGTAGTAAACTTAAAGGGTGAAGGTATTTAACTTGGTAGTCAACTTCAAAGGGATTTTCGTTGATATGCAATCATACTACACATACTAATAAGAAGTTGCTTTTTTATAGCACTAAAGTTGCCTGCGCAGCATCCAAAGTTGCTTTAAAATGGTTTATAGAAATGCACCAATATGGGATCTAGTTTTCAAGAACTCATCACAGCAAACACAATGGCGGAAACAGAATTGAATTTCGACGCTCGAGTCAAAAGTTATGGATTTTAGAAAATTTTGAAACTCCAAATAAACGCATGCACGCGGGATCTTGTTGAATAGCAGGGCGGAGGGGAACATGAAGACGCGAGGGGACCAACCGACCAGCTACTTTTACTATTTTGGCAGGTATCGTCTTTTGAAACGCAGGGCACTAATAGCAATGCAATCGCATTAAAAAAACTAAGATCAGATGGCTTAGACGGGTGCGCTCACTGCAACCAAATAGTGCAGCTGCACTAACAAGTATTTAGTATTTAGGTAAAAAAGTTGCTTCGAATGGCACATAAGTTCTGACATCTTGGGTCTCTGTTGGGTTGGGTAAACTTTGCACAATTTTTGGGATCATATATGTGGTGGGCACCGATGGCCACCTGATGTAAGGAAATTCACCCTGCCAGAGCTAGGTAAACTCCTAACTCCCATCTTTAGGGCATTTTTTTCGAAACGGAGGCAAAGATTGCCTCATCTATTAATTAAGCAGAAGATAATTGCCCAGTTAATTACAGAAAACCGGGCAAAAACCGGAACAACAAGGGCCAAGCCCACTCCCAGAGACAGACACACTCAGGGCAAAGCCCACCCTAATCGACAACATGTCGACCTGCGGACATACAACACAACTCCAACTCTGACGGAGAACTCAGAAGAACAAAACTAGGCGAATGCTGGCGCCACGGAAAATCGCCGAACGGGCCACTTGCAGCCAGTCATCGTATACCACAGGGCCCCGCCACCGCAGCTTCGACTCCACAGCAACAAACAAACCGAGGCAAAACCGTGGACACGCTGGAGAAGAGCCGACTACCGCAACCATTGCCGCGTCGTCGACATTGCTCCCGCCATCATTGTTGCCACAGAAGCCTGGTCGCCACAGAGATCCTCTCGGGGCCGCTATCCCGACATCCACCGCTCCGTCGCGCCCAGCGCACTCCACCGGCACCGCCTTTCGGGGCCGCCGCCCCGACATACCACCGCTCTCCTCGTGCAGCAACGCCGCACAACCCAGCTGCCCGCAGCCCATGCTGCTCACGGCAACCGCTCGCAAACCACGAACGTCGCACCACATCCAGGGCCTCCGCCCCGACATAGAGTCAGACCGCCTCCTCTGGGGCGGGTCGACCGAGCCGACAACCCAACCACCCAAGCGGGACAAGGATGCCACCCAACCAATGTCGAGAGCGAGCCCCACCTCATAGAGCTGCCACTCGCATTGTTCCCGAGATCGCCATCTCGGCGCACAACAAAAACCACTCGGAGCCGCCGCCGCGACGTCCATTGTCCCTGCCGACAAAGAGATCCGTGCAAACCGCAATATGCTGACTCTCCAAGGCGATGCCTCAAAGAAGGGAACAACGTAGCCGCCATCATCGCCCGCTTCGACCATCCGAAGCTAAAGATTTCTCCCGGTGAGTCGTGTAATGGAGCTCCACGGCAACACCTTCAAGAAGGAGAATGGCACCATGGCCATGGCGCCACTGTTGCCGGCACCGACCCGAAGTCAGTGTTGGACCTTCGCCCAGAGCTCCTCCACACCTTCGAATCCGAGCAGACCCGAAGCACTTCGCAGCACACAATCTCCGGTCAACGTCCACCGGCTCCTCATCGTGGTGCAGCAGCCGCCGCACCTCTCAAAAATGCGCAGACCCGCCAGATCCGCGGCCTCCCTGTCGTAACCGCGCTGCACACGCCTCCCCACCCCGAACGCGGCAGCACATCGCCAGATCTGCCGGGCCCGCTCGCCGCACATCCGTCCGTCCCTGGACCAGCGACCCGTGCCGCGAGACCCCACACCCGCCCGCGCATCGAGCGTCGCCGCCCAGCCACCACGCTGCGCTGCCTTGTCGCGTCGCCGTGCCGCCTACAATGACCACGAGCCCAAGCCCCCCACCCGATGCGACGGCCCGCGCCGCGCTACCAGGAGGACGAGGAGGAAGAGGGCCCCGCCGCCACCGAGTCGCACGGGCTTCGCCCGGCGACTCTTGCCGGCGGTGGCGAGGGGAGGGAATGCCGGTGAGAGGTACTGGCGGCTGGGCAGGGTTTGCTCCCTGGTCGCCCGCGGGAGCGACCGAGGGGAGCGCTGGGTGGTTCACAGTAATCCGATCTTCACTGCAGATTCTTTAGGGCATTTCAAACCAATCCCCTAAAAATAGCGGAGGATCTGGCGGAGTGAATCCTTAGTGGAGTATTTTTAATTCACTTAGTTTTCGCCGGACCTAACCGATGCTTTATATATAACAAGGTAATATTTTATTTGTATTTTATTTCCGGCCACCGAAACACATTGATATTTTGATACATTGGAGTATATTTAATTTACTTTTTTTATTAGTATTTTTAATTTACTTTTTTTTATTTCATTCAATGATATTTTGATACATTTGAGTATATAATTCACCAATTCTTCACTACAAGAGAAAAACCAAAGAAAACAAGAACCACATTGAGTCAATTTAAAAGATATCCAACTTCCATAACTGTTCCCACTAGTTGGATTAAATATCTTCTCTATGTATTCATTGTTGATTCTCTCTATTGGCTTCTCGAGCTTGCACACTTCTTTCTTCTTTGATTCCGAAGAATTCGACATTGATTTGCATCTAGCCTCATCTATAGCCTCTATTCTAGCAACGAGTGCATGATCATTTATCAAATTTTGTGCTATCAATAGATCGATGTAATCTTCTTCCCAATACCAAAACTTGCATCCATCCTACACATAAATTTGAGCAAACAATGAGCTACCGAAATTGCGCCGAATCTGGTGAACAACCGAATCAAAATAAGCACATACGCCATCTTTTTTGCACTTGAAGAAAACCCATCATGGATGTTCCGGCATGATAGAAACTCGGCACACCACCTGCCGCGGGTAGTCATCGCACTTTATGACCAGCAACGGTGAGCCGACGAGCCGCTGGGCCAGTGCCGAGCCCGGGCGACGGCTGGGCGTGTCTTTGCCGGCAACCCGCTGATGGGAGATATCCGAGCGGCTAGAAGTGGAGTCAATACCTGCATGCAGCGTGGAGGCGTTGCCGGGGTTGTGCTGTCCAGTACCCGGCCAATCCATTGTAAGGCGCAGTCGCCATCGGCGGATCCGCCAAATCCGGTGGCGGCGGCGGCAGCCATAGATCTACCGGTTGTGCGCCGGCGACGGGGCTAGAGAGGCAGAAATCCAGGTGGTCAAGGACCGCGACGGAGCCTATGGAGCGTCTGTGATGGCGGGCGGTGGCCGGCCGGAGGGTGGGAGGGGCGGCGCTAGTGTAGGTGCGGCGCGGGAGTGGGGAAGGGGAGGCAGCAGAGGAGAGAAGATTTTTTTATCGGCCGCCGAGCGGTGGAGTAAATACAGGGAGGTGGGGCACGGCTGAGGATAATTTATTCTCCACTAACGCCGATTGGGGATCTCCTAGGTGCCAGTTAGAGAAGTAAAATCAAATTTTTACTTCTCTAGCTGGTTATAGGGAATCAGTTCGAAATGCCCTTAGGCAGATGTGAGTTTTTTGTGAGAAGATTTATATTTGAAAAAATGTGTGGAGGAAGAAAGATGCTCTTAATCACATAAATACTTATAGCTGATTAAGTAGGAGGAGGTGGTAAAGAGACGGAATTCGAATGGAGGAGAAGGCGGTTCAAATTTCCACCAAATTAGGATGCTTTCATGAAGATGTACATGTGTGAAAAAACACGGTAGGGAAGGACATACCGAACTAATGAATTAAACCTGCACACCACATGAGCATTATTGAGATTCTCCTCCCTTTGGACATTATCAATGCTCTTGCCGGTTGCTCAAACGAATTAAAATACTAGTATGATTTCATTAGTGTAAATAGAGGCCAATAAAAAAACTCATTGGGCATCGAGATTAACCATTTTATACTCCATATCTCGGTTAGTCGGGTCAGAAAACATTTGCGGACATTTTCGAGACCATGTGTAGATCATAGAGTGTTTTGTGACAAAATGGAGGAGAGGCCATGTAGTTCTTCTTGCACTACATGCATGCAGAAGCTAGCGATCATGCTCACTGACCTGATGTACTTTTCACGTCGGTACGTAAACATAAGTTTGACAAGCCACGGAGAGAGATCGTCTTTATCCTATACTAGCAGAGCCCGTGCGGCGGCACGCCGCACCTGTCAATACGGTTTGTCCATATGAACTGTGTTAACTGCCTATAATAAGTGTTATTAGTCTAAAAAGACAGAATCATATATGTAAAAATGTGGACGTAGGAAGATATGTTGGAAAGAAGCATACTTATTCCATCACGTTGGTTGCATGTTTCACACGTTGATAGTATATTTTAGATAAGGACTGTTTATTCTTGGCGTACATGGCACGTTCTACAGAATAAATGGTACACGATCATGCTGCTGCAATAAGATGAAAGAAACATAGAACCTATGGCAAATAAGATCATCCTAGTGTAGACTCCTGTTGAATTAGTGCTTGTGATGAAGTGGTATATAGTCTTTGCTCCAGCCCGCAGGTAGCTCGGCGCATGTTTATCTAATGATGAGATCTGCACTATGTGAACGTTGGGTAGCTTATATTTCACAATATATATTATTGTATAGCATGTGAAATTATCCTACATTTTCTCTTTGTAAATTTATTGGGTTTGATAATTTTCTTGGTATGAAAATTAAGCCAATAGAATAATTGAATGACTCTAGCAGAGTGGTATTCATGGATCTTTATTTATTTGATAACCTAGTTTGAATACATTACATAGGAAGACGTCAACATTAGATATAAATTAATATAATGGAATAGATGTTGTGTAGACAAACTTAAACCAAACAGAGCAAAAATTGAACAGTGCTCCATGCGTAAAAATTTAATACATCCATATTGTAGGTCATAGCCGTGATTTTATATTTCATAAATTAGTCTTTAGTGCCTGATGAAGCCATAGTGATGTTATCTTGTGCTTTCATATTTGCAAGGACGCTGCTTACTTCCTATATTATGCTTTTCGTTGCCTTCCTCCAGCTCTCCCTCGATTTGCTCCATGCATCTTCTTTTGTTTACTTTTCTGAAATGAAACTCCCTCTTAATAATTAATTGAAATAAGAACATCTTAATTCTAAATCTGTATGAACCTAGTCAGGTTTAGTATATTAACAAACAATCATCTGAACCAAAATGCTAAAGACACCCCAAGTGCACACGGAAAAATGCGAATCAGTTAACAAAATTTTGATCGAAGGCCTACGGCCACACATGTTTTCTACCCCGTAGCCTCCCAAACAAATGCACGTGTCAACAATAGATAGGCCTTCCAGTCCCCATCGGCCAACTGGCGAGACGTGGGTGCAAAAACCTCCTCGAAAATAGGGGTTTGGGTATAGGGCTGAGTTTGACGCACCGTTGATGCCGCGCGTGCAGCTGAGCACCGTAGGACAAAGTGATAGAGGAAGAGTAGTCGATGACAGAAGAATGCGGTAACTAGGGATGCTTCCTCAAATATATATACAGTATGAAATAAAAGGTGTAGGTGGAAAATGAGCTGAACTCATCAATGAATCCAACACACCACATGCAAATTGCTATTGTCTTGGCTTATTGCGTCGTGGTGGATTTATTTATTAAATCGGGCGTATGCCTTTTTTCAAAAAAAATAAAGACATCTCAAATCTTCCCTGCAAAAAAGGCATCTTAGATCTTATATGTGGATTTGATGTCACGGGATAGCTGCCCCCCCCCCCCCCCCCCCCCCCTCTCACGTATCTACCATTCGTTCCTCCTACAGATATGTGCAACATGCGAATAGTTACCTTCTTAATCAGCAATGCATGAATAGAGAAACATGATACTGGTGTTATCTGTTCAAAAGAATCGGGGCCGGCAAAAGGCTGGCATATTGTGTTTCATGGACAGGTCAGTGAGCAGACATTGATGGACATATTTCTTGTCAGTTGTCAGAGTGTTTTGACCATATATGTTTGCTTGTATTGAGCACTGGACAAAAGGTCTTAGTAGCTGAATAATCCAGAAAACAAGCATTGGTAAGACAATAGTGCTTGTGCGCGCTGAGCACATATGGACAATTTAGCATTTCTAGACATGTACATTACATTTAGCTTTCGTCCTGTCTATTCTTTTGTCGTATATATGCTTCATTGTGTAAAATGGGATCCTTCCGTACTGCCAGCGAAATGTGAACTGTATGCGCAGAATCTTATTTTTTTTGATGCGTCAACGGCGGGCTTACGCCTGCCTGAACCTTTATTGCCAACCGTCAGGGGTGGTACATACCCCAAGATCATCAGAGAGTACATGGGGTATCGAAAGAGAAAACAAAGAAGCAAAATTACATTGTGTGTTGCGGTTATATTCTCCCGCCTAGATGAAACAACATGGAGCCCCAATCACGGAGCCTAATTTGTTTTTGCATATTATTAAAGCGATGTGACCAGAGTCTGAGGTCGTCCGCAGCGGAGCTCGCTATATCATGGAGCCCAAGGTGCATGTTCCGGAAAACCTTTGCGTTCCGTCGTTTCCAAATATTCGGGAGAACAACCAGCAGAAATGTTGACCTGGTTTTGTTGTTCCATTCTCCCTCCCAGGCCTGGAGCAGCCCCTGCGGAGCATCGGGGCAGAGACTATCGAGGGCCGGCCAAAGCGGAGCAAGATGTTGGCAGCCGAATAGAAGATGGGCGATGGATTCGCAGTGGCTGCATAAGTGGCGATGCCCCGCCGGAGACGCCACTCATATGTGAAGAGGTGGTCTTTGTTGGCTAGCCATAGAAAGATTCTGCATTTATTCAGTGCATAGTTTCTCCAGATGGCCGGGGAAAGCGTGTGTGTAGGCCTCTGCCGCCAAACCGCCTGGTATGCTAGCTTAGTGGTGAACGGCTTGCCTGCGTCCCTTGTAGTTCTTCTATCAGCCACCTGCATATTCAAGTTAACCATGGCCAAAATAGAGCGTAGTTCGGTTAGGGTGTTCGAGGCCATAGCACAGGCCACAGAAGTGTGGGCACGATTGGAGTGGGAAAACAGGACATGGAATTGTTGCGCAAGGGTTTGGGAGGAGTCGGGAAGCCAAAGATCGAGCCAAAAGGAGGAAGTAACTCCATTTCCAATATGCACCCTAGTCGTGGTGCGGAAGAAATCGAGACCTTTCATGATGTCCCGCCAAATAGGGGTCTGTAGGTTATCTGTTATGCCCACATCATTTGTGTTCGACCAGCCGTATTTGGAGATGATGTAGGGAATATTCCCCAAAGATTGCTCATCGTGCAACTTGGAGATGTGCTTGAGGAGAAGGCAAAGATTCATGTGTGGTAGAGAGAGAAAGCCAAGCCCCCCATTGGCGAAGGGAGCACAAACAATGTCCCAAGCGACCTTACAATTGGCACCAGATGTCGTTTCCTGGCCGAACCAAAAGAAGGCCCTGCAACGTTTCTCGATTTCCTGGATGGTTCCAGCAGGGAGGAGAAGGACACTCATGGCATAGATTGGCAGGGCACGCAGAATAGATCGAACCAGAACAACTCTTCCAGCTAGAGATAGAAGAAGGCCCCTCCAACCAGCTAAGCAACGATGAACTTTTTCAATGATGAAGAAGAAATCTTTGAGATTAAGTTTGTGGGTGGAAAGAGGAAGCCCCAAGTAAGATTGGGGAAGGATGCAATCGGGCATCCCAGGATTGCTGCCAGAGGCTAGCCGAGAGCACGTGGATCGGAGTGAATGTGCTTTTGCGAAAATTGATAGTGAGGCTAGTTGCTTCGAAAAATTGATGAAGGATGTGTTTGAGAGTCAGAAGTTTAGAAGCATCAGGTGGTAGGACAATTAACGTGTCATCGACATACTGTAAGACAGTGCATGGAATATTGTTGGCAATTGGGTGAGAAAGAAGCCCATTGTCATAAGGTTGGATAATAAGTCGTTTAAGGACATCAGCCACAATGATGAAAAGATAGGGTGAGAGTGAGTCTCCTTGTCTTAGTCCTTTGCGGCACTGAAACCAGGGTCCAGGCTTACCTCTTAATAAAACAACAGAGCTGGAAGATGTGTTCAGACTTTGAACCCAGCGGCACCAAATTGGCGGGAAACCTTTGGCACGTAGGATCTTGGCAAGGGCTACCCAAGATACCGAATCAAAGGCCTTGTGGAAATCGAGTTGGAGAACGATTGCTGCCAGCCGCCGCTTGAAGCATGTTTGAACGATGTCAGAAGCATGGACACAATTTTCCGCAATCCTGCGTCCCCTAATGAAACCAGTTTGCTCACAATGAATGAGTTGACCAATCAGTGGTTGTGCCCATATAGAGAGGCACTTGGAAGCCAGCTTGACTGAGAAGTTTTGGAGAGAAACCCGGCGGTAGTTTTCCGGTTTAGACGCGTCCACTTTTTTGGGCAGAAGCACGATGTGTGTAGCGTTCAGGCGCTGGAGATCCGCCGTGCCCGCATGAAAATCATTTAGCAGATTTAGAAGGTCCGGTTTGACTAGGTCCCAATTGGATTTGAAGAAAGCTGGGCCAAAACCATCTGGCCCAGGACTGGCATCGTCTTTCATGGCCCAAAGGGCATCTTTGATTTCGTCCATGGTAAAGTGTTTCGAGAGGTCAGTAGCCTGGGCCGTGTTTAATGAGGAAGGAAGCATCAGGCCGTCGAGGTCGAAAGAGGTAGATACAGGGGAGCTCACACCCACCAGGTTTTTGAAAAATTGAAGGCGAATAGCTTCCTTGTCAGAATGCACATAGTAAGTAATGCCATTGTGGGTGAGAGATTGAATTTGATTTTTCCGGTGCTGAGCCGACGCACAGATATGCAGGTAGGCCAAGTTTTCATATCCTACAATGCAGTCCTTAATTTTTGCCCGCTGCCTCCAATAAGCAGCAATGTCATTGTTGTGCCGGTGAAGAGAGAGCTTAACGGCGATCCGGAGATCAGCTTCAAGTTGGGACAGCGGTCTGGCCTCCTCAAGTTTATCAATAAAATTAATAGTGGCGTGACAGTTAAGGGCAAGGATCTTGGGGGATCAGCGGTTGGACATCCACTTCTTGGCCATGTCCCTGGTTCGTTTAATTTTTCAAGATAGCATGCTAGCAGAGCCAAGGTGGGCATCGCGGGGGCCCACACACTAGTAGAAAAAGGGCCTAATGTGAAGCGCATTAGTCCCGGTTTGTAGCTGAACCGGCACTAATGTGACCATTAGTGCCGGTTCCAACGGCTAGGCAGGCGACGATCATTAGTACCGGTTCATGGCGAACCTTTAGTACCGGTTCGTGCCATGAACCGGTAGTAATGAGGCGGTGGTAGGCTTGTGTCAGGCTGGGGCCCAACCAGCACCTGTAGTATCGGTTGGTTATATGAACCGGGACTAGAGATGCACCTTTAGTACCGGTTGGTGATACGTCTCTGTCGTATCTATAATTTTTGATTGTTTCATGCCAATATTATTCAACTTTCATATACTTTTGGCAACTTTTATACTATTTTTGGGACTAACATATTGATCCAGTGCCTAGTGTCAGTTCATGTTTGTTGCATGTTTTATGTTTCACAGAAACCCAATATCAAAAGGAGTCCAAACGGGATAAAAACGGACGGAGAATTATTTTGTAATATTTTTGATTTTTGGAAGGAAGAATCAACGCGAGACGGTGCCCGAGGGGGCCACGAGGCAGGGGGCGCGCCACAGGGGGGCAGGCACGCCATGGACCCTCATGGGCACCCCGTAAGGTGGTTGACGCTCTTATTTTGCCGCAAGAAAGCTAATTTTATGAGAAAAATCTGGGCGAAAGATTCACCCCAATCGGAGTTACGGATCTCCGGATATAAAAGAAACGGTGAAAGGGAAGGATCTGGGAACGCAGAAACAGAGAGAGACAGAGAGACAGATCCAATCTCGGAGGGGCTCTCGCCCCTCCCATGCCATGGGAGCCAAGGGCCAGAGGGGAAACCCTTCTCCCATCTAGGGATAAGGTCAAGGAAGAATAAGAAGAAGGGGGGGGCTCTCTCCCCCTTGCTTCCGGTGGGCCGGAACCCCGCTCGGGGCCATCATCATCACCGCGATCTACACCAACACCTCCATCATCTTCACCAATGTCTCCATCACCTTCCCCCATCTATATCCAGCGGTTCCACTCTCCCGCAACCCGCTGTACCCTCTACTTGAACATGGTGCTTTATGCTTCATATTATTATCCAATGATGTGTTGCCATCCTATGATGTTTGAGTAGATTTTCATTGTCCTATCGGTGATTGATGAATTGCTATGATTGGTTTAATTTGCTTGTGGTTATGTTGCTGTCCTATTGTGCCCTCCGTGTCGCGCAAGCGTGAGGGATTCCCGCTGTAGGGTGTTGCAATATGTTCATGGTTCGCTTATAGTGGGTTGCTAGAGTGACAGAAGCTTAAACCCGAGTAAGGGGATTGTTGCGTATGAGATAAAGGGGACTTGATGCTTTAATGCTATGGTTGGGTTTTACCTTAATGATCTTTAGTAGTTGCGGATGCTTGCTAGAGTTCCAATCATAAGTGCATATGATCCAAGAATAGAAAGTATGTTAGCTTATGCCTCTCCCAATAAAACTTGCTATCGATCTAGTAAAGTAGTCAATTGCTTAGGGACAATTTCACAACTCCTACCACCACTTTTCCACACTCGCTATATTTACTTTATTGCTTCTTTATCTAAACAGACCCAGTTTATATTTACGTGTTATTTATTATCTTGCAAACCTATCCAACAACACCTATAAAGTACTTCTAGTTTCATACTTGTTCTAGGTAAAGCGAACGTCAAGCATGCGTAGAGTTGTACCGGTGGTCGATAGAACTTGAGGGTGTTGGGGAACGTAGTAATTTCAAAAAAATCCCTATGCACATGCAAGATCATGGTGATGCATAGCAACGAGAGGGGAGAGTGTCGTCTACGTACCCTCGTAGACCGAAAACGGAAGCGTTAGAACAACGCGGTTGATGTAGTCGTACATCTTCACGGCCCGACCGATCAAGCACCGAAACTACGACACCTCCGAGTTTTAGCACACGTTCAGCTCGATGACGTCCCTCGAACGCCGATCCAGCCGAGTGTCGAGGGAGAGTTCCGTCAGCACGATGGCGTGGTGACGATCTTGATGTTCTACTATCGCAGGACTTCTCCTAAGCACCGCTACAATATTATCGAGTAGGAGTATGGTGGAGGGGGGCACCGCACACGGCTAAGAGATCAAGAGATCAATTGTTGTGTCTATGGGGTGCCCCCTCCCCCGTATATAATGGAGTGGAGGAGGGGGCCGACCAAGGGGGGTGGCGCGCCCTGGGGGGAGTCCAATCCCCACCGGGAGTAGGACTCCCCCCTTCCCTATTAGGAGAGGGAGAGGGAAGGAACAGGAGGGAGGGAGGAAGGAAAGGGGGGGCTGGCCCCCCTCCCAATTCGGATTGGGCTTGAGGGGGGGCGCCCCCTCCTTTGCTCCCTTCCCCTCCTTTCCACTAAGGCGCAATAAGGCCCATATACCTCCCGGGGTGTTTCGATAACCTCCCGGAGCTCCGGTATTGTCCCAATCTCACCCGGAACCTTTTCGGTGTCCAAATATGGTCGTCCAATATATCGATCTTGATGTCTCGACCATTTTGAGACTCCTCGTCATGTCCGTGATCACATCCGGGACTCTAAAACAACCTTCAGTACATCAAAACTCATAAACTCATAATAAAATTTTCAACGAAACCTTAAGCGTGCGGACCCTACGGGTTCGAGAACTATGTAGACATGACCAAGACACGTTACCAGTCAATAACCAATAGCGGAACCTGGATGCTCATATTGGCTCCTACATATTCTACGAAGATCTTTATCGGTCAAACCGCATAACAACATACGTTGTTCCCTTTGTCATCGTTATGTTAATTGCCCGAGATTCGATCGTCGGTATCCCAATTCCTAGTTCAATCTCGTTACCGGCAAGTCTCTTTACTCGTTATGTAATGCATCATTCCGTAACTAACTCATTAGCTACATTGCTTGCAAGGCTTATAGTGATGTGCATTACCGAGAGGGCCCAGAGATACCTCTCCGACAATCGGAGTGACAAATCCTAATCTCGAAATACGCCAACCCAACAAGTACCTTCGGAGACACTTGTAGAGCACCTTTATAATCACCCAGTTACGTTGTGACGTTTGGTAGCACACAAAGTGTTCCTACGGTAAACGGGAGTTGCATAATCTCATAGTTATTAAAACGTGTATAAGTCGTGAAGAAAGCAATAGCAACATACTAAACGATCAAGTGCTAAGCTAACGGAATGGGTCAAGTCAATCACATTATTCTCCTAATGATGTGATCCCGTTAATCAAAGGATAACTCATGTCTATGGTTAGGAAGCTTAACCATCTTTGATTAACGAGCTAGTCAAGTAGAGGCATACTAGTGACACTATGTTTGTCTATGTATTCACACATGTATTATGTTTCCGGTTAATACAATTCTAGCATGAATAATAAACATTTATCTTGATATAAGGAAATAAATAATAACTTTATTATTGCCTCTAGGGCATATTTCCTTTAGAGGGAATATTTGTTCTACCTTTAGCTCCTTGTTGGGTTCGACACTCTTACTTATCGAAAGAGGCTACAATTGATCCCGTATACTTGCGGGTTATCAAGACCTTTTTCTGGCGTTGTTGCCGGGGAGTCATAGCGTGGGGTGAATATTCTCGTGTGTGCTTGTTTGCTTTATCACTAAGTAATTTTTATTTGTTGTTATAAGTTGTTCTCTATCTTTAGTTATGGATATGGAACATGAAACACCAAAAAAATTAGGTGTACTTGCTACTCATGGAGATGGGGAACCTCCTAAAACCCTCGATGCTCGTTATGTGAAAGAAGTTATGTACTACTTTGATAATCCTGAGAAAACCCCATTCAATTATGTTATGGGAGACACGTTGGATCAACGTGAATACTTTAGGGATTATTGCTTGACTCAAAAAGGGAAACTATTATGGGATCAAATTTATATGTTGTATTGGTATGCTAGGCAACTATGCTTGAGATATGATTATACTTGTTGCTCTAGGATGAAGGCTCCACACCTTCCCATTTCATGCAAATTTAATGATAATAAAACCTTAGCTTCTTATGCTAATGGTATCTATGATTACTATGACGTGGAACAAATAGAAGATAAATTCGTTGCTTTTATGGGTGCTTATGAGATTGAATCTATGTTTAAAGAGTTTGATGATTTTGATGATTCAGTTTATAGACCTGAAAATGTTGCTATACTTAGATATTTCTATGAAAATTATGAATTCAATTCCAATATTGATGCAATTATTGAGAAAGTCTCCGGTGTCCAAGAAGAGACTAATATTTTGCAGGAGTCTATGGAAGAAGAAATTGATGAAACTGTGAGCTCATTGGATGAAAAAGATGATGAGGAGAGCGAAGAACAAAAGGAGGAAGAGCGGATTAGCTACCCGTGCCCACCTTCTAATGAGAGTAACTCTTCAACTCATACATTGTTTAATTCCCCTTTGTGCTTACCGAAGGATGATTGCTACGATGATTGTTATGATCCCGTTGATTCTCTTGAAATATGCCTTTTTGATGATGCTTGTTATGCTTGTGGCCAATATGCCAATATGAATTTTGCTTATGAAGATGAACTTGCTATAGTTCCTTATGTTAAACATGAAACTGTTGCTATTGCACCCACACATGATAGTCCAATTATCTTTTTGAATTCTCCAAACTACACTATGTCGGAGAAGTTTGTGCTTATTAAGGATTATATTGATGGGTTGCCTTTTACCATTGCACATGATAATTTTAATGGATATAATATGAATGTGCTTGGTGCTCCTACTTGCAATTATTATGAGAGAGGAACTATATCTCCACCTCTCTATGTTTCCAATATGATAAAATTGCAAGAAACTGCTTATACTATGCATTTGCCTTTACTTGGTGTGCATGAATTGTTCTTTTATGACATGCCGATGCATAGGGAGAGAGTTAGACTTCGTTGTTGCATGATATATGTTACTTTGTGCTCACTATTAAATTACAAATCATTGTTAATTAAAATTGGCTTTGATATACCTTGAGATCCGGGTGGATTCATTACTTGAGCACTATATGCCTAGCTTAATGACTTTAAAGAAAGCGCTGCCAGGGAGACAACCCGGAAGTTTTAGAGAGTCATTTATTTCTGTTGAATGCTTTTATATAGTCTAAAAGCAAAAAATAAATAAAGAGGGGAACCTAAAACTTTTCAAAAAGGGAAGTGAAAGTGAGAAAGACAAGCATTGTTGAAGTGGGAGAGCTCCTTGAACTTTGTTCATGCTCACAGAAACTTTGTGAATCTTGATTACAGAAACTTTTCAACAAAAATAATTATCCCCTTGTACAATTCCATTGTATAATAAAAATAATGTGCCAAGGTTTGCCTTTAGGATGTTTACAATGCTTGTTGGTTTGTACGGTGCAAGACAGAAACTTTGGCTGTAGTGCGCGATTTTAAATTTTTAACTGGAAGGTCAAACGGTTCTGATTATTTTTGCACTGTATTGCTATACAAATTGTTTATTTTTCCTAAGTTTGGTAGAATTTTTGGGGTACCAAAAGTATGGTGAATGTTCAGATTGCTACAGACTGTTCTGTTTTTGACAAATTCTGTTTTTGATGCATAGTTTGCTTGTTTTGATGAAACTATCAATTTCTATCAGTGGATTAAGCCATGGAAAAGCTATATTATAGTAGACAGAAAAAATAAAATATGAATTGGTTTGCTACAGTACTTAGAGTAGTGATTTGCTTTATTATACTACGGATCTTACCGAGTTTTCTGTGGAAGTTTTGTGTGGATGAAGTGTTTGATCGAGGAGGTCTCAATATGAGGAAAAGGAAGAGAGGTAAGATCTCAAGCTTGGGGATGCCCAAGGCACCCCAAGTAAATATTCAAGGAGACTCAAGCGTCTAAGCTTGGGGATGCCCCGGAAGGCATCCCCTCTTTCTTCAACAAGTATCGGTATGTTTTCGTATTCGCTTCGTTCATGCGATATTTGCAAGTCTTGGAGCGTCTTTTGCATTTAGTTTTCACTTTTCTTTTATGCACCATGCTGGCATGAGATAGTCCTCGATTGATTTATAGAATGCTCATTGCACTTCACTTAAATCTTTTGAGTATGGCTTTATAGAATGCTTCATATGCTTCACTTATATCATTTGAAGTTTGGATTGCCTGTTTTTCTCCACATAGAAAACCGCCATTTGTAGAATGCTCTTTTGCTTCACTTATAATTGTTAGAGCATGGGAATATCTTTTGTAGAAAGAATTAAACTCTCTTGCTTCACTTATATCTATTTAGAGAGATGGCAGGAATTGGTCATTCACATGGTTAGTCATAAAATCCTACATAAAACTTGTAGATCATTGAATATGATATGTTTGATTCCTTGCAATAGTTTTGAGATATAAAGGTGGTGTTATTAGAGTCGTGCTAGTGGGGTAATTGTGAAATTGAGAAATACTTGTGTTGAGGTTTGCAAGTCCCGTAGCATGCACGTATGGTAACCGTTGTGTGACAAATATGAAGCATGGGGTGTTCTTTGATTGCATTCCTTATGAGTGGAGGTCGGGATCGCGCGATGGTTAAGTCCTACCAACCCTTCCCCTAGGAGCATGCGTAGTAGTACTTTGCTTCGAGGGCAAGTAGACTTTTGCAATAAGTATATGAGTTCTTTATGACTAATGTGAGTCCATGGATTATACGCACTCTTACCTTTCCGCAATTTGCTAGCCTCTATGGTACCGTGCATTGCCCTTTCTCACCTCGAGAGTTGGTGCAAACTTCGCCGGTGCATCCAAACCCCGTGATATGATATGCTCTATCACACATAAGCCTCCTTATATCTTCCTCAAAACAGCCACCATACCTACCTATTATGGCATTTCCATAGCCATTCCGAGATATATTGCCATGCAACTTCCATCATCATCATATACATGACTTGAGCATTCATTGTCATATTGCTTTGCATGATCGTAAGATAGCTAGCATGATGTTTTCATGGCTTGTCCATTTTTTTGATGTCATTGCTATGCTAGATTATTGCACATCACGGTACACCGCCGAAAGCATTCATATAGAGTCATATCTTTGTTCTAGATATCGAGTTGTAATATTGAGTTCTAAGTAAATAAAAGTGTGAAGCATTTCCCCAGTGAGGAAAGGATGATGGAGACTATGATTCCCCCACAAGTCGGGATGAGACTCCGGACTTTATGAAAAATAAAAGAGGCCAAAGAAGCCCAAATAAAAAAGAGAGGCCAAAGAAGCACACCAAAAATAAAAAAAAATGAGAGAAAAAGAGAGAAGGGGCAATGTTACTATCCTTTTACCACACTTGTGCATCCGAGTAGCACCATGTTCTTCATATAGAGAGTCTCTTGAGTTATCACTTTCATATACTAGTGGGAATTTTCATTATAGAACTTGGCTTGTATATTCCGATGATAGGCTTCCTGAAACGCCCGAGGTCTTCATGAGCAAGCAATTTGGATGCACACCCACTTAGTTTCTAGTTTGATCTTTCATATAATTATAGCTCTTAGTGCATCCGTTGCATGGCAATCCCTACTCCTCACATTGACATCAATTGATGGGCATCTCCATAGCCCGTTGATTAGTCGCGTCGATGTGAGACTTTCTCCCTTTTTGTCTTCTCCACACAACCTCCATCATCATACTCTACTCCACCCATAGTGCTATGTCCGTGGCTTGCGCTCAAGTATTGCGTGAGGGTTGAAAAGGCTGAAGCGCGTTAAAAAGTATGAACCAATTGCTTGGCTGAAACCGGGGTTGTGCACGATGGGAGCATTTTGTGTGACGAAAATGAAGCATGGCCAAACTATATGATTTTGTAGGGATAAGGTTTCTTTGGCTATGTTATTTTGATAAGACATAATTGCTTTATTAGTATGCTGGAAGTATTATTGTTTTTATGTCAAATGATAGACTATTGCTTTGAATCACTCGTGTCTTAATATTCATGCCATGATTAGACATATGATCAAGATTATGCTAGGTAGCATTCCACATCAAAAATTATCTTTTTTATCATTTACCTACTCGAGGACGGGCAGGAATTAAGCTTGGGGATGCTGATACGTCTCCGTCGTATCTATAATTTTTTATTGTTCCAAGCCAATATTATTCAACTTTCATATACTTTTGGCAACTTTTTATACTATTTTTGGGACTAACATATTGATCCAGTGCCCAGGGCCAGTTCCTGTTTGTTGCATGTTTTATGTTTCGCAGAAACCCAATATCCAAAGGAGTCCAAACGGGATAAAAACAGACGGAGAATTATTTTGGAATATTTGTGATTTCTGGGAGGAAGAATCAACGCGAGACGGTGCCCGAGGTGGCCACAAGGCAGGGGGCGCGCCCCAGGGGGCAGGCGCGCCCTGGACCCTCGTGGGCACCCCGTAAGGTGGTTGACGCTCTTCTTTTTTTGCAAGAAAGCTAATTTTATGAGAAAAATCTGGGCGAAAGATTCACCCCAATCGGAGTTACGGATCTCCGAATATAAAAGAAACAGTGAAAGGGAAGGATATAGGAACGCAGAAACGGAGAGAGACAGAGAGCCAGATCCAATCTCGGAGGGCCTCTCGCCCTTCCCATGCCATGGGAGCCAAGGACTAGAGGGGAAGCCCTTCTCCTATCTAGGGAGAAGGTCAAGGAAGAAGAAGAAGAAGAAGGGGGGCTCTCTTCCCCTTGCTTTCGGTGGCGCCGAAACACCGCCGGGGGCCATCATCATCACCGCGATCTACACCAACACCTCCATCATCTTCACCAATGTCTCCATCACCTTCCCCCATCTATATCCAGCGGTCCACTCTCCCGCAACCCGCTGTACCCTCTACTTGAACATGGTGCTTTATGCTTCATATTATTATCCAATGATGTGTTGCCATCCTATGATGTCTGAGTAGATTTTCGTTGTCCTATCGGTGATTGATGAATTGCTATGATTGGTTTAATTTGCTTGTGGTTATGTTGCTGTCCTATTGTGCCCTTCGTGTCGTGCAAGCGTGAGGGATTCCTGCTGTAGGGTGTTGCAATATGTTCGTGATTCGCTTATAGTGGGTTGCTAGAGTGACAAAAGCTTAAACCCAAGTAAGGGGATTGTTGCGTATGGGATAAAGGGGACTTGATGCTTTAATGCTATGGCTGGGTTTTACCTTAATGATCTTTAGTAGTTGCGGATGCTTGATAGAGTTCCAATCATAAGTGCATATGATCCATGAAGAGAAAGTATGTTAGCTTATGCCTCTCCCACATAAAACTTGCTATCGATCTAGTAAAGTAGTCAATTGCTTAGGGACAATTTCACAACTCCTACCACCACTTTTCCACACTCACTATATTTACTTTATTGCTTCTTTATCTAAACAACACCTAGTTTATATTTACGTGTTCTTTATTATCTTGCAAACCTATCCAACAACACCTATAAAGTACTTCTAGTTTCATACTTGTTCTAGGGAAAGCGAACTTCAAGCGTGCGTAGAGTTGTATCGGTGGTTGATAGAACTTGAGGGAGTATTTGTTCTACCTTTAGCTCCTCGTTGGGTTTGACACTCTTACTTATTGAAAGAGGCTACAATTGATCCCGTATACTTGCGGGTTATCAAGACCTTTTTCTAGCGTTGGAGTTGCAGTTGTCGATGTCGTCGATGATCACAAGATCAAGATGGAGAAAATGCGCTTGAAGATTAGATTAGAAAATATGCCATTGATAGTGAGGCTTGGTATCATTATGTTGTTGGATCAATTGTTACCTTAGTACAGAATGGCAACAGTGGATCTCAACAATCTTGCGTATGCAGATGAACCATTCGTCCTAGCCAATGATGTGGCGCATGTTTTCTATGGGAAGGACATGTCAACCAAGCCGAGAAAAAGAAAAGATAAGGAAGCGAATACATCATACGATGAGCCAAAGCGCCACATAGTTCTTTCAGGGAAAAGAAACATCATGGGAGTGGATGACAAGACAGACATATCAGAATATTATGAAAAGTTTGATGAAATTGCTCCATTCAGAGTGAATATTCACCCGAGCATCCAGTTAAATGATGAAGAATGTCCATGGTTACGGCGCAATAGGACACACGCGAAGAAAAGGTTTAACACCCAAAGATCCCACTCTGGGATATGATCGGCTTCACTGTCATCACTTTCTTCTCTAGTGAGTTTCCGGACTTGTATATCTTTGTAATAGTTAGGGTGCTTATGTGTTTTGGGACTTGAAAAGTGTACTTTTGTGCTTCGGACAAACGTGTACCTTTCTGACATCATTTGCTATTTTTCATGTATTTACTGATTTTTTGAGCTAAATGACCCTGGAATTGAGAAGCAGTACAATTGAACTCTGAAAAGGTTGAAAGTTGGTATGGTATCATCGTTTCACCCACATAGCATGTGGAAAGAAGTTGAGAGGATTACGGAAAAAATTGGATGCACTTCGTGTACAAAATGGACGATCTCTTTCGAAGTATCAGAGTTTCGGACGAAAACTCATCTGTTACAAAGGCATTTCATTTTTTAAATAACCTAAGTATTACCAAATTGAATACAATGATAAAACACACTAATATCAAACATAAGAAAAAAGAATCACTGAAAAATCTATTGTTAAAGTTAAGTTTCACAAACTACTGATTCACAGAAATTTCAAATAATTCACTTTCAAAACTACTTGCACTAACATAAAGTTTGTAATTTTTAGTACGTAAAGCAAAAATATTGACAAATAAACTCTAAATACAGCAAAAAAC
Source organism: Triticum aestivum (assembly GCF_018294505.1). Classification (NCBI taxonomy): domain Eukaryota; kingdom Viridiplantae; phylum Streptophyta; class Magnoliopsida; order Poales; family Poaceae; genus Triticum; species Triticum aestivum. The sequence continues at coordinate 88,639,364 of NC_057807.1, forward strand.
AACTCAGAAATAAATAAAAGAAATTAAATAAAGTAGAAAAGAGAAAAAACTAAATAAAAAATCCCGCGTACTAGGCCACAGTGGCCTGCATACGACTAGAAACCCAACGTGTAGTTGGGCCAGGATGCAGGCCCGCAAGCCCAGTAGGTCCCATGGGGCAGAGTACGAGAGGTAAGCCCAGAAGCCTGCATTCGAGAGGAGCTCAATGTAGTGCCCGCGCCGGAGCTGATAAACTAGTCTTGGCGCTCCTCAACTAGCGAAGTGGGACTAAACTTGCTACACCGCACCTGCGCCAGTGTAATCCTTTAGTACCGGGCCGTGGCTCCACTCGGTACTAAAGGGGGTGTCTTTAGTACCGGTTGGAGCCACCACTCGGTACTAAAGGGGTGCCCTTCTCGCCGCTCGGCCTGGCCAAAATAGGCCTTTAGTACCGGTTCACTAGTAGAAAAAGGGTCAAACGTGCAGCACATTAGTGCCGGTTTGTATTAGAGCCGGCACTAATGTATACATTAGTGCCGGTTCCAACGGCTAGCCGGGCCGCTCTCATTAGTACCGGTTCGTGGCTAACCTTTAGCACCGGTTCGTGCCACGAACCGGTACTAATGAGGGTGGTGGCAGGATGTTGTCAGTCTGGGCCCCCTCCAGCACCTTTAGTACTGGTTCGTGGCACGAACCGGTACTAAAGGTCCTCCTGCATATAAACCCTTCGTCCAGCTCGCTCTGTTCTTCCCCCTTTCCCCTCTCCTCTCCTCTCTGTTCTTCCTCTTCTCCCCTCGAGCTCATCACACATTTTGCCCAAAATTTGTCAAGATTTGAAGGCCCCCATCCATTCAAGTGATCACAAAGGTTAGCAACTTTGTCCTTTCATCTCTCATTACTAGATTAGCTCTTGCAATGCTTTATATAGTTACTAATTTGTGAGTTTAGTAATTTGGGAGGAAATATATATATGTGCTAGTATTTGATTTATATGCAATTTGAGGTCAAAAATAACACTTAGTTTGCATATGTAGGTGTGGTTTACTTAGTGCCTTCTAAATCTCCGTCGTAACCACCGTCGATCGCCCGCACCGTCCCGTCGCCGGCACCACCTTGTGGTGAGCCTCTTGTTCATGAAATTTTATATAAAAATTGATGTTTGTGTGATTTGGATATATAGTTAATCATGTAATAATTATCTTACCCGTACGTTGTTTGTTATACATAGTGCCATGGTTTTGATATCCGTCCCCGTCGGCCCTCGTCCTTGTTATGATTCGGATGTGGTATATTCTCTTTTAAAACTATTTGTTGCATTTCGTGTTTATGACAAATTATGCCCATCAAGTTGACATAGATATTTTTATCTAGGAGGTATGTGAACCGGAAATTCCAATCGACCCTATTGTCGAGAGGTTAAATTTAGTTGAAAGAGAAAACGAGCACTTGAAAGAAAAATTGAAAAGAATTGAGGGGGAGAAGATGGAATTGGAGTTGCATGTTGCCGATGTCGTCGATGATCACAAGATCAAGATGGAGAAAATGCGCTTGAAGAATAGAAAGATTAGAAAATATGCCATCGATAGTGAGGCTTGGTATCATTATGCTGTTGGATCAATTGTTACCTTAGTTGCGATCTTGATCGCATTTGTTGTTGCATTTAAATGCTTTAGCTAGAGAGTTATTTGTTTGTTGCATTTAAGTGTTGTATGAACTTTATGTATGAACTTGTATTAATTTGGTCTATTCGGTGTTGTGTAATGAAGATGAGCCGGCAATGGATGTACGATGACCGATGCTCTCCCCAGTTCGTTGAGGGCGTGCATACTTTTCTGCTTGCGGCTGAGGCAAACAAACGGGCGGATGGTTTTATGCCTTGTCCATGTGCTGGCTGTAAGAATGGTCACAATTACTCGACGTCAAGAACCATTCACGTCCACCTGTTTGAGTCCGGTTTCATGCCCCACTATAATGTTTGGACCAAGCACGGAGAAAGAGGGGTTATGATGGAAGACAATGAAGAAGAAGAGGACGACGACAGCTATCCTGGCCATGGGTTCCCTGAATACGATGATACAACAATGGGGGAAGAAGCTGAGCCGGTAATGCGGGAAGAAGCTGAGCCGGCAATGCGGGAAGAAGCTGAAGAAGAGGCATCAGATGAGCCCGTTGATGATCTAGGTCGGGCCATTGCCGATGCAAAGAGAAACTGCGCAAGTGATTTGGAGAAGAAGAAGTTGCAGCGCATGTTAGAGGATCACAAAAAATTGTTGTACCCGAATTGCGTAGGTGACAAGAAAAAGCTGGGCACCACACTAGAATTGCTGCAATGGAAGGCAGAGAATGGTGTATCTGACAAGGGATTTGGAAAGTTGCTGGTAATGATAAAGGATATGCTTCCAAAGGACAACGAATTGCCCGAGAGTACGTACGAAGCAAAGAAGGCTGTCTGCCCTCTAGGGTTAGAGGTGCAGAAGATACATGCATGCCCTAATGATTGCATCCTCTACCGCGGTGAGTACGAGGATTTGAACGCTTGCCCGGTATGTGGTGCATTGCGCTATAAGATCAGCCGCGATGAGCCTGGTGATGTCGAGGGCGAGCGCCACAGGAAGAAGATTCCTGCCAAGGTGATGTGGTATTCTCCTATAATACCACGGTTGAAACGTTTGTTCCAAAACAAAGAGCATGCCAAGGCGATGCGATGGCACAGAGAAGACCGTAAGAAAGACGGAAAGTTGAGAGTACCCGCTGACGGGTCGCAGTGGAGAAAAATCGAAAGAAAGTACGGGAAGGAGTTTGCAGATGACGCAAGGAGCGTATGGTTTGGTCTAAGCGCAGATGGCATTAATCCTTTTGGGGAGCAGAGCAGCAACCATAGCACCTGGCCTGTGACTCTATGTTTGTATAACCTTCCTCCTTGGTTGTGCATGAAGCGGAAGTTCATTATGATGCCAGTGCTCATCCAAGGCCCTAAGCAACCCGGCAACGACATTGATGTGTACCTAAGGCCATTAGTTGAAGAACTCTTACAACTGTGGAATGGAACAGGTGTACGTGCGTGGGATGAGCACATGGGGGAAGAATTTGACCTAAAGGCGTTGCTGTTCGTGACCATCAATGATTGGCCTGCTCTCAGTAACCTTTCAGGACAGACAAACAAGGGATACCGCGGATGCACGCACTGTTTGGATGATACCGACAGTATATATTTGAATAGTTGTAAGAAGAATGTGTACCTGGGACATCGTCGATTTCTTCCGAGCAGGCATCCCGTAAGAAAGAAAGGCAAGCATTTCAAAGGTGAGGCGGATCACCGGACGAAGCCTCGCCACCGTACTGGTGCTGATGTACATGATATGGTCAAGGATTTGAAGGTGATATTTGGAAAGGGTCCTGGCGGACAACCTGTTCCGAAGGACGCGGACGGACGCGCACCCATGTGGAAGAAGAAATCTATATTTTGGGACCTGCCATATTGGAAAGACCTAGAGGTCCGCTCCGCAATCGACGTGATGCACGTGACGAAGAATCTTTGCGTGACCCTGCTTGGCTTCTTGGGCGTGTATGGGAAGACAAAAGATACACCTGAGGCACGGGAGGACCAGCAACGTATGCACGGAGAAGACGGCATACATCAGGGTCATGCAAGCTACGCTCTTACCAAAGAAGAGAAGGAAATCTTCTTTGAATGCCTGCTCAGTATTAAGGTACCGTCTGGCTTCTCGTCGAATATAAAGGGAATAATAAACATGGCAGAGAAAAAGTTCCAGAACCTAAAGTCTCATGACTGCCACGTGATTATGACGCAACTGCTTCCGGTTGCATTGAGGGGGCTTCTACCGGAAAACGTTCGATTAGCCATTGTGAAGCTATGTGCATTTCTCAATGCAATCTCTCAGAAGGTAATCGATCCAGAAATCATACCAAGGTTACAGAATGATTTGGTGCAATGTCTTGTCAGTTTCGAGTTGGTGTTCCCACCATCCTTCTTCAACATCATGACGCACGTCCTAGTTCACCTATGCGAAGAGATTAACGTTTTGGGTCCTGTATTTCTACACAATATGTTCCCCTTTGAGAGGTTCATGGGAGTCTTAAAGAAATATGTTCATAACCGTGCTAGGCCAGAAGGAAGCATCTCCAAGGGCCATCAAAATGAGGAGGTCATTGAGTTTTGTATTGACTTTATTCCTGACCTTAAGCCGATTGGTGTTCCTGAATCGCGGCATAAGGGCAGACTGGATGGAAAAGGCACGCTAGGAGGGGAACAAATAATATGTATGGACGGACATTCTCTCACTGAAGCACACTACACAGTTCTACAGAATTCCACCTTGGTGGCTCCGTATATGGATGAACACAAGAATTTGCTACGCTCCAAACACCCGGAGCGGTCTGATGACTGGATTACACGTGAACAAACCAGGAGTTTCGCCAACTGGTTGCAGACACGTACCATGCATGGCACCTCTATTGAAGATGACCTGTACTTGCTGTCCCAGTTACCATCTTCGAATATAATGACTTTCAAAGGGTACGAGATAAATGGTAATACATTTTACACGATCGCCCAAGATAAGAAGAGCACCAACCAAAACAGTGGTGTCCGCTTTGATGCAGAAACCAAGACGGGAAAGGAAACATATTATGGTTATATACAGGACATATGGGAACTTGACTATCGACGTGGTTTAAAGGTCCCTTTGTTTCGGTGCAAATGGGTCAATATGACACGAGGCGGGGTAACGGAAGACCCGCAGTACGGAATGACAACAGTGGATCTCAACAATCTTGCGTATGCAGACGAACCATTCGTCCTAGCCAATGATGTGGCACAGGTTTTCTATGTGAAGGACATGTCTACCAAGCCAAGAAAAAGAAAAGATAAGGAAGCGAATGCATCGTACGATGAGCCAAAGCGGCACATAGTTCTTTCTGGGAAGAGAAACATCGTGGGAGTGGATGACAAGACAGACAAGTCAGAAGATTATGAAAAGTTTGATGAAATTGCTCCATTCACAGTGAATATTGACCCGAGCATCCCGTTAAATGATGAAGATTTTCCATGGTTACGGCGCAAAGGGACACACGCGAAGAAAAAGTTTCACACCCAAAGATCTGGGATGTGATCGGCTTCACTATCATCACTTTCTTCTGTGTTTCACACCTAGGAGGGAATGTCTATAATAGTTAGGGTAGTTATGTGTTTTGGCATTTGAAACGCGAAGAAATTTTATGTGCAAACAAATTCTTTTCATGCATTTACTGATTTTTTTCCAGCTAAATGACCCTGAAATTGAAAAGCAATTCAAATGAACTCAGAAAAGGTTGAAAGTTGGCATGGTATCATAATTTCATACAAATAGCATGTGCAAGAAAGTAGAGAGGGTTACGGCAAAAACTGGATGCACTTCGTGTACAAAATGGACAATCTCTTTCGAAGTATCAGGGTTTCCGACGAAAACTGAACTGTTACAAAGGCATTTCATTTTTTAAATAACCTAAGCATTACTAAATTGAATATAATGATAAAACACACTAATATTAAACATAAGAAAAAAGAATCACTGAAAAAACTTTTTTCAAAGTTAAGTTATTCACAAACTAGTGATTCACACAAATTTCAAATAATTCAAAATTTAAACTATTCAAATTTGAAATCTACCGGCACTAACAGAAAGTTTGTAATTTTTTGTACCTAAAGCAAAAATATTCACAAAGAAACTCTAAATACAGCAAAAAACAACTCAAAAATAAATAAAACAAAAAAAATAAAGCAAAAAAAACGAAAAAAAGCCCGCCTACTGGGCCAAAGCGGCCTGCATACGACTAGCGACACAACCTTTCGTTGGGCCAGGATGCAGGCCCGCGAAGGCCCAGTAGGCCCACAAGGCGAGGAGGACAGGTAGGCCCAGTAGGCCTGATTAGGAGAGGAGCTCGAGAGAGCTACCGCACTGGGGCTTATAAACCAGTGCGGTAGCCCCTCGACTAGCGAGGTGGGACTCAACTTCCGCACCGCACCTGCGCCAGCGCACCCCCTTTAGTACCGGGTCGTGGCACAAACCGGCACTAAAGGGCGGGCCTTTAGTACCGGTTTGTGCCACCACCCGGTACTAAAGGGGGTCGCTTCCCGCCGCTTGGCCTGGCCAAAACAGACCTTTAGTACCGGTTGGTGGCTCCAACCGGTACTAAAGGTCCATCCTATATATACAACACTTGAAAAAATTCAGTTTCCCTCTGTTCTTCCCTCTGTTTCCTCCCTCCGTCGCGCCGCCCTGCCCCGATCGTCGCCGCCCCCGCCCCTCGTCGCCGACCCGGTCCGTCCCCGCCCCTCGTCGTCGCCCCCGTCGACGTCGCCGCCCCAGCCGTCCCCGTCCCCGTCGTCCCCGTCGTCCCCGTCGCCGCGCCCCGCCCCGCCCCGTCGTCGCCGCCCCGTCCCGTCGCCCCGGCCGCCCGCCCCGTCGTCGCCGCCCCGTCGTCGCCGCCCCGTCGTCGCCTCACCGGTGAGCTCGCCCCGGCCGCCATGTCCACACACACACACAGTACTACACACACACACACACACACAGTACACACACAGTACACACACAGTACACACATAGTACACACACTAGTTTGTTTGTTATAAATGTTTTCTTTTTTAGTTATAGAAATGTTAGAAATTATTCTGTTTTTTAGTTATATAATATTAGAAATGTTAGTTTTATAGAAATGTTATAAATGTTTTCTATTTTTTAGTTATAGAAATATTTATAGAAATGTTAGCAATATTTCTGTTTTTAGTTATATAAATATTAGAATTGTTATGGAAATGTTAGTTATATAATCAGGAAATTTTAGAATTAGTTTTAGTTAGATGAATTAGATTAATGTCAAATTGTTAGAATTTGCATATATATATATATATATATATATATATATATAGAATTTTAGTTATCACAATCCAATCATTTAAAAAATGTTACTTTTTGCGGGCATATAGTATTTGTTGTCGACGATATGCCCGGCCCGCATCCTCGCCGTCGACCCGTCCGCGACGACGTCCAGCTGACCCATGTCCGAGACTGGGCTCCGCTGGGCTGGCACTGGGAGGTGCTGCTTGGAGGGGCGCGCAGCTTGATGAGGAACCCGGCCGCGGGTCCCATCGTCGACCCTGATCTCGTTTGGTGGCGTTCGCGTGGGCCAGTTTCGGTGCGGAGGGACCCGGCCCCGCCGGAGGTGGTACGTCACCGTGTCAGGGAGGAGGACGAGCACGTCCATCGCTACATGGTTGCGTTAGAGGGCGGCAGGTTCTCCAATACATGGCAGTATCTTCGGGGATCTCACTTCAGCTATGATCCTGTGAGGGTTCCTTCTCTTTGGGTGTCCACCGCCCGCGCCAGAGGAACCGCGAGTGTCCTAGATTCTTCTGTAGTATTCGATCTTTATTAGCTAATAGCCAGTGATGTACTATTCAATATTATATATTATTCGAGACGATGTATTCGAGATTATATCTATTATTCTAGACGATGTATTCGAGATTATATCTATTATTCGAGACGATGTAATTTGAATACTAAATTGTTTTATATTTCTTTTGGATTAGTTAAACAAAAGCTATGGCAGACAATACCGACAGAGAGGGAGAACAGACCATGTTCGATATGATACGCGGGCCAGATGATAATCAGAATGAAGAAGATTATGACGGCTCCGAATTTCTAAACAACACCGGAGAGGGTGATATGATATTCGATCGCGACGACGAAATTGATGAAGTCATGAACTACGATTATGACGATGACGAAGAACATGTTGATCCTGAAACAACAAAGACCGGCGAGGTATATATATTTATATAAGCAGGCATCTGGTGATCATCCCATGTTTTAAATGACTTGAAGATATATTAACGAATCGATCTTTGTTCTTTCAGCCATCCGGATCGAGCAAATCTTCAGGCAAAATGACGAAACGAGGCCCGAACAAAAAGTTGAAGGCGGGCGTAAAGTACAATATCGAGGCATGCAGCCCTACTGGCAAACCATTAGCGCCTAAGAAGATTGCGGACAAGTTCGTTCGTCAGTGCGGAGTTCTTGTGAAGGACCAACTCCCGATCAAACTTCAAGAATGGAGAGAGCCAGCAAAGCCACGTCCAGATGTTACTTTTGTCGACAAGAATCAAAAAGATCTGCTTTGGGATACTCTCATGGAACATTTCACCCTACCAGATCATTTCACAGAAGCAGATGTGCAGAAAGTCAAGGAGGCTGCTCTTAGGATGATGGCGATTGCATTCAAGAACCACAAGAATCGTGAATGGAAGAAGTACGTCAAGGGAGGAAGGAAGACTCCAGTATTCAAGGGAACACTAGAGAACCAACGTGATCATTGGGACGATTTCGTGAAATTCAAGGATTCGGAATTAGCTAAGGAACGGTCGAGAATAAACAAGAAGAATGCCGAAAAAAAGGATAAGTTCCATAAGCTGGGGCCAGGTGGCTATGCGGTGGCAATGCCTAAGTGGGATAAGTCTGAGAAAGAGATGGAGGATGCAGGTGTCACTCCGGCTACTAAGAGCTGGCCCCCCAGGGTCAGGACTTGGTTCTATGCGCATGGGGGGGAGTTGGACCTGGAGACAGGCAATGTTTCGACGAGGGCAAGTCTGAAGGGAGCCGACGATGCGATACTTGTTGCAATAGAAGAGGCACGAACGGGGGTGTTCCAGCCCAACAGAGAGAACGACGAGCTTACGCGTGCCCTGGGAAATCCTGAACACCCGGGAAGAACACGAGGCATGGGCGCTATTCCGTGGTATGAGGGGTTTTCAGACTGGAACACCGACTACAGAACCCGTGCGAGAAAGAAGATTGCGGAGGAGAAGAAGAGGAAGATGGAGGAGGAGCAGAGGAAGCGGGACTATGAACGCCTTCAAGGCCTAGAAGCAAGTCAAGCGGAATTGGCAGTCAAATTCCAGCGGCAGCAGGAGCAGATCGACTCACTTACCCATCAAAGGGGGTCTCAGCAGCTGCAGCAGCTAGCGGATGATCCAGCATTGGATAGCACCGGCCCATCCATGCCGAGAAGCAGCGTGGGTTCGGCCGCCCCGGACGACGCAATGCTGGCGGGTAGATACCCCGTGGATGACATCACGGAGAACACTAACTGCGAGCTACACGTCAAAATGAAGAACATATCCATGAAGGTGGCGGACGGCTGTGCTTTCACAAATCCCCCCGAGGCAACCTTCCATTGCAACCCGATTCCAGCGGGCTATGCTCGTGTCTTGGTTGATGAGGTGGTGGACCCACCATATTCGGGGCTACAGCTTGACATTGCTGGAGGTGACGGCGAGCGCTTTCTCGGAGAGGCCAAACATCGTATCATCCTATGGAAAAAGGATTGCATCATCTTTCGAAGGCCACCGACACCGCGTCAGCCGACTCCTCGTCGAAGTCCGCCACCGAGTCAGCAGTCTCCCGCTCCTGCAAGTCCACCAAGTCCGGCAAAGTGTCAGGCCACTCCTCCTCCTCCAAGTCCGGCAAAGTGTCAGGACAATCCTCCTCCTCCAAGTCCGCCACAGCGTCAGACGTCCACTCCTCCTCCAAGTCCGGCACAACCTCAGGCCACTCCTCCTCGTCCAACTCAGTCCCGTCAGCCGTCTCCGCCGCCTCAGCAATCGCAGAAGAGACACCCCGCAGCTATGGTGCGTAGCGGTACGAGTCGAGGTAGTACAGGAAGTACAGGCGGAGGCAAGCGATATAAATATGGTCCAAGCCTCAAGCCTCTTCCGCAGAGGTCTTATGACAGGTCCGAGGAGGAAATCACAGCCATATCGAAGGCCGAGGTGGAAGCCCATTTTGCACCGAAACCGCCACCGCCGCCAAGGGAGAAAGTGCCTGAGGAAACGATTGACCACTTCATTCGTATGGCTCAACCACCAGCTCCCAAGCCTGTTGACACAGACTATGAGCGCCACATCAGGAAGTTAAATCGAGCACGTCTACAAAGGGAGGCGAGCACGTCTACATCGGGATCGAGCAAACAAGAAGCAGCTGCCAAAAAATGCGGGAAAACCATTCCCCAGCTGGGAGAACAGGCGGCGCAATCGATCCCCTCGCTTGTTGTGCCAACAACAGGTGACAGTACGCGCGCCCAATATTATTGTGGGCAAACAGTGCATGTTCCCGAGGTGGGCAATGTGGTAATAACGGAGGAGCATATAATGCAGGCTGAAGTTCTCAACATCACTGTTGGACAACTCCTCGAGATCGAGCCCATGCCTTTGCTTAGAGAGGATGAAGTAAAACGGAAATATGTCCGGGGCCAACCTTTGGTCGCGCCAGACAAGGTCAAGAACCTCCCAACGAGAATGTATGAATTGCATCAATGGTACATGAACATTACCAAGATTTCAGATCGATTGTCCCTCATGGTGAATGTCAAGCAGGACCATTACTACCATGAGAAAGCTTTGTCCGTTGAGTATTCAGAACTGTTTCAGTTATACAATCAAGACGCACTCGACAAATCTATCGTCAGTTGCTATTGTCTGTAAGTGATTTCTTTCTATAATTTAAGTCTCAAGCTAGCTGTAGTGATCCTTTTGATCAATCATTACCTGTAATTATCCTCACTATATTCTTTTCTGTGGTATTATGCAGGATGAAGATATATGAAATGAGAAAAGGTGGACGCTTTGGCATTGGGTTCATTGACCCAAACACCGTTAACGAATACTTATGGAAGATGAATCAACGTTATGCAAAGGAAGTAGAGGACAGCATGCTAGAGTTCTTGAAGCGCCTCAAATACAATGAAGATATACTACTTCCTTACAACTTCCAGTGAGTCACACTGTCTTGTACTACAAATTCTCTGTTTTTGCCTACTAGCTAGCTACATGTTTTTGCTTACATATGCCCGCTTAATTAAGACATGCAAACGTGTGTGCATGCAGATTTCACTGGGTCTTGTGTATCATTAAAGTTGACGCCGGAACAATTGAAGTACTGGACTCACTAATCTCAGAAAAAACTGACTATAACATCTTGTATGGGATAGTCAACAGGTAATTTCAATCATTATTAACTATATATCTCGGCCTATTTCGTTCGTCATTTCATGATATGAACTATTTAATAACCCCTTTATTCATTTTCTTTGTCGGCGGGCAGGGCTTGGACAAGGTTCATCGCCGTCACGCCCGGCGAATGGAAAAAAAGCTTAAATGGTTTCGACCCAAGGTAAGCAATTAAGTAGTACTATAGCTCTAGCTAGCTAGCTGCCATCTCTTTAATTATCATGCTTGATTAATTTTTATCTAATCAAATTCCATTCTCGTAAAGGCCCTGAAGCAGTCGCAGGGGACTGATCTGTGTGCATTCTGCGTTTGCGAGAACATTCGCATGATGGCGTCCGAAAGGAGCAGATCTCAAAGACAGGAATGGGTACGCTTGTCAGAACACTATTCATAATTTTTACACCATTATCGATATCTAGTCACACAACTAATACACATGCATATTGATCTCCTTCTTAACAGTTCAAAGAGGTGCGGGAGAAGCTCATAGAAACGGAGCGCGTAGAAGCACTTCAAGAGGAAATAGCGGGATTTTTGCTAGACCAGGTCATAAATCCGAAGGGAGAATTCTATTACCCGCTACCGCCCGAAGGCACCAAAGGCACCAATTAGGCTAATGCCACTGGCTCCGAAGGCAACATTCATATGTAGGAGAAATTGTATATAGCTATACATGTGTGTATGTGTGAATTAATTAATATGGTGGTTTGTGAGACATTGATGATATATATATGCATGATTGGTTCTACTAGAAATTCTATTTATATATATATATATATATATATATATATATATATGCATAACGTGTACAATGTGTAGTATCGTAAAATACCAGCAAACGAAAAAGAATTAAAATGGAAACACAAAATTAAATGAAAAAGAAATCATAAAACTAAAAAACCCCCAAACCTTATAGTACCGGTTGGTATTACCAACCGGTACTAAAGGGCTCCAGGCCCCCAGAGCTGGCTCGTGCCACGTGGTTGCCCTTTAGCACCGGTTCGTGCTGAACCGGTACTAAAGGGGGGGGGCTTTAGTGACCACAAATTAGTGCCGGTTACATAACCGGCACTACAGGGCCTTACGAACCGGTGCTAATGCCCGGTTCTGCACTAGTGGTTGGTGGCTCCAACCGGTACTAAAGGTGCCTTCTATATATACAACACTTCAATTTTTTTTTTCAGTTTTCTCATCTCCCACTTCTCCTCTGTGCTTTGACATCACCGCCGCCCTGTCCCGCGCAGTCGCCCGTCGCCGTCCGCATCGCTACCCCCGCCGCGCGCTGTCACCGTCGCTGTCGCCCCCGCCCCCATCGACGCCCTGGCCCATCGTCGCTGTCTCGCCATCGCCCCCCCGTCGCCACCCCCGTGCCTGGCCCGTCACCCCGCTGTAAGAACCCCGGCCGCCATGCATATGGCCGGCCGCCCCAAGCCCGCACACACAAACGTACACGCACACACACACACACTTAGATGTGTTTTTCTGTTTTTCTGTTTTTAGTTTTTAGTTTTTTTAGTTTTTCCGTTTTTATACAAAGGTTTTAGATGAATTAATTAATTAGATCAGATTAATGTCAAATTTCTCTCAAAGGTTTTAGATGAACTAATTAATTTTTTATACTATTAGTTCGATGAATTATCTAGCTAGAATTTGCATATAGAATTAGCTAGATATATATATATTAATGTTAGATGAATTAGCTAGAATTTGCATATAAAATTTTGACATATGCAACGATATAATTTTTTAAATTTGTATGTGAGAAGTCACAATCCAATCATTTAAAAATGTTACATTTGCATATAGTATTTGTTCTCGACGATGTCCGGCCCGCATCCTCACCATCGACCCATTCAACACGACGTCCTGCTTCAGAGGACCCATGTCCAGGACTGGGCTCTGCCGGGTTGGCACTGGGAGGTGCTACCTTCAGGGGCGCGCCGCTTGGTGAGGAAGCCAACCCCGGTTACCGTCATCGACCCTGAGCTCCTTTGGTGGCGTTCGCGTGCGCCACTTTCGGTGCGGAGGGAGCCGGCCCCGCCGGAGGTGGCCCGTCGCCATGTTAGGGAGGAGGACGAGCACATCCGTCACTACATGGCTGCTATGGACGTCAGGTTCTCCAATATCTGGCAGGTTCTTCGGGAATCTCACCCGAGCTATGATCCTGTGATGGTTCCTTCTCTTCGTGTGTCCACCGCCCGCGCCTCAGGAACCGCGAGTGAACTAGATTATTTTGTAGTATTTGATCTTTATTAGCTAGCTAGCTAGTGATGTATTCGATATATAATATTCGACACGATGTATCCGAGACTATATATATTATTCGAGACGATGTATTCGTGATTATATATATTCTTCGATAATATTCAAGACGATGTATTCGAGATTAATTATATTCGATGATGCATATTATGTACTATGATTCAGTTTTTCCTTATTGATTGCATGCAAGCATTGTAATTTGAATACTAAATTTTTTTATAGTTCTTTTGGATTAGTTAAATAAAAGCTATGGTGGACAATACCGGCAGAGAAGGAGAAGAGGCCCTATTCGAGATCATACGCTCCGCTCGCTGGCCAGATGATCAGAATGAGGAAGATGACGGCTCCCAATATCTGAGCAATATCAAGGAGGGTGATATGATATTCAATCTTGACGACAGAATTGATGAAGTCCAGAACTATAATTATGATGACGAAGAAAATGTTGATCTTGAAATAACAGAGACACTACTGGAATCAGGAACTTCTCCGTCAACCGTTTCTTTGCCGTCAGATAGCTGATAGTAAAGAGGGCCTTTGCCATCAGCTTGAAGAAAACTGATGGCAAAGAAGCAGCTGACGACAAAGAAAGTGTTTGTTGTCAGCCCCGTCTTTGCCGTCAGCTAGCTGACGGCATAGAACCTTTGCCATCCGCTAGCGGACGACAAAGAGGCAGGGTGGGCCTATATTGAGGGGCAACTAACGGCAACTTTCTTTGCCGTTAGCTAGCTAATGGCAAAGACACTTTGCCGTTCGCTAGCAGACAACAAAGAAAGTGGCCAAAATAACGTCCGTTAGCTAGGCTCTTTGCCGTCAGCTAGTGGACGGCAAAGAGTTGTGCCCTATATGTATCAAAATGTCACGCTCTGCCCCTCTCTCTCCCTACCCTTGTCGCAACCCAGCGCTGACGCCCTGCCCCCCTCGCCGCGCAGCCCCGGGCCGCGTCGCCGCCCCGGCCGCCCTGCCCCGTCCCGCCCCGACCGCCCCGCCCCGCCATGGCCGGGCCTCCTCGCTACCCCCGGCCGCCCCAACAGGCCGTGCCGGCCTCGCCCCGGTGGCCCCGCCACTCCACGCTGGCCCGCCCCGCCCCGCCCGCCCCGCAGGCCTGCCCCGACGAGCCGCCTCGCCGCCCCGACCGCTCCAAGGTGAGACATTTTTTCCTATTTATTTAGATTTAGTTTAATTAGGTTTAGTATAATTTAGTTTAGATTTAGTTTAGTTTAGTTAGTTTACTTTAGGTTTAGTTCAGTTTAGTTTAGGTCAAGTTTCTGGTTTAGTTTAGTTAGTTTAGTTTAGGTTTAGTTTAGTTAGTTTAGTTTAGGTTTAGTTTAGTTTATTTTAGATCAAATTTTTGGTTTATTTTGAACCTGTGAAATTTTTTGTTATTTTTTAATTAAAGAATTTATTCCCGCTTCGACGTCGACGATGCCTATCCCGCATTCTCGTCGTCGACTCGGCGGAGGAGGCCTTCTTGATTAGAGGGGCCATGTCTGAGGCTGGGCTCCGACGGGCTGGTACTAGGAGGTTCTACCTTCCATGGGGCGCAGGTTGGTGAGGAGCCAGCCCGTCGTTGACCCGAACCTTGTTTGGTGGCGGTCGCGTGGGCCAGTGACGGTGACGAGGCTTCCAGACACCACGGAGGTGGTATGTCACCGTGTCAGCGAGGAGGACGAGCACGTCCGTCGCTACATGGTTGCGTTGGAGGGCAGGTTCGACAATACCTGGTAGGTTCTTCAGGGATCTCACTGGAGCTATGATCCTGTGATGGTTCCTTCTCTTTGGGTGTCCATCGCCCGCGCCGATACCCGTCGTTCGCTACAGTTCTAGCTGTATTAGCTATGCAACATGTATGATACTATTCAAGATGTATTAGTGATAATATTCGACGATGTACGGACGAAGAGATGAAGTAGTTTTGCTTATTGAATGCATGCTAATTTAGTTTACTTGGGGACGAGCAGGTTAGTGTGGGTTCCTCGGTGTCGATGGTACCTTAAATAGCATGTATCGTTAGTGCGAGATACATGTGGCCGTCGGTGTCGAACACAACACAGGGGTCCTGTGTCCCGCAGCAACAGTTCTCGGTGTCGATGGCGGTCGAACACCATCGCGAATTTGTCTAGCAGCCTCTGAGATGACGATTGAAAGCTAAGTGTTGAAACTTGAAACACCCAAACTGACTCAAGTCGGTTTGGTTGTTTGAAATTTCAAAAATTGGCTTTAATCCTCCACGCAGAGGATGCTAGACAAATTTGCCAAGGTGTTCGACCATCATCGGCCACCAGAACTATTGTTGCGGGAAGCCGGGGCCGGCGTAACTTGTGGGAGTGGATCTAGTGTTCAACACCGAGCGCCTCATGTATCTTGCACCGATGATACTTGCTATTTAGGGTTCTATCAACACCGAGGAACCCCTAACCCGCTTGTCCTGTTGTAAATATTTAGTTAGGTTGACGGAAAAAACAATATTGCTATGAAACTCATCTTTCGATTTAAATGTGCAGTTTTTTCATCGTTGTGAGGGTCTAGTGTTCGACAAGCTCCGCCCCTGCGTTCATGGGTTAGCACAAATGACATCTCCCCATGCTATGTCTTGATCTTGTGTTGGTTTTCCTTGAAGAGGAAAGGGTGATGCAGCAATAGTAGCATAAGTATTTCCCTCAGTTCTTGAGAACCAAGGTATCAATCCAGTAGGAGGCTCCTCAAAAGTCCCACACACCTACACAAACAAACAAGAACTCACAACCAACACAATAAAGGGGTTGTCAATCCCTTCACGGCCACTTGCGAAAGTGAGATCTGATAGAGATAAAATGATAAGATAAATATATTTTTGGTATTTTATGATATAGATTGGAAAAGTAAAGATGCAAATAAAAGTAGATTGAAAGCTTATATGATAAAAGATAGACCCGGGGGCCATTGTTTTCACTAGTGGCTTCTCTCAAGATAGCATAAGTATTACAGTGGGTGAACAAATTACTGTCGAGCAATTGATAGAAAAGCGAATAATTATGAGATTATCTAGGCATGATCATGTATATAGGCATCACGTCTGTGACAAGTAGACAGACTCCTGTCTGCATCTACTACTATTACTCCACACATCGACCGCTATCCAGCATGCATCTAGAGTATTAAGTTCATAAAGAACAGAGTAATGCATTAAGAAAGATGACATGATGTAGAGGGATAAACTCATGCAATATGATATAAACCCCATCTTTTTATCCTCGATGGCAACAATACAATATGTGCCTTGCTGCCCCTGCTGTCACTGGGAAAGGACACCACAAGATTGAACCCAGAGCTAAGCACTTCTCCCATTGCAAGAAAGATCAATCTAGTAGGCCAAACCAAACTGATAATTTGAAGAGACTTGCAAAGATAACTTAATCACACATAAAAGAATTCAGTGGAGATTCAAATATTTCTCATAGATAAACTTGATCATAAACCCACAATTCATCAGATCTCGACAAACATACCGCAAAAAGAGTTACATCGAATAGATCTCCAAGAAGATCGAGGAGAACTTTGTATTGAGATTCAAAGAGAGAAGAAGAAGCCATCTAGCTAATAACTATGGACCCGAAGGTCTATGGTAAACTACTCACAACTCATCGGAGAGGCCTTGGAGATGATGTAAAGGCCCTCCGTGATCGATTCCCCCTCTGGAGGAGCGCCGTCGAAGGCTCCAAGATGGGATCTCGCGGATACAGAAGGTTACGATGGTGGAAATAGTTTTTCGTGATCACTGCTGATGTTTTCGGGGTACATGGGTATATATAGGAGGAAGAAGTAGGTCGGTGGACGCCCGAGGGGCCCACGAGACAGGGGGCGCGCCTAGTAGGGAGGCGCGCCATCCACCCTCGTGGTCGCCTCGGTTGTTGCTTGACTTCCACTCCAAGTCCTCTGGATCACGTTTGTTCCAAAAAGATCGGTCCCCAAGGTTTCATTCCGTTTGGACTCCGTTTGATATTCCTTTTCTACGGAACACTGAAATAGGCAAAAAAATAGCAATACAGGCTGGGCCTCCAGTTAGTAGGTTAGTCCCAAAAATGATATAAAAGTGTAAAGTGAAGCCCATAAACATCCAAAATGGTTAATATAATAGCATGGAACAATCAAAATTATAGATACGTTGGAGACATATCAAGCATCCCCAAGCTTAATTCCTGACCGTCCTCGAGTAGGTAAATGATAAAAACAGAATTTTTGATGTGGAATGCTACCTAGCATAACTCTCAATGCAATTTTCTTTATTGTGGCATGATTGTTCAGATCCAAATGATTCAAGATAAAAGCTTATAAAGCATAAAAATATAATACTTGAAGCATACTAACAAATAATCATGTCCTATCAAAATAGCATAGCCAAAGAAAGCTTATCCCTACAAAATCATATAGCTAGGCCATGCTTCATTTTCATTACACAAAATACTCCGATCATGCACAACCCCGGTTTCAGCCAAGCAATTGGTTCATACTTTTTAACGCGCTTTAGCTTTTTCAACTCTTACACAATACATGAGCGCAAGCCATGGACATAGCACTATATGTGGTATATGGTGGTGGTTGTGAAGACAAAAAAGGGAGAAGATAGTCTCACATCAACTAGGCGTATCAACGGGCTATGGAGATGCCCATCAATAGATATCAATGTGAGTGAGTAGGGATTGCCATGCAACGGATGCACTAGAGCTATAAATATATGAAAGCTCAACAAAAGAAAATAAGTGGGTGTGCATCCAACTCGCTTACTCACGAAGACCTATGGTATTTTGAGGAAGCCCATCATTGGAATATTCAAGCCAAGTTCTATAATGAAAAATTCCCACTAGTATATGAAAGTGACAACACAAGAGACTCTCTATCATGAAGATCATTGTGCTATTTTGAAGCACAAGTGTGGAAAAGAGATAGTAGTATTGTCCCTTCTCTCTTTTTCTCTCATTTTTTATATTTTATTTGGCCTTTCCTCATTTTTTGGTGGGCTCTTTGGCCTCTTTTTTTAAAAGTCCGAAGTCTCATCCCGACTTGTGGGGGAATCATAGTCTTCATCATCCTTTCCTCACTTGGGACAATACTCTAATAATGAAGATCATCATACTTTTATTAATTTACAACTCGAGAATTACAACTCAACACTTAGAACAAAATATGACTCTATATGAATTCCTCTGACGGTGTACCGGAATATGCAATGAATCAAGAGTGACATATATGAAAATTGATGAAGGTGGCATTTCCACAAATACAATGTCAACTACATGATCATGCAACGACAATGATGGAGCATGTCATAATAAACGAAATGGTGGAAAGTTGCATGGCAATATATCTCAGAATGGCTATGGAAATGCCATAATAGGTAGGTATGGTGGCTGTTTTGAGGAAGGTAAATAATGGGTGCATGATACCGGCGAAAGTTGCACGATATAATAGAGGCTAGCAAAGTGGAAGGATGAGTGTGCGTATATCCATGGACTCACATTAATCATAAAGAACTCATATACTTATTGCAAAAGTTTACTTGCCCTCGAAGCAAAGTACTACTACGCATGCTCCTAGGGGAAGGGTTGGTAGGAGTTAACCATCGTGCGATCCCGACCTCCACTCATAAGGAAGACAATTAAAAGAGCACCTCATGCAACAAATTTGTCACACAACTCTTACCATACGTGCATGCTACGGGACTTGCCAACTTCAACACAAGTATTTATCAATTTCATAATTATCCACTAGCATGACTCTAACATTACCACCTTTATATCTCAAAACAATTATCAAGCATCAAATTGATCCTAGTGTTTAATGCACTTTCTATGATAGTTTTTATTATAACCCACTTGGATGCTCATCATTCTAGGGCCAAATTTATAACCATAGCAAATACAAAGCTGTTCTAAAATACTCTCAAAATAAAATAAGTGAAGCATGGGAGACTAACAATTTCTACAAAATTAAGCCACCGCCGTGCTCTAAAAGATATAAGTGAAGCACTAGAGCAAAAACTATCTAGCTCAAAAGATATAAGTGAAGCACATAGAGTATTCTAATAAATTCCAATCAAGTGGGTTTCTCCCAAAAGGTGTTGTCGGGGGTTGGGTGCGACATATGCCAATGGATGGCTTATCATGGTGGGAGCGAGTAGAACGTCGTCGGTGCCTGGAAGCAGGATGAGACGTAGACACATACGCCGGCTCACTTTACCCAGGTTCGGGGCTCTCCTAGGAGATAACACCCCTAGTCCTGCTCTGCGGGGTCTCCGCATGATCACTAAGGCACAAGTGATACAATGGTGCTCCTTGAGTTGTGTTCTAGAGGCAGAAGGAGGCAAGGCTAGCTCTCTTCCTGCTCTAGGGTTGTGGCTGGTTCTAATGGAGTGGGAACCCTTTGCATGGGTGCCCTGGGGGGGTTTATATAGGCCTACCCCCAGGGGTACAACGGTAATCTGGCCGGGTGCTGGACCCGGCTATCAGTGTCTCCGGCCTCCGGCTTCTCCGCCGACTACTGGGGCCCGCCGCCTGGTGGGCCTCGCCGACTGGTCCGGTACGGAGCCGACAGGCCGTTCCCGCCGCTGGCGGGTCTGGTTGGTGGCTGTTCACTTTAGCTGTGCTGCTAATGACGTGGGCTTGGTCAGCTCAGTGTGTCTATAGTCCCTCCGCTCGGCGAGAGATCACTGTAGCCACACCTTGTCTCTTCAGGTTAATGGCGCGCTTACTTCGAGGAAAGGGACGGCCGCCTGCTGGAGGCCGGCCTTCCCCAAGTCCGACTGGTTCGGCATCCGCCGTCTTCCGGGCTACCACTGCCTGATTGGGCCCATAGCCCGTAGACCGTACCAACAGGTCGTCGTGGCGTACAGGGCTCCGTCTGTCTGGAGTGACGTCAAGGGGGGGGGGGGTCGCAACAGTGCCGTGCCGTGCGTAGATCTCCGCATGTACGGGGCACTGTGGCCACGCCAATCCCAAGATTCGGGGGTGAGTGACTTTACTGTAGCCACGCCCTGTCTCGTCCTTTTGATGGGGGTGCAGACTCTAAGACACCAGGTGGCCGCCTGCTCGACGCCGTCCTCTCTAGAGGCCGACTGACTGGAGCCCACCGCTCTTGGTGCCGTCTGCTGGTGGTTGGCGTCCTCTGGTGGCCGGCCGTTGAGCCAGCCGGCCTCCGGAGGGCGGAGCTTCATGTAACGCCCCGAGACCAATGCTCCAGATGCCTTCCTTGTATTCCGAGATTCGTCATGTGATTTGTTTTGTTCGTTGCATTCATCCTTGCATCATGTGCATTGCATCATGTCATCATGCAACCCCTTTTTAAACTCACCTAAATAAATTGCATAGATCGTTGATCTATTTAAATCAAGGGATATTCACATGGTGAATTCTCTTTAAAACATATTCAATGTCTCCTACTATTATTAGGGAGCTAAAATAAATATTTCATTATTTGGAATTGATCATAACACACTTGCAAATAAATCCCAATGCCTTTGTTATCTCAATTCTTGGTCTCCAACTCTGCCCATAAGTTCTTTTGTCACTTTCCGGAGCTCCACCAAAAATCTCAACATTTTTGGACGCTTCAAAAACCTAGTCCTAGTTCAAACCCATTTGAATTTCAAATGAGTTTGAATTTAATACCTGCAATCATGTCCATGCCATTTTTCTTGGACCAAGCGCATTTTGCGAGTCCGGGAAAATTAATCGCATGCCCAAATTCTTCCCATAACCTTCTCTTCTATCTTTTCCTTTCTTCCAGTTCTCTGTTAATGAAAAGAGTACAGAGGGAGAGAAGAAGCCCAGCAGCCTTGCAACCCAGCAACCAGGCCCAACCCTAGCGCCTATCAAACCCTAGCCCCGATCCCCTCCTCTCGATCCCCTGGTCTTTCCCTCCTTCCCCCGCTCTCGCCGCCAGAGAGGAGCGAGAGCCTCTCGCTCGATCCCTTAATGCCGCCACCTCACGCCCTCGATCTCCTCTGCCTCGCGTCGCCCTCCGTCGTCAAGCGCCACCCCTGTCTAGATCCGTCGGGCCCTGCCATGGCCGCGCCTCCCTGCTGCCGAGGCCCCGCCGCCAAGTCCAGCCTGCGTCATTCTGTCGAGCGCCAGGACGAACGGGAGCAGCTCCTCCTTGCCTCGTCCACGTCGACGAGAGCCGTGCCTTGGACCTCTGCACCCTCACCGGAGCGAGCTCGTCCCCACCGCGCCAAGCCCCTCTCCATCGACCGCGACCAGTGCTGCGCCTCCACACCGTCTTCCGCGCCTGGCCTCTCCCTCGCCTCGCTAGTGCTAGTCTCCGGCCACCACGAGCGCCACCAACAGCAGCTTCAGGACGTCCCCGCCGCCAAGTCCCTCACCGTCTCTCTCTGCTACACCTTGTGCGACCTCCTGCCTCATTCCCACGCCGCTCGTCACCAAAAGCCAGCAGGAGGATCCCGGCCCCACGACATCCTCTGCTGCACCTCCACCGGCCGGCGACCTCACCTGAACCTCGCCGGCAAGCAGCCCGCTAGGACATGCCAGTCCCGCTCAGAACCAGCCTCCTCCACTCGCCAAGTACCACAACCATCGCATTTTGTTTCATCACCGTCAAGGCCGAGTGGACGTCAAGTACCAGGATGTCAAGTTCCTCGTCGGACCCAAACATCTACGAAACATGTACCACTACTTCCACTACCGTCGCCCCGAAGATGTTGGATTCGTCAAGTGCCTCTTCGAAATGAACGTGTACAACTACTTCCACTACCGTCGCCACGTGAACAACTACTTCCCACGATGACCCGTGAACGACTATTTCCTCTACATCGTACCGAACCCGAACCGCTCCGAAAATGCACGCTTCAAAGGTATAACCCCGAGACGATCAACCGTGGACCGAATGCATGTGTTGTATGAGATACTCGTGTTTGCACCGTGATCGAGTTGTCACTTGCGATGCCCCTCTTTTGCCATGCCACCGTCATGTGGGACACCGGGTGTCCGGGATCACTCCCCATCTCTTGCGTGTTCCACACATCCACACACTTCTCGTTTGCATCGGTATCTCACTCAAGTTACCGGGACCGGAATGTTGCCGTGGCACCATTTTCATTTCGCCGCCGTGGCACCCTTTTTGTTCCACCATGGTGACCAAATACTTCATAACATACTCATGTCAACATTTTCATAAAATTGCATATAACTTGCATATGTCATCCGCATCATGATAATAACAATTAAAATGTTTAAAATTGTTGTTTGCTTTAAATTTCTAAATGACATGAGGTTTTTCCAGAATTGTTGTTTGTGTTTCCGGCCTCATTTAAACTTGCCTAAATATGTAGTTTAATTATGCTTCACCCCTTTCCATGTTTAATAACATTTAATATTGTTGTACCTAAACGAGAGAGAACTAAATAATTGATGTGGTGTTCCGTCAATATGCAACTCGTTGCATATTGAGCTCCACTTAAATTGTAGTGTTGTTTGCTTCATATTGCCATGTCATGCCTCATTAAACCGGACATGCATCATTCTAGATTGTGCATCATGCCATGTTTATGTGATGGTTGTTTACTATGTCGTTTGCTTCTTTCCGGTTGCGCTTCTCCTTGATAGTTCTGGTTACATTGCGATTGTGAGGATCCGTTCGTCTACATCCGTTTGTCTTCTTCATGGACTCGTTCCTCTTCCTTGCGGGATCTCAGGCAAGATGACCATTACCCTCGATATCACTTCTATCTTTGCTTGCTAGTTGCTTTGTTCTATCGCTATGCCGCGTTACCTATCACTTGTTTACCATGCCTCCCATATTGCCATGTCAGCCTCTAACCTTTCGCCCTTCCTAGCAAACCATTGCTTGGCTATGTTACCGCTTTGCTGAGCCCCTCTTATAGCATTGTTAGTTGCAGGTGAAGTTGATGATTGCTCCATGATGGACAGGATTATGTTGGGATATCACAATATCTCTTATTTAATTAATGCATCTATATACTTGGTAAAGGGTGGAAGGCTCGGCCTTATGCCTGGTATTTTGTTCCACTCTTGCCGCCCTAGTTTCCGTCATACTGGTGTTATGTTCCTTGATTTTGCGTTCCTTACGCGGTTGGGTGATTTATGGGACCCCTTGACAGTTTGCTTTGAATAAAACTCCTCCAGCAAGGCCCAACCTTGGTTTTAACATTTGCCACCTAAGCCTTTTTCCCTTGGGTTCTGCAGACTCAAGGGTCATCTTTATTTACCCCCCGGGACAGTGCTCGTCATGAGTGTTGGTCCAACCTGTCAGCCACCGGTGGCCACCAGGGGCAACTCTGGGCTGGCCTACCGGAAGTTTGGACAATCCGGTGTGCCCTGAGAACGAGATATGTGTAGCTCCTATCGGGATTTGTCGGCACATTCGGGCGGCTTTGCTGGTCTTGTTTTACCATTCTCGAAATGTCTTGTAAACCGGGATTCCGAGACTGATCGGGTCTTCGTGGGAGAAGGAATATCCTTCGTTGACCGTGAGAGCTTGTGATCGGCTAAGTTGGGACACCCCTGCAGGGTATTATCTTTCAAAAGCCGTGCCCGCGGTTATGTGGCAGATGGGAATTTGTTAATATCTGGTTGTAGAGAACTTGACACTTGACTTAATTAAAACGCATCAACCGCGTGTGTAGCCGTGATGGTCTCTTTTCAGCGGAGTCCGGGAAGTGAACACGGTCTTTGTGTTATGATTGTGCGTAAGTAGTTTCAGGATCACTTCTTGATCATTGCTAGTTTCACGACCGTTCCTTTGCTTCTCTTCTCGCTCTTATTTGCGTATGTTAGCCACCATATCTTGCTTAGTCACTGCTGCAACCTCACCACTTTACCCCGTCCTTTCCCATTAAGCTTAAATAGTCTTGATCTCGCGGGTTTTGAGATTGCTGAGTCCTCGTGACTCACCAGATACTATCACCACAGTTGCAGGTGTCGATGATACCAGTGCAGATGATGCAACCGAGCTTAGATGGGAGCTCAACGAAGATCTTAGTTGTTGCTATGTTTTGTTTCTTGATGATCAGTACTGGAGCCCAGTTGGGACAACGTGGATCTAGCAGTTGGGTTATCTTATTTTCTTTTGGCTTCGTCCGTAGTCGGACTATGTGTGTACTCTGAATGATGTATGAATTATATGTTCATTGTGTGAAGTGGCGATTGTAAGCCAACTCTTTATCCCATTCTTGTTCATTACATGGGATTGTGTGAAGATGACCCTTGTTGCGACAAAACCACCATGCGGTTATGCCTCTAAGTCGTGCTTCGACACGTGGGAGATATAGCCGCATCGTGGGTGTTACAAGTTGGTAATCAGAGCCATCCCCGACTTAGCAGCCCCCTGCTTGATTTATTGCTAGCGTTGTTGAGTCTAGAACAAAAAATGTTTTGAGTCTTAGGATTATATATATCAGAGAGTAGGCTTCTTTTTACTCCTCAGTCCCTTCCTCGCTCTGGTGAGGTCTCCTGACGTAGATGTTTTGACTTTCCTCTCCTCAAATTTCACTAATTTTTTTTAGGATCACGCGGGTATCTTGGAATCATTCCGATGATTTTGTGATGAGAACATTGTTCTTGGTGCCTCTTGTCTTTTATGTGGCAGTGACCCGGGGAGTTGAGCTCCGAGGTGTTGTCGTCACAATTTTATCGTTGCAGTTCTGGAATACCAGAGTTTTGCCGACATCGAAAATCTCTTTTATGCAGTTGTTGGTGAGATAACCTCGACGCCACCCAGTACTAGGGAGTTCGGGAGTATTGCCATAGCTTGTATAACGGATGCTTTTCGAAGGTTGAGGTACACGATTTACGAAGGTTTCTTGGTTATGTGTTGACGGATGGATACAACTTGGATGTAGGAATTGTTAGTTTTGGGTGAGTTATATATTGCTTCCCCTCTATCCCCAACACCAGATTGCATAACCAGAAAGTTTTGGGAGTTTTATAGGTGGGAATTCAAGTAGCTCTAGTTTTTTTTTCTTTCCGACAGATGCATGATATGAGATTGGGGTTCGACGTCTAGTGGTCCGCCTATCCACAGTCGTTTTTACAGTGGTCTTGCTGTGTCTTAAAGAACCCTTGGCTATGTTGGTTCAGGGACGCTTCGTATGTCATGTGCACTGCCTTGTACATGATGGTGCTGTTCGATCGAGCCCGTGTGGGCCCCACCATGAAAACTTCGGACGAAATCTCTATCATATGTTTGTTTCCAGCTTATTTTGCAAGCCAAATCCTTTGTTTTGTTTTATTTGTGGTATTCGAGTTGCTTCGAAGTCAAATGTTGAATCCATACCTTTCCTAAATGGTGTTCTCATATTGCTATGTGAATACTAATCCTTCTTGATCATCGAGGTCGTCATGATAATTCTTTTCCAACCGGTGTGCTTCTTTTCAAGTGGACCCGATCATTTCAACATTTGCGAGATCAATTTTTTCAATGGTGTTTGTTTCATCCGTCCCAAGTTGTCCTTGTTTTCCCGCCCTCCCACCCTTTTCTTCAAGGACTCAGATTTCTCAGTCAAGTATCCATTTATTCATGTGAAGTCTCTTCACTCTTTTCCGTCAATGTTCTTATCCAGTGATTCTCAGGAAGATACTAACGGACCTCCAAGTTTATTGTTCGTCATTTCTTTTCTTCTCCAGTGGATTAATTCAAGCTTTCTGTGTTGATCATATCTTTTTCCTTGTTTCAAATGTTTTCCCATACCGTTGCACCTTGTAATCTTTCATTTCTTGTTACTCATTTGGTCTGGAGTGCTTAAGATTTTCTCAGGAAGATTCGTGTTTCCATTCTCAATCCGTTCAAGTTATATTGAGGTTGTTATCTCATTCAAGCCATTTAATTCAACCGGTGCAATCCCCCCTTTCAATCAATCATTCAATGATGTATCTTTTAGTGGGACCTAACCCACAGGTCTTTTTCCAGGATCTTACCTGACTCTTCTAATTTTCTCGGAGCTATTCCCAAATTCTTTTCGAAGTTTGATGTAAGAATGAATTATCATCAGTCAAATGTCTTTCTCCAAGATCTTTCAAATTCTTTCGCCATTGGTTCAACCTTTCTAATTTTCATTCTGGAGTGTCTCAACAATTCATGGTGGTTCTCATCATCATTCTCAGCATGTGAAGACCAAAGAATAGTTCCTCTTAAATCCTTACCCGTTCTTCTAGAGATTCATGGTTCTAGCTTGCTGCCATCCTCTCATAATTGTTTTTGATTGTGACAATTCTTTTCTTACCACTCGGAGCATTTCGTGAGTTCTTTCCATTTTATTCCTACAAAGGCCATCATTTCGGGTTTATTCATTCTCAGTTTTCAGCTCTCGCTCTCCAAATCTTACCGGTGCATCGTTCAAATACCCTCTAATCAGTTCATGACCTTTTTGTTCTCTTGTATCTAAAATCCCCTCAAGTATCTTCATTCGTTTTCCAATTCTTCCCGGTGAATTGTGCCTTTGCTACTTTCATTTTCAATTCTTACGGTGGTTTGTTTAGGATTTCAGTTCCTTCGTTATCATATTAATTCATTCGTTGTTTCCAAATCCTACCGATGGTTTGTTCAAGTTTTTCCCAAGTTTGCGCTATATCTCTCTTAATCCTTTCTACGAGAATAAGTAGTATGCCAAATCCGTTGCTTGTCATCAATTTAAATTGGTGAAGGATAGGCATAACGTAATTCTTATTATTGTTTCACCCAAGTGATCTAGTTTATTCTTTCCAGAGTTGTTCATCATGTCACATTTCTCGGTTTGAGATGCTTCATCTTTTCTTTTACCGGAGTTCTTCATGGAGGCTCTACATGGTGGTTCGTTAAGGATTCCTTTCATCCTTCAATTGTTCTTCAAGATTTCTCTCAAAGTTATGATCCGCTGAGCTATACTCAAAATTAAACATGGCGCTCAACACATGTTTTGTTTTGAGGCGATCAAGTTTTCTTCTTCTTGCATTTTGAAGTGCAATTCTTTGTACTTTATCTTTTGAATTATATTATATCATTCTTGACAGTTTGCATTCATGTTTCGCGATTCACATGTTATCAAGAATGAGGTATTTTAAATCCATTAATCTCTTCGTTGAAGTTATCTTGTGTCATATTTCACCTAAAGCCTTCCCTAAGGAATGTTGTTATTGTGGTGTTTAACAATGATCCAAGTTATCTCTCTATCATCTTGGTGGAAGAAATTTTTCATCTCGTCGGTGTTATCAATTATATTATTTGTTTCCATAGTGGCAAAATTTCACCTCAATTTTGAGAAGTATTCCATAAGCCCACTACAAGCTTATTCGTTTCGTTGTTGGTTTTTTCAACAACTCCGTTATAACCTTCTTGGAAGGGTGCTTTCCAAGTTCTTTTGTGGCAGAAGTCGTCATTTCCTTCTCCGTTCTCTTATTCTGAGGATCTATCTTCTATTCTTTCTTCTGGACGCATTGTGATGTTGCTCTTTTCACTCATCATCTCGAATTGTGAGGATCATGTTCTTTTCGTGCTTATCAATTTAACCGGAGTGTTGTGTCATCTTTTCAAGTTCTTTTCATCTTATCAAGTCTTGCATCTCTTTTCAACTGGAGTGCTGTCCGAATTTGATCATCCTTGTTCCTTGTTTATCTCGTTTCAACCAGAGTGGTTTCAATTCTATCTTGTCCATTAAACTCTTGATTCATGCCTTTGCAACCTTCAAGTCCTCGTAATGTTCCTTGTTCCTCTTTTCTAACAGATTGTTTGCAATCTCGTTCTTCTCAGTTGTGCTCTTTCTTTTAAATTGCTCAACCTCCCAAGGTTCATGGTTTCACTCATTGGTCGAAGAAGCAACTTAGTTTTACCTCTTCTCTTCCTCTTCCGTTTATCTCCGGTGCCATCCTAGATCTCGGGATGAGATCCTCTTGTAGTGGTGGAGTGTTGTAACGCCCCGAGACCAACGCTCCAGATGCCTTCCTTGTATTCCGAGATTCGTCATGTGATTTGTTTTGTTCGTTGCATTCATCCTCGCATCATGTGCATTGCATCATGTCATCATGCAACCCCTTTTTAAAACTCACCTAAATAAATTGCATAGATCGTTGATCTATTTAAATCGAGGGATATTCACATGGTGAATTCTCTTTAAAACATATTCAAGGTCTCTATTATTATTTGGGATCTATAATAAATATTTCATTATTTGGAATTGATCATAACACACTTGCAAATAAATCCCAATGCCTTTGTTATCTCAATTCTTGGTCTCCAACTCTGCCCATAAGTTCTTTTTTCACTTTCCGGAGCTCCACCAAAAATCTCAACATTTTTGGACACTTCAAAAACCTAGTCCTAGTTCAAACCCATTTGAATTTCAAATGAGTTTGAATTTAATTCCTGCAATCATGTCCATGCCATTTTTCTTGGACCAAGCGCATTTTGCGAGTCCGGGAAAATTAATCGCATGCCCAAATTCTTCCTCTAACCTTCTCTTCTCTCTTTTCCTTTCTTCCAGTTCTCTGTTAATGAAAAGAGTAGAGAGGGAGAGAAGAAGCCCAGTAGCCTTGCAGCCCAGCAACCAGGCCCAACCCTAGCGCCTATCTAACCCTAGCCCCGATCCCCTCCTCTCGATCCCCTGGTCTCTACCTCCTTCCCCCGCTCGCACCGCGAGAGAGGAGCGAGAGCCTCTCGCTCGATCCCGTAACGCCGCCACCTCACGCCCTCAATCTCCTCTGCCTCGCGTCGCCCTCCGTCATCAAGCGCCGCCCCTGTATGGATCGGTCGGGCCCTGCCATGGCCGCGCCTCCCTGCTGCCGAGGCCCCACCGCCAAGTCCCGCCTGCGTCGTTCTGTCGAGCGCCAGGACGAACGGGAGCAGCTCCTCCTCGCCTCATCCACGTCGACGAGAGCCGTGCCTTGGACCTCTGCACCCTCATCGGAGCGAGCTCGTCCCGCCGCGCCAAGCCCCTCTCCATCGACCGCGACCAGTGCTGCGCCTGCATGTCGTCTTCTGCGCCTGGCCTCTCCCTCGCCTTGCGAGTGCCCGTCTCCGGCCACCACGAGCACCACCAGTAGCAGCTTCAGGACGTCCCCACCGCCAAGTCCCTCACCGCCTCTCTCTGCTACACCTTGTGCGACCTCCTGCCTCGTTCCCACGCCGCTCGTCGCCAAAAGCCAGCAGGAGGAGCCCGGCCCCACGACATCCTCTACTGCACCTCCATCGGCCGGCGACCTCACCTGAACCTCACCGGCAAGCAGCCCGCTAGGACAGGCCAGTCCCGCTCGGAACCAGCCTCCTTCACTTGCCAAGTACCACAACCATCGCGTTTTGTTTCATCATAGTCAAGGCCGAGTGGACGCCAAGTACCAGGACCTCAAGTTCCTCGCCGGACCCGAACATCTACGAAACGTGTACCACTACTTCCACTACCATCGCCCTGAAGATGTTGGATTCGTCAAGTGCCTCTTCGAAACGAACGTGTACAACTACTATCACTACCGTCGCCACGTGAACAACTACTTCCCACGACGACCCATGAACGACTATTTCCTCTACATCGTATCGAACCCGAACCGCTCCGAAAATGCACGCTTCAAAGGTATAACCCCGAGACGATCACCCGTGGACCGAATGCATGTGTTGTATGAGATGCTCATGTTTGCACCGTGATCGAGTTGTCGCTTGCGATGCCCCTCTTTTGCCATGCCACCGTCATGTGGGACACCGGGTGTCCGGGATCACTCCCCATCTCTTGCGTGTTCCACACATTCGCACACTTCTCGTTTGCATCGGTGTCTCACTCAAGTTACCGGGACCGGAATGTTGCCGTGGCACCATTTTCATTTCGCCGCGTGGCACCCTTTTTGTTCCGCCATGGTGACCAAATACTTCATAACATACTCATGTCAACATTTTCATAAAATTGCATATAACTTGGATATGTCATCCGCATCATGATAATAACATTTAAAACATTTAAACTTGTTGTTTGCTTTAAAATTCTAAATGACATGAGATTTTTCCAGAATTGTTGTTTTTGTTTCCGGCGTCATTTAAACTTTCCTAAATATGTAGTTTAATTATGCTTCACTCCTTGCCAGGTTTAATAACTTTTAATATTGTTCTACCTAAACGAGAGAGAACTAAATAATTGATGTGGTGTTCCGTCAATATGCAACTCGTTGCATATTGAGCTCCACTTAAATTGTAGTGTTGTTTGCTTCATATTGCCATGTCATGCCTCATTAAACCGGACATGCATCATACTTGATTGTGCATCATGCCATGTTTATGTGATGGTTGTTTACTATGTCGTTTGCTTCTTTCCGGTTGCGCTTCTCCTTGATAGTTCCGGTTACGTTGCGATTGTGAGGATCCGTTCGTCTACATCCGTTTGTCTTCTTCGTGGACTCGTTCCTCTTCCTTGCGGGATCTCAGGCAAGATGACCATTACCCTCGATATCACTTCTATCTTTGCTTGCTAGTTGCTTCGTTCTATCGCTATGCCGCGTTACCTATCACTTGTTTACCATGCCTCCCATATTGCCATGTTAGCCTCTAGTCTTTCGCCCTTCCTAGAAAACCATTGCTTGGCTATGTTACCGCTTTGCTCAGCCCCTCTTATAGCGTTGTTAGTTGCAGGTGAAGTTGAAGATTGCTCCATGATGGACAGGATTATGTTGGGATATCACAATATCTCTTATTTAATTAATGCATCTATATACTTGGTAAAGGGTGGATGGCTCGGCCTTATGCCTGGTATTTTGTTCCACTCTTGCCGCCCTAGTTTCCGTCATACTGGTGTTATGTTCCTTGATTTTGCGTTCCTTACGCGGTTGGGTGATTTATGGGACCCCTTGACAGTTTGCTTTGAATAAAACTCCTCCAGCAAGGCCCAACCTTGGTTTTAACATTTGCCACCTAAGCCTTTTTCCCTTGGGTTCTGCAGACTCAAGGGTCATCTTTATTTACCCCCCGGGACAGTGCTCGTCATGAGTGTTGGTCCAGCCTGTCAGCCACCGATGGCTACCAGGGGCAACTCTGGGCTGGCCTACCGGAAGTTTGGACAATCCGGTGTGCCCTGAGAACGAGATATGTGTAGCTCCTATCGGGATTTGTCGGCACATTCGGGCGGCTTTGCTGGTCTTGTTTTACCATTCTCGAAATGTCTTGTAAACCGGGATTCCGAGACTGATCGGGTCTTCGTGGGAGAAGGAATATCCTTCGTTGACCGTGAGAGCTTGTGATCGACTAAGTTGGGACACCCCTGCAGGGTATTATCTTTCAAAAGCCGTGCCCGCGGTTATGTGGCAGATGGGAATTTGTTAATATCTGGTTGTAGAGAACTTGACACTTGACTTAATTAAAACGCATCAACCGCGTGTGTAGCCGTGATGGTCTCTTTTCAGCGGAGTCCGGGAAGTGAACACGGTCTTTGTGTTATGATTGTGCGTAAGTAGTTTCAGGATCACTTCTTGATCATTGCTAGTTTCACGACCGTTCCTTTGCTTCTCTTCTCGCTCTTATTTGCGTATGTTAGCCACCATATCTTGCTTAGTCGCTGCTGCAACCTCACCACTTTACCCCGTCCTTTCCCATTAAGCTTAAATAGTCTTGATCTCGCGGGTTTTGAGATTGCTGAGTCCTCGTGACTCACCAGATACTATCACCACAGTTGCAGGTGCCGATGATACCAGTGCAGATGATGCAACCGAGCTTAGATGGGAGCTCAACGAAGATCTTAGTTGTTGCTATGTTTTGTTTCTTGATGATCAGTACTGGAGCCCAGTTGGGACAACGTGGATCTAGCAGTTGGGTTATCTTATTTTCTTTTGGCTTCGTCCGTAGTCGGACTATGTGTGTACTCTGAATGATGTATGAATTATATGTTCATTGTGTGAAGTGGCGATTGTAAGCCAACTCTTTATCCCATTCTTGTTCATTACATGGGATTGTGTGAAGATGACCCTTCTTGCGACAAAACCACCATGCGGTTATGCCTCTAAGTCGTGCTTTGACACGTGGGAGATATAGCCGCATCGTGGGTGTTACACTTCAACTTGGGATATTGCGGGGCGAAGCCGGCCCAAAGTTTTGACAAGTTCAGGGACTCGGGTGAGGCATTGCGGTCGAGGGGTCGCGAAGTCTCAACGGCTTCCCCCCTCACTGAGCTCCAGGAGAATGTTCGATATGCCTTGCGGTGTGCCGACTGCTAGAGTTGGCTTTGACAAGGCGGGACCGTCGGCCAATTTTGAACACCAAGGCGGGAAAAGGGTGGTGTGCCTGCTAAGCTTCTCAGGCCCGCCACCCGCCACAAGCACGCCATGCGGCGCACGTCAGCCCGGCCAGCCTGCCACCCACGCTCTTAATGGGACGTGACAGGGGTCCAGGCCCGCCACTACCAGGCCTCGGCACGCGGGCGGATCTGGTGCGGCCGGGGCGGGTGGTTGCTATTCCCACGAGCGTTTAAGGCGCGGTAACTCCACGCTGTAACCGGGGGGTCATGGGGTCGTGGGCACAGTTAATCCCACGATCCCACGCCCCGCCCGCTCGGCTTCGTAGCCCGAGGGCTATAAGTAGGGGACGAAGGGGAGCGGCGGAGCACGCGCGCCCTCCTCCCCACATTCTCTT
Source organism: Triticum aestivum (assembly GCF_018294505.1). Taxonomy (NCBI): domain Eukaryota; kingdom Viridiplantae; phylum Streptophyta; class Magnoliopsida; order Poales; family Poaceae; genus Triticum; species Triticum aestivum. The sequence continues at coordinate 88,672,251 of NC_057807.1, forward strand.
CCTCCTCTTGCTCCCTCCGCCACTGCTGCATCCGCTGCTTTAGTGCTCGCCGTGGTGCTTCCGCAGCTTCGCCGTCGTCGTGCTCCTCCTCCCCTCGTAGCTCCACCCAAGGCCATGGCGCGCGAGAAGGGCGGCGACTGGGAAGACTCGACGGTGATTTAAGACCACATCACCTTCCTCCGGGACACGCGTCGGATGCCCAACGCGGCGTTCATCAAGGCGCGGGTGCCGCCGACGGAGGAGATTTCGCCGGTGCCGAAGGGGAACGAGCGGGTCGTCTTCCGCTTGCATTTCCTCCGCGGCTTCGGCCTCCCGGCGAGCGGCTTCCTCTGCTCGTTCATGGACTTCAACCACCTCCAGCCGCATCATCCGACGCCCAACACCATGACCCCACTCTCCGCCTTCGTTACGTCGTGCGAGGGCTACCTCGACATCCTCCCCACACTCGAGCTATGGGGGGTGTTCTTCTACGGCAAGCTGGGCACCTCCGCCAAGGACACAGCGGCCGAGTGCGGCGGATTCGTCGCCATGCGCCGGCCGGGGAAGAGGAATGCCTTCCCCATCATCAAGCTGTCACAGTCGGTAAAACTGTGGCAGCAATCTTATTTCTATGTTGAGAACGTCGACCCGGTTGTCGACTTCATCAACCTGCCGGCCTATGAGGCTGCCCCTCCTCCCCCCCCCGTCGGGCTTCGGCCCAACTAGGGCTACAAGCCGAAGCCGGTGTCGGTGGACGCGGCAGCCGTCATCGGCCGACTCCGGGTGCTCTAGGAGTCGGAGGGCCTCGTGGCCTTCGACCTCCTCATCGCCTTCGTCGAGCGCCGGGTCCACCCACTTCAGGGCCGCCCTCATCTGATCTGTCGGATGAGCGGGCACCGCGACCCGAGCAGGTTGTGCACGAGGGAGATGCCGACTGCTGAGGTCGCGAGGATGGTGAACGAGATCTCCGACCTCAAGGTGTCGGAGGGAGACTAGCAGTTCGGGAAGCGACCGTATTCCCGTGACGACCCGCCGCCTGCCGTAAGTCCCTCGATTTTTTCTTTTAGTTCTGTCTTTTAGTCTTGTTCCTGGTGTGACGCAACTCTTTTTCTGGAGCGCAGATTTATATGTCCACGGCGTCGACCGCCATCGTGGGGCCGGGTGGTGACTACCCACCGGACCGGGTAGTGAGCGATGTGGACGACTGATGTCTACTACATAACCTTCTTCTTGTAGACGTTGTTGGGCCTGCAAGTGCACATGTTTGTAGGACAGTAGAAAATTTCCCTCAAGTGGATGACCTAAGGTTTATCAATCCGTGGGAGGCGTAGGATGAAGATGGTCTCTCTCAAACAACCCTGCAACCAAATAACAAAGAGTCTCTTGTGTCCCCAACACACCCAATACAATGGTAAATTGTATAGGTGCACTAGTTCGGCGAAGAGATGGTGATACAAGTGCAATATGGATGGTAGATATAGGTTTTTGTAATCTGAAATAATAAAAACAGCAAGGTAACTAATGATAAAAGTGAGCGTAAACGGTATTGTAATGGTAGGAAACAAGGCAAAGGGTTCATACTTTCACTAGTGCAAGTTCTCTCAACAATAATAACATAGATAGATCATATAACAATCCCTCAACATGCAACAAAGAGTCACTCCAAAGCCACTGATAGCGGAGAACAAACATAGAGATTATGGTAGGGTACGAAACCACCTCAAAGTTATCCTTTTTGATCGATCTATTCAAGAGTTCGTAGTAAAATAACATAGACCTATTCTTTACGCTCGATCAATCATAGAGTTCATACTAGAATAACACCTTAAGACACAAATAAACCAAAACCCTAATGTCACCTAGATACTCCATTGTCACCTCAAGTATCCGTGGGCATGATTATACGATATGCATCACACAATCTCAGATTCGTCCAACCAACATAAAAGTACTTCAAAGAGTGCCCCAAAGTTTCTACCGGAGAGTCAAGAAAACGTGAGCCAGCCCCTATGCATAGGTTCATGGGAGGAACCCGCAAGTTGGTCACCAAAACATTCATCAAGTGGCACGTGATATCCCATTGTCACCACAGATAAACATGGCAAGACATACGTCAACTGTTCTCAAATCAAAGACTCAATCCGATAAGATAACTTCAAGAGGGAAACTCAATTCATCACAAGAGAGTAGAGGGGGAGAAACATCATAAGATCCAACTATAATAGCAAAGCTCGCGATACATCAAGATCGTGCCATAGAGAGAACACGAGGGAGAGAGAGATCAAACACATAGCTACTGGTACATACCCTCAGCCCCGAGGGTGAACTACTCCCTCCTCGTCATGGAGAGCGCCGGGATGATGAAGATGGCCAACGGTAATGGGTTCCCCCTCAGGCAGGGTACCGGAACGGGCTCCTGAGAGGTTTTTGGTGGCTACAGAGGCTTGCGGCAGCGGAACTCCCAATCTATCTTGATATTTGATGGTTTTAGGGTAGGTAGGCTTATATAGGTGAAAGAAGTCGGTCGGGGGAGCCTCGAGGGGCCCACGAGACAGGGGGCGCGCCCTCCTTTCTCGTGGCTGCCTCGAGGATCTTCTGACGTGAACTCCAAGTCTCCAGGATCATATTCTTCCAAAAAATCACGCTGCCGAAGGTTTCATCCCGTTTGGACTCCTTTTGATATTCCTTTTCTTCGAAATACTGAAACAGGCAATAAAACAACAATATGGGCTGGGCCTCCGGTCAATAGGTTAGTCCCAAAAGTAATATAAATGTGTATAATAAAGCCCATAATCATTCAAAACAGATAATAAGATAGCATGAATGCTTCATAAATTATAGATACATTGGAGACGTATCAACATCTCCAAGCTTAATTCCTACTCGTCCTCGAGTAGGTAAATGATAAAAGAAAGAATTTATGAAGTGTGAATGCTAGAAGGTGCACAAGTTTGATCAACGATAATTTCAATCACCTTTTCTACCATGATAATAAGTCATAACAGTAGTTCATCTCATAAAACTTCTCACGATAAAGTAACAAGCAATTCACATGTCAAAGCATAGACCATAAACTTTCTTGAAAACTAACAAACTTCATTCTCAGTCATCAAACAATTGCAATTCATCTTATTTTCAGGAATAACAAACTCCACATACTCAACTATCATATAGTCTTCTACAATTGTTAACACTCACGCAATACTAATGGTTATGGAGTTTCAATCGGACACTGAGAAAGATAGGGGCTTATAATATTGCCTCCCAACGTATTCACCTTTGGGTGATGTCAACAATAATAGTTCATGCTAACTTACATCCAATTGGATATATATATCAGGATCACCCCAACACAAAGTGCTTGCCAAAGGATAAAATGAAAAAGGGAAAGGTGAAGATCACCTTGACTCTTGCATAAAAGTAAAAGATATAGAGTAAAAGATAGGCCCTTCACAGAGGGAAGCAGAGGTTGTCATGCGCTTTTAGGGTTGGATGCACAAAATCTTAATGCAAATGAACCTCCCTTTATATTGCCACTTGTATATGGACCTTTATTATGCAGTTCGTCGCTTTTATTGCTTCCATAACAAGAGATCGTATAAAGCTATTTTCATCACACCAAAAGATCATACATATTTAGAGAGCAATTTTTATTGCTTGCACCGATGACAACTTACTTGAAGGATCTTACTCAATCCATAGGTAGGTATGGTGGACTCTCATGGCAATATATGGAAGCACAAGTGGTATCTCTACTTGGTGCAAAGAATTTTGGCTAGCATGAGGGGGAAAGGCAAGCTCAACATGTTTGAATGATCCATGGCAATATACTTTAACTGATATGTCGGAAAACATAACCCATTACGTTGTCTTCCTTATCCAACATCAACTCTTTAGCATGTCATACTTAATGAGTGCTCCCAATTATAAAAGATGTCTAGGATAGTGTATTTATATGTGAAATCTCTCTTCCTTCAATATTCTTTCATGAATTCTTCAAATGACCAATACAATGCTCGCTAACCTTCAATAAATTTACAACCTCTACTTCTTAGATGTGAAGTCATTACTCCCCATGGGATAAGAAAATGAGGCATATATAATTTCAGATTTATGACATTCAACTCATTAAACCATTTACTCATAGGATAAAAGTGAAGCACACGAGTGAATGACAAACTACTCCAAAAAGATATAAGTGAAGATCAATGAGTAGCTAAATAATTATGTAACTATGTGAAGACTCTCTCTCATTAAAGAATTTCAGATCTTGGTATTGTATTTAAACAGCAAGAAAAACAAAATAAAATGACATTGCAAGGATAGCACAACTCATGTGAAGAAGCAAAAACTTAGGCTCAACCGATACTAACCGATAGTTGTTGAAGAAGAAAGGTGGGATGCCTACCGAGGCATCCCGAAGCTTAGATGCTTGAGACTTATTGAAATATTATCTTGGAGAGCCTTAGGCATCCCCAAGCTTGAACTTTTGTGTCTCCTTAATTCCTCTCATATCATGGTTTCTCTTTTTTATCAAAAGCTTCATCCACAACAAACTCAACAAGAACTCGTGAGATAGGTTAGTATAAACCAATGCAAAACCTTATCATTTTCTACTGTAACAAATCACTAAAATTGTTATTCAACATTGCGTACTAAATGTCTCTTCATATTTAATACTCCTATCCTCAAATAGAATCATTAAACAAGCAAACATATGCAAACAATGCAACCATAACAGCAATCTGCCAAAACAGTATAGTCTGTAAAGAATGCAAGGGTATCAATACTTACCTAACTCCAAAAATTATGAAATAAAATTCCCACTGTAGTAAATTTATCAGATCTCATTATGCAAAAAGTTTCAACATTATACCCTTCTCTGAATTTTCTAGGGAATTTTTGCAACAGCGGTAAACTTCCTGTTTTCAAACAGCAACATGTATACTAGCAAAATAAGCATGACAAAGGCTATCCTTGAATTTTTTATTGAAACTAAAGATGCAAAACATTATTCTAAATAACATAAATAAAATACTAACAAAATAAAATGGACTCCAAGCAAAACACATATCATGTGGTGAATAAAATATAGCTCCAAGTAAAGTTACCGATGAACGAAGACGAAAGACGGGATGCCTTCCGGGGCATCCCCAAGCTTAGGCTTTTGGTTGTCCTTGAATATTACCTTGGGGTGCATTGGGCATCTCCAAGCTTAGGCTCTTGCCACTCCTTATTCCATAGTCCATCGAATCCTTACCCGAAACTTGAAAACTCCACAACACAAAACTCAACAGAAAACTCGTAAGCTCCGTTAGTATAAGAAAATAAAATCACCACGTAGGTACTTTAATGAACTCATTCTAATTCATATTGGTGTAATATCTACTGTACTACAACTTATATATGGTTCATACCACTGAATACTAGCCATAGATGCATCAAAATAAGCAAACAACACATAGAAAACAGAATCTGTCAAGAACAGAACAGTCTGTAGTAATCTGTATCAAACGTATAATTCTGGAACTACAAAAATTCTATCAAATTAGTAAGTCCTAAGAAATTCGTGTATCAATCTAGAGCAAAACGAATCATATCAGAAGCACGTTTATGTGAATTAACAAAACTAATTTACTGGGTGCAAAAGTTTCTGATTCTCAGCAGGATCAACACAACTATCAGTGTAAGCTATCCTAAAGGTCTTACTTGGCACTTTATTGAAACAAAAGCTATAAAACATGATTACTACAGTAGCATAATCATGTGAACACACAAAAACAGTAAGGATAAATATTGGGTTGTCTCGCAACAAGCGCTTTTCTTTAATGCCTTTTTAGCTAGGCATGATGATGACAATTATGCTCACATAAAAGATAAGAATTGAAACATAACGGGAGCATCATGAAGCATATGACTAGCACATTTAAGCCTAACCCTCTTCCTATGCATAGGTATTTTGTGAGTAAACAACTTATAGGAACAATAATCAACTAGCATAGGAAGGCAAAACAAGCATAGCTTCAAGATTTTCAACACATAGGGACGAAACTTAATATTTTTGCAATTCCTACAAGCATATGTTCCTCCCTCATAATAATTTTCAGTAGCATCATGAATTAATTCAACAATATAATCAGCACCTAAAGCATTCATTTCATGATCTACAAGCATAGAAAATTTACTACTCCCCGCAAAAGCAAAATTCTTCTCATCAATAGTAGTGGGAGCAAACTCAACAAAATAATTATCATGTGAGGCATAATCCAATTGAAAACTAAAATCATGATGACAAGTTTCATGGTTATCATTATTCCTAATAGCATACAATTCATCACAATAATCATCATAGATAGCAACTTTGTTCTCATAATCAATTGGAACCTCTTCCGAAATAGTGGAATCATCACTAAATAAAGTTGACACTCTTCCAAATCCACTTTCATGTTCATCACAATAAGATTCAACATCCTCCAAAATAGTGGGATCACTACTTCAGAAAGTTGACACTCTTCCAAACCCACTTTCATCAATATAATCATCATAAATAGGAGGCATGCTTTCATCATAATAAATTTGCTCATCAAAACTTGGGGGACAAAAAATATCATCTTCATCAAACATAGCATCCCCAAGCTTGTGGCTTTGCATATCATTAGGATCATGGATATTCAAGGAATTCATACTAACAACATTGCAATCATGCTCATCATTCAAAGATTTAGTATCAAACATTCTAATGCATTCTTCTTCTAGCACTTGAGCACAATTTTCCTTTCCATCAAACTCACGAAAGATATTAAAAAGACGAAGCGTATGAGACAAGCTTAACTCCATTTTTTTGTAGTTTTCTTTTATAAACTAAACTAGTGGTAAAACAAGAAACAAAAAGATTCGATTGCAAGATCTAAAGATATACCTTCAAGCACTCACCTCCCCGGCAACGGCGCCAGAAAAGAGCTTGATGTCTACTACACAACCTTCTTCTTGTAGACGTTGTTGGGCCTGCAAGTGCACAGGTTTGTAGGAAAGTAGCAAATTTCCCTCAAGTGGATGACCTAAGGTTTATCAATCCATGGGAGGCATAGGATGAAGATGGTCTCTCTCAAACAACCCTGTAACCAAATAACAAAGAGTCTCTTGTGTCCCCAACACACCCAATACAATGGTAAATTGTATAGGTGCACTAGTTCGGCGAAGAGATGGTGATACAAGTGCAATATGGATGGTAGATATAGATTTTTGTAATCTGAAATAATAAAACCAGCAAGGTAACTAATGATAAAAGTGAGTGTAAATGGTATTGTAATGGTAGGAAACAAGGCAAAGAGTTCATACTTTCACTAGTGCAAGTTCTCTCAACAATAATAACATAGATAGATCATTTAACAATCCCTCAACATGCAACAAAGAGTCACTCCAAAGCCACTAATAGCAGAGAACAAATGTAGAGATTATGGTAGGGTACGAAACCACCTCAAAGTTATCCTTTTTGATCGATCTATTCAAGAGTTCGTAGTAAAATAACATAGAGCTATTCTTTCCGCTTGATCCATCATAGAGTTCATACTAGAATAACACCTTAAGACACAAATAAACCAAAACCCTAATGTCACCTAGATACTCCATTGTCACCGCAAGTATCCGTGGGCATGATTATACGATATGCATCACACAATCTCAGATTCATCCAACCAACATAAAAGTACTTCAAAGATTGCCCCAAAGTTTCTACCGGAGAGGCAAGAAAACGTGTGCCAACCCCTACGCATAGGTTCATGGGCAGAACCCGCAAGTTGGTCACCAAAACATACATCAAGTGGCACGTGATATCCCATTGGCACCACAGATAAACACGACAAGACATACATCGAGTGTTCTCAAATCAAAGACTCAATCCGATAAGATAACTTCAAGAGGGAAACTCAATTCATCACAAGAGAGTAGAGGGGGAGAAACATCATAAGATCCAACTATAATAGCAAAGCTCGCGATACATTAAGATCGTGCCATAGAGAGAACATGAGAGAGAGAGATCAAACACATAGCTACTGGTACATACCCTCAGCCCTGAGGGTGAACTACTCACTCCTCGTCATGGAGAGCGCCGGGATGATGAACATGGCCACCGGTGATGGGTTCCCCCTCCGGCAGGGTGCCGAAACGGGCTCCCGAGAGGTTTTTGGTGGCTACAGAGGCTTGCGGCGGTGGAACTCCCGATCTATCTTGATATTCAATGGTTTTAGGGTACGTAGGCTTATATAGGCGAAAGAAGTCGGTCGGGGGAGCCTCGAGGGGCCCACGAGACAGGGGGGCGCCCTACAGGGGGGGTGCCGTCCTATCTCGTGGCTGCCTCAAGGATCTTCTGACGTGAACTCCAAGTCTCCAGGATCATATTCTTACAAAAAAATACGCTGGCAAAGGTTTCATTCCGTTTGGACTCCGGTTGATATTACTTTCCTTCGAAATACTGAAACAGGCAATAAAACATCAATATGGGCTGGGCCTCCGGTTAATAGGTTAGTCCCAAAAGTAATATAAAAGTGTATAATAAAGCCCATAATCATTCAAAACAGATAATAAGATAACATGAATGCTTCATAAATTATAGATACTTTGGAGACGTATCAACGACCCCAACTTGGGGGCGGCCACCTTGGAGGACGACGCAAGAGGCGGCGGCGATGGAGCAGGCGGCTCCGAGGAGTGCGGCGGCGTGGAGACCTGGCCCGATGACGACGACGACGAAGACGAGCCGCGCCCCTCCCGGAGCACCGCCAACACTGGCGCAGGCCCCTCTACCGGGCCGCCCGCCCGAGGCGGCAAGCCAGGAGGAAACAAGGTGCCGCCCTGTTCGGTAGCGCGCCAAAGAAGCCCAAGAACCTGGCCGTGGCGACCTGGTGGAAAGAAGCCGGAGCCAAGGTGGCCAAGTTCTAGAGGCAGCCGAAGGTGCCGCCCATGGTGTCAGTGTAGTACCCTTCTTACGCTTCTACCTCTTTGCCGATTTGGCCTAAAAACTTTTTGGTCTTGCCTTCTTATCTCAGGGCCCAGCTCAGCCTCAAGAAGTCGGCCGCCGCCTCGGTCATCAGGTCGGGGGAGACCTGCACCACCAACCGCTGAATCGACCCGGCCACCGAGTTCCAAGAGGCGCAAGAGCGGAACATGCGGGAGGTGCGCGAGGAGCAGGAGGCCGACCGCCTGGCGAAGGCGGAGGCGGACAAGGCCGTAGCATTTGCGGCGAGGAAGCTGGCGCAAGCGGAGGCCGATGCCGTGGGGAAGGAGCGGCTTGCAGAGGCTGCACGCCGCCAGGAGCCGCTGCTCGTGACTCCTCTGAACTCCGCGCCACCTCCGCTGGAGTTTGTGGCGACGACTGGGGAGCCGGCGACGAGCAGCCGATCATGGAGAGGGAGGGCGGCGACGTGGCCATGCCGGACGTCATCATGCCGCCGCCACCACCAACCGGCAGAACGCAGGACGAGCCGCCAGCCACTCCGCTGGTGGCACCAGCCGGGGACGTGGTGGTGACGGACCTGACTCCTGAGGTCCGCACACCCGCGCGCCGTCGTCTTGCGAAGGCGGCCTCGGCACCGCGGCCGCTGGAGGCCGGTGCCGCAAGCTCGCCGGTCCCCGACACCGAAGCGACCAGCGCTGCTCCCGCTGGCTAGGTACGCGGAGGCGGGTTGGGCGCCCTGAACCAGGCGGCCCTCGACATCCAGGCCAAACTCCGGGCTGAGGCTAAAGCCCTCAAGCGATGCGACGAGGCCTTCCTGGATTCGCTGGCAGCCATCCGCGTAAGCTTCTTACTTCTCTTTATTTTGATCTTCTTGCTTTCTCCGTGGGGGCGCGCCAGCGCACCCACTGGGTGTAGTCCCCAAGTTTCAGGCCGGCTACTAAGCAGGCGGTCCGGAACATTAACTTGCAGGGGTCGGATGCTAACTTTATCTGATATCCCTTTTGCAGGACTACCACAATCTTCGCGCGGCCACCTTCAACTCTAGAGTCCGGGAGCTGGAGGAGCAGACCGCCAACTTGTCCGAGAGCCGGAGTAAGTTTTGATTTCCTTTCTTCGCGGGGGCGCGCTGGCGCACCCGCGGGCTGTAGTTCCCGAGATTCGGGCCGACCGCTGAGCAGTCGGGCCGGATCTCCACGGCAACTGCATCCCTTCTTTGTTGTTTTATTAACATTCTTTCTTCTTCCCTTTTTATAGAGGCCAACACCGCCTTGCAGCAGTAGCTGGGCGAAGCCAACACCGCCCTGCGCGGCAAGGAGGCGGAGTGCCGCAAGCTGGCCGAGGAGCGTGACCGGCTGGTCACTCAACTCGCGGAGCAGACGGAGGCTCTCAAGACGGCTCAGAGGGAGGCGAAGGCAAAGGAGACCGGCCTCCTCGCTGAGTTTGAGATCGAGCGCTCCGCCTAGGCCGACAAGGAGGCGTAGATGACTGCCTGCTTCAGTAGCATCAAAGACTTGGTCGATGGTAAGCTTCATTTTCTTCTCTTTCTTGTTTTTGATCTGCCAGCCCTTATCTAGGTCGACTGCTAGTTTCTGACTTTTGGCTTTCCTCGCCTTCTGTCCAAGCAGACTTCTTCCCGGGCTACTCCGTCGCCGGGAACCAGATCATCGAGGCCCAGCGCGAGGAGCGGAGGGCAGAAGGCGTGCAGATTGCCGCTGACGCTCCCCAGGCCCTCAACGAGCAGCTCCTCAGCATCCAGGCCCGCCTTCGTCGTGCCCATCAGATGCTACGCCGCCTTCAGCGCGTTCGGGCCCAGGCGATCTCCGCCCTCTGGCCAGGCGTCCAGGCTCCGCGCACCCCCAGTCGGACTGCCGACTGGCTGGAGGTGGCGGCCGGCCGCCTGGAGGCTTGGAAGGGCTCTGCAGCCCGGGCAGGAGCGCGCCGAGCCCTGGAGTTCGTCAATGCGTGGTACCCTGGGCTAGATCTAGCCCAGTTGACCATGTTTCGGCTGGATGCGTAGGAGGAGCTGGTGGCGGTGGAAGCCGAGCTTATCAGCAGGGCGGCGGCGATCGCCGACTACACCGAGACCAGCGTGTTCATCCCGGAGGTGGTCGAAGAAGGCGCCGAAGCGCCGCTAGAGTGGCTCGGGCTGAACCCTGAGGACAGCGAGGATTCGGCTGAAGTAATCGACTCCAGCGATGAAGGGGAGGAGGAGGAGGAGGAGGAGGAGGACAGCGAGGATGACGCGCCGGAGGTTGGAGCGGATGGTCAGCCTCAACCTGACCGAGCCTCAAGCAATGATCCGCGCTCCAAGGCGCCGACCATTGCTGGAGGCGGCCCAGCGGGGACCGACCAGCCGCCCATTCCACCAAGGGACGCCACCGACTCTGCTGTCCAGCCGCACGCTTCCCTGACTGGTGCCGCTGACTCCGTCGTCCAGTCGGAGCCCTCTGCTGCACCAACCGGCGCCGCCGACTCCATTGTCCAGCCGGAGCCTTCTGCTGCCCCTTAGGATGTTTTTCTTTTTCTTTTGATGCTCGCCGATTACCCACAAGTGTAGGGGATCGCAACAGCTTTCGAGGGTAAAGTATTCAACCCAAATTTATTGATTTGATACAAGGGGAGCCAAAGAATATTCTTGAGTATTAGCAGGTTAGTTGTCAATTCAACCAAACCTGGATAACTTAGTATCTGCAACAAAGTATTTAGTAGCAAAAGTAGTATGATAATAAAGGTAACGGTAGCAAAGGTAAAGATAAATGTTTTTGGGTTTTTGTAGTAGTTGTAATAGTAGCAACGGAAAAGTAAATAAGCGAAGAACAATATGTGAAAAGCTCGTAGGCAATGGATCAGTGATGGATAATTATGCCGGATGCGATTCCTCATGCAATAGCTATAACATAGGGTGACATAAAACTAGCTCCAATTCATCAATGTAATGTAGGCATGTATTCCGTAAATAGTCATACGTGCTTATGGAAAAGAACTCGCATGGCATCTTTTGTCCTACCCTCCCGTGGAAGCGGGGTCCTAGCGGAAACTAAGGGATATTAAGGCCTCCTTTAATAGAGAACCGGAACAAAGCATTAGCACATAGTGAATACATGAACTCTTCAAACTATGCCCATCACCGAGAAGTATCCCGATTATTGTCACTTCGGGGTTGTCGGATCATAACACATAATAGGTGACTATATACTTGAAAGATAGGATCAAGAACACACATATATTCATCAAAACATAATAGGTTCAGATCTGAAATCATGGCACTCAGGCCCTAGTGACAAGCATTAAGCATAGCAAAGTCATGGCAACATCAATCTCAGAACACAGTGGATACTAGGGATCAAACCCTAACAAAACTAACTTGATTACATGGTAAATCTCATCCAACCCATCACCGTCCAGCAAGCCTACGATGGAATTTCTCACGCACGGCGGTGAGCATCATGAAATTGGTGATGGAGGATGGTTGATGATGACGACGGCGATGAATCCCCCTCTCCGGAGCCCCGAACGGACTCCAGATCAGCCCTCCTGAGAGAGATTAGGGCTTGGCGGCGGCTCCGTGTCGTAAAACACGATGAAACTTTCTCTCTGATTTTTTTCTCCCCGAACGTGAATATATGGAGTTGGAGTTGAGGTCGGTGGAGGTCCAGGGGGCCCACGAGATAGGAGGGCGCGCCCTAGGGGGGTTGTCTTGTGGACAGCCTGTGGCCCCCCTGGTATTGATTGTTTCACCAAAAATTCTTATTAATTCCAAAAATTTCCTCCGTGGATTTCCAGGACATTCCGAGAACTTTTCTTTTCTACACATAAAACAACATCATGGCAGTTCTGCTGAAAACAGCGTCAGTCCGGGTTAGTTCCATCCAAATCATGCAAGTTAGAGTCCAAAACAAGGGCAAAAGTGTTTGGAAAAGTAGATACGTTGGAGACTTATCAACTCCCCCAAGCTTAAACCTTTGCTTGTCCTCAAGCAATTCAGTTGACAAACTGAAAGTGATAAAGAAAAACTTTTACAAACTCTGTTTGCTCTTGTTGTTGTAAACATGAAAAGCCAGCATTCAAGTTTCAGCAAATATTATGAACTAACCATACTCACAATAACACATAGGTCTCACAATTACTCATATCAATAACATAATCAGCTAGCGAGCTATAATAATAAAACTCGGATGACAACACTTTCTCAAAATAAACATAACATGATGTAACAAAATGGTATCTCGCTAGCCCTTTCTGAGACCGCAAAACATAAATGCAGAGCACCTTTAAAGATCAAGGACTGACTAAACATTGTAATTCATGGTAAAATAGATCCAGTCAAGTCATACCCAATATAAACCAATAGTAATGAATGCAAATGACAGTGTGCTCTCCAGCGGGTGCTTTTTAATAAGAAGGGTGATGACTCAACATATAAGTAAATAGATAGGCCCTTCACAGAGGGAACCAGGGATTTGTAGAGGTGCCAGAGCTCGATTTTAAAATAGAGATTGAATAACATTTTGGGCGTCATACTTTTGTTGTCAACGCAACAACTATGAGATGGCTGTATCTTCCATACTACATGCATTATAGGCAGTTCCCAAACAGAATGGTAAAGGTTTATACTCCCCCAACCACCAACAAGCATCAATCCATGGCTTGCTCGAAACAACGAGTGCCTCCAACATACAACAACCCTGGGGGAGTTTTATTTAATTATTTTGATTTGCTTTGATCTTTTTGGATCATGGGACTGGGCATCCCGGTTACCGGCCCTTTCTCGTGAATGAGGAGCGGAGTCCACTCCTCTTGAGAATAACCCACCTAGCATGGAAGATATAGGCAGCCCTAGTTGTAACATGAGCTGCTCGAGCATACAAACCAGAATTTCATTTGAAGGTTTGGAGTTTGGCACATACAAATTTACTTGGAATGGCAGGTAAATACCGCATCTAGGAAGGTATAGTGGACTCATATGGAACAACTCTGGGGTTTAAGGAGTTTGGATGCACAAGCAGTATTCCCGCTTAGTACAGGTGAAGGCTAGCAAAAGACTGGGAAGCGACCAACTGAGAGAGCGACAACAGTCATAAACATGCATTAAAATTAATTCACACCGAGTACAAGCATGAGTAGGATATAATCCACCATGAACATAAATATCATGAAGGCTATGTTGATTTAATTCAACTACATGCGTGAACATGTGCCAAGTCGAGTCACTCAATTCATTCAAAGGAGGATACCATCCCATCATATCACATCATAATCATTCTAATAGCATGTTGGCACGCAAGGCAAACCATTATAACTCATAGCTAATCAAGCATGGCACAAGCAACTATAATCTCTAAATGTCATTGCAAATATGTTTACTTCATAATAGCTGACTCAGAAACGATGAACTCATCATATTTAAAAAAAAGAGGTCGAGTTCATACCAGCTTTTCTCATCCCAATAATCCATATATGTCCAGATTTTCACTTGCACGATGACGGTGTATTCTAATAGAGTGTACCTGGACTAAGATGGAATGCAAGCATGCAGAGGAAACAAGTAATATGAGTCTAAGTGATAAAAATCATGCATATAAGACCTAAGCATTTTCAATAGTTGTCTCACTCCAAAGAAGGAAAGAAAATAAACTTTGGGAAGCTCCCACAGGAAGAAGCTAGTGTGCTGGCAGTTTTAATTCTACACAAGCATGCCATATTATAACTAAGTCATTTTTATTTGTCTTCTTGGCATCGCAATGTCGGTGTACTAGAGTAGGGGTACCCTAGTATCCCGAACTTGTGCACGGGCAGTTGCAGCACCCCGCGGCAAGGCTCGCCAGGTCACCGCCAAGATCCTCTGTGGCTCCTCAGAAGACAAGACCCCGGCAAGAGGAGCTTGCCGGGAAGCCATTCAAGAACAAAGTACTCAAACTTGGAAGACAAGGCCCCGGCAAGAGGAGCTTGCCGGGAAGGCCAGTCAAGGCGTCTCAAGAAAGCTTGCCGCGACGCGCCATGCGTCCCGGCAAGGCTCGGTGAACGACAAGCTCCCGAGCCCGACAAGACAACGACCGCGGCAAGGCACTTGCCGCGGCAAGCGGCCACACCGCACCCGCGCTCCAGCACATCCACCCACGTGTCGCTCAGGGGCCCTCCCGGGCACGCGTGGCGGGAGGCTGTGCAGCCAGGGGTGCACGGTGGCAAGCGGCGCTGACGAGAAGGCCGTCGTGGCGATCGCTGGCGCCCCTGACGGTCTCTGTTTGCACTGTTTGGGCGACACAGACGGGCATTTAATGCCCTTGTCCCCTGCCGTCAGAGTTAGGTATGATACACTGTGCTACAGTATAGGTAGCTGTACCTACCGCATTCTTTTTCCATTTTTACCCTTTCTGTCTGCCTTGCCACCTGTCGGTGACCCCTTGAGCATATAAAAGGAGGCCCATGCGCAACGTAGAGGGGGTTCGACTCATTCAAAGCTAGGAACGCTCCTACGCTCAGTTTGGTAGCGCTAGTCGCTCCTGAGCAAGAACACAATATACACTTAGATGCAGCAGTAGGAGTATTATCTCTCCGGAGAGCTCCGAAGCTGGGTAAACTGCTCGTGTGCACTGCCTCGATCCGCTCTTCGTGCGACCTCCGCCCTCCGCCGAACCGAAAGGGGCTCGGTCCGCCGGTCCCATAGGTGTTCGTGGATCAGTTTCCCCGACATCTTTGGCACGCCAGGTAGGGGGAGTCGAGATCGTGTGAACCCGATCCGGCGTGCACACGAGCTAAATCTTCATCACCTTCATCGACATGCCACCGAAGAAGAAGGCTTCGGAGGCAGCTGTTCCGTCCGCGTCGTTTCCGCCGCCACCGGAGCAAACGGGTGGTGGAATAGACGCCGGCGGAAGAACGGGCGTCGACGAGGGTGCTCACAGTGCTGCCAAGTCCAAGGACAAGGCGGCATAGACCTCGGCGTCCGTACGCGCACCGCGCCCGTCTCAGGAGGCGCGGGACCAGCAGCGTCATGGCGTTCGCAGTGCCATACGTCCGCTGGGCCAAGATCAAGCTGGTGGATCTCGCGGAGTTCAAGACCAGCATGCACGCCAGCATGCTGGCCCCAGCGAAGTACGATCGCCTGGACGGGATACTGCTCCTTCTAACATAGTTAGAAGTCCGAGCATATCCCGCTCCTCGCACCGTTCGCCGCTGCCGCCCACCACTCCAGCAGAAGCCTTGGCGCGAGCTCAACTGCTTCTAGATTACCCTCCGACGGCGAACAAGACCGACGAGTGGAGGGCCACCATTCAGAGTCTCATCGGCTTCGCCAACGGCGATACTGCGCGGCAACCAAGCACCTCGCTCCCACGGCAAGACTGCCGAACACGAGCCGATGGCGACAAGACCGATGGGGGTGCAACTTCCATGCACTCTCCACCACGAAGGCCAAGATCGCCGACTCGCCAGGTCCACCTCAACAGCGACTCCACCGCGTCATCAGATCCGCGAGCTCGTCGCGATCAGCGTCAAGTTCTGCACGAACGACAGCAAGAGGACGCTCGTACTCGCATCGAGCGCCGAAGAGAAGCGCGGCGTCAATCTGACCAGCGCGCTGGGCCCTCTGTCGACATGCATGCGCCAGGGGAACCAGGCGACTTGCCATACGCGGTAGGTTGCCTTGTGTTCACTCGTGAGCTGCGGCAAGTCCAGTGGCCCAGTAAGAAGAATTTCAAGCCAGATGTACCGGAGACGTACGACGGCAAGTCGCATCCGCCGGAGTTCCTCAGCACCTACACCATCGCGGTGCAGGCTGCTGGGGGACGAGACGACAAGATCCTTGCCAACTACTTCCCGCTGGTGCTCAAGCCTAACGTCAGATCCTGGCTCATGCACTTGCCGGACAACTCCATTTCCTCTTGGGCAGATCTATGCCATCAGTTTGTCGGCGCCTTTACAGGCGGCCACAAGCCTCATGGACAAGAAAGCGATCTTCATCTGCTTGCCCAGAAGGAAGGAGAGCCCCTGCGCAAGTACATTCAGAGATTCAGCCGTATACAGCACAACATCCCAGACGTCCACCCTGCCGCGGTCATCAGCGCGTTTCATCAGAACGTGTGAAACCGCAGGATGAGGGAGGAGATGGCGATGTGCAAGATCAGGGACGTCAGCGAGCTTTATGCCCTGGCCGACAAGTGTGCATGGGCTGAAGAGGGGAGGAGGCTCCCCGGAGAGAATACAGGAGCAGGAGGATCCGACAGTGAGGATGCTGCCCCGGCAAGGAAAGGCCGGCGGCGGAACAACAGAAAGAAGAAGGGCAAAGATGTGCTAGTTGTTGAGCAGTCCGGCAATGGAGGTGGCGCCAAGAAAGCTAAAGTTGGAAGCTCCGGCAAGGAGAGCCAGGCTGTGGCAGCCGCCGACAACCAGGACAGCTCCGACAAGCAGTACTGCAAGATCCACCGCACCAAGGGCCACGACCTCCAGAGCTGTAAGAAGGTTGAACAGCTTGTTGAGCAGCAGAAAGATGAGTACGAGCGACGCGACAAGGAGAAGGCCCAGGAAGGTGCTGGAGGAGCCAGCAAGAAACGCCCCGGCCGGGGAGGACGCTGCGGCAAGGCCAAGCAGCGGCAAGGAGATAGGCCTCCCCGCGGCCGCGACAAGGACGGAGACGACGACGACGACGAAGATATGGATGATGATGAGGCAGATGAGCAGGAATTTCAGAAAGCCACAGAGGTCCTGTGCGTTGACGGTGGCGCTTCTCTGCATACTTCGCACCGCCAGCTCAAGTAGTGGATGCGGGAAGTTAATGCAGCAGAACCATCCGTAGAGTCACGCAAGCCTCTGAAATGGTCCAGCACGCCTATCATCTTTGATATTGAGGACCACCCTGATCGCATAACTGCTGTCGGGTGCTTGCCGATGTTGGTTTCCCAAACTATCCGCAACCTCAAGGTCACGAAGATGCTAGTTGACGGCGGGGCCGGCTTGAACCTGATCTCCTCCGCGGTCCTCCAGAAACTCCAGATCCCTGACAGCGAGCTCGAAGAGACCGGCACATTCCAAGGAATCAACCCAGGAAGGAGCAAGCCGAAGGGAAAGATCACGTTGCCGGTCACATTTGGCAGCGAGTTAAACTTCAGAACTGAGAGGGTCACTTTTGACGTTGCTGATTTTCCATTACCCTATAATGGAATACTCGGCCGTCCTGCGCTCGCCAAGTTCATGGAAGCCTCTCACTATGCATACAACGTGCTCAAGATGCCAGGCCCGATAAGAGTCATCTCTGTCCCTGGCGATAAGAAGGATGCCCTTATCTGCGCCGACAAGATTTACCGGGAAGCAGCAGCCGTAGCCGATCGCAAGTCACTTGCCGCTGAAGCTCCCGGGAGGAAGAAGAAGACCAAGTCCGGCAAGAGCTCTGATGCCCACTCCGGCAAGCGCACCACTTCGGAGTGCTGTGCTACCGTCGAGGACGCACCATCGAGCTCCACCGGCAAGTGTAAGAAGACGATGGCAGCTCCACCTGAGACCAAGAAGGTGTCCGCCAAGGAGGACGGCACTGGTGGTACCTTCACCATCAGTGCCACTCTCGACCCTAAATAGGAAACCGCGCTCATTGCTTTCCTGCGGGCGAATGTCGACGTGTTTGCATGGCAACCGTCTGATATCCCCGGTGTTCCCAGGAAACTAATTGAGTACCACCTAGCCGTTTGTCCTCATGCGCGGCCCGTCAAGCAGAAAGTCAGGAAGCAAGCAGTGGAGCGCCAAGAGTTCATTGCAGAAGAAATCAAGAAGTTGGAAGCAGCAGGCCTTGTCAGAGGAGTGCTCCATCCTAAGTGGTTGGCCAATCCTGTAGTCGTGCGCAAAGCCAACGGGAAATGGAGACTTTGTTTCGATTTCACCGATGTCAATAAAGCTTGTCCCAAAGACCCATTTCCCTTGCCGCGCATTGACCAGATTGTTGACTCCACAGCCGGATGTGATTTGCTTTCATTTCTTGATGCATATTCAGGATACCATCAGATCTTCATGGCAGAAGAGGATGAGGAGAAAACCGCATTCATCACTCCATGTGGCACATACTGTTTCGTACGAATGCCCTTCGGGTTAAAGAATGCTGGTTCAACATTTGCAAGAGTAGTCCATGTCGCTTTTGAACCACAGATACACAGAAATGTGGAGGCCTACATGGATGATATAGTGGTCAAGAGCAAAGACAAGGCAACCCTGATTCAAGATTTAGATGAAACATTTGCAAATCTGCGCAAGATCAACCTCAAGCTTAACCCCGAGAAGTGCGTGTTTGGAGTACCTTCCGGCAAGCTTCTCGGGTTCTTTGTGTCTCAGCGGGGAATTGAAGCCAATCCCGACAAGATCAAGGCCATCGAGCAGATTGAAGCACAGAAGCGCGTCAAGGATGTACGAAGGCTTGCCGGTTGCGTGGCTGCTCTCAGCAGGTTTATCTCTAAGTCTGTTGAGCGCGCCCTGCCGTTTTTCAAAATATTGAAAAAGGCAGGTCCAATGAAATGGACTCCGGAAGCGGAGGCTGCGCTGCAAGACTTGAAGAGGTACCTGTCCTCCACTCCAATACTTGTCGCACCTAGGCCACAAGAGAAGTTGCTGTTGTATCTAGCAGCAACCAATCAAGTGGTTAGTGCTGCGTTAGTAGCGGAGAGGGAGGCGGATGATGAGCCAGCGACCACAGCAAGTGCATCCAGCGACAAGCAGGGGGCTTCGCCGGCAAGCTCTGGTCCCGACAAGGATGGATCTGCGCAGATGCGCGAGGAGGTGCAGAAGAAAATGGTGCAGCGCCCAGTTTACTTTGTCAGCTCCCTTCTGCAGGGGGCTAGGTCAAGGTACTCTGGTGTGCAGAAGTTGCTTTTCGGCCTTCTCATGGCCTCGAGAAAGCTGCGCCATTACTTCCAGGCACATGAGATCACAGTTGTCACTCGCTTTCCGCTGAAGAGGATACTGCAGAACCCGGAAGCAACAGGCAGGATTGTCGAGTGGGCACTGGAACTTTCAAGCTTTGGCCTCAAGTTCGAGAGCACTTCTACTATCCAAAGCAGAGCATTGGCAGAGTTCATAGAAGAATGGACGCCAACACCAGATGTAGAAATTCCAGAAACGAGCATCCCCGTCAAAGAGGCAAGCAAAGAGTGGCTGATGTACTTTGATGGTGCCTTCTCACTCCAGGGCACCGGTGCTGGCGTGCTGCTTATCGCACCCACCGGAGAGCACCTCAAGTACGTAGTCCGGATGCATTTTCCCAAGGAGCAAGCAACAAACAATACTGCAGAGTATGAAGGCTTGCTTGCCGGTCTCAGGATCGCAACAGACCTTGGAATCAAGAAGCTCATTGTAAGGGGTGACTCACAGCTTGTCGTCCACCAAGTGAACAAGAACTATCAGAGTCCATTGATGGAAGCTTATGTTGATGAAGTGAGAAAGCTAGAAGAGCACTTTGACGGCCTACAGATGGAACATGTTCCAAGAGCTCAGAACGACATTGCTGATGGCCTGTCAAAGTGCGCCGCACTAGAGTTTCCTGTGGAACCAGGGATCTTTGTGCTCAAGCTGACTCAACCATCCGTGACACCATCAACTGGACAGAGCAAGAAGAGGAAGTTGGTTTCTGCTGACTACTTTCCGGCAGAGCTTCCCGAAGCCGCCGCCAAGAAGGTCCCCAAAATCAACGCCAAGAGTGCTGATGAGCAGTCTGCTCCGGCAAGCCATAGGGTTTGTTCCGTCGAAGCAGACGCTCCCGACAAGTTTTGCTCCGGCAGGCTTGCCGGGGAACATCAAGCTCCGGCAGGGCCGCAGGCCCTTGCCGTCGAAGCGGGTGTTCCCGCAGCTGCAGATGTGCCTTTAGTGCTTGTTGTCGAGCCGCAAGCTCCAGCATGGGC
Source organism: Triticum aestivum (assembly GCF_018294505.1). Classification (NCBI taxonomy): domain Eukaryota; kingdom Viridiplantae; phylum Streptophyta; class Magnoliopsida; order Poales; family Poaceae; genus Triticum; species Triticum aestivum. The sequence continues at coordinate 88,693,053 of NC_057807.1, forward strand.
GCAACAGATTGTCCGTTTCCTTCAGACAGGAGAGCTTCCCGAAGAGCAAGAAGAAGCGGAAAGAATAGCCCGGCAGTCGAGTATGTACAAGTTTGTCGACAACACACTGTACAGAATAAGACTCAACGGTGTGAAATTGAAGTGTATTCGCCGGGAAGATGTGCAACAGCTGTTGGTAGAGATACATGGAGGCATATGTGGTCACCACATTGGCGCAAGAGCACTTGTCGGCAAAGCGTTCCGGCAAGGTTTCTTTTGGCCGACAGCCCTCCAGGATGCAACTGCACAAGTAACCAAGTGTGAAGCGTGCCAGTTCCATTCCAAGCAGATACACCAGCCAGCTCAAGCTCTCTAGACGATCCCTTTATCCTGGCCATTTTCGGTCCGGGGGCTCGACATCCTCGGCCCCTTCCCCCGAGCTGTCGGGGGCTTTGAGTTCTTGTACGTCGCCATCGACAAGTTCACAAAGTGGTCGGAGGTGGAACCAGTGAGGAAGGTGACAGCACAGTCAGCAGTCAAGTTCTTTAGGTCGATTGTTTGCCGTTTCGGGATCCCTAGCAGGATCATCACCGACAACGGCACGCAATTCACGAGCCGCACCTTCATGCAGTACGTCCAAGATCTTGGCGCCAAGGTCTGCTTCACTTCTGTTGCTCATCCGAGAAGCAACGGTCAAGTGGAGAGGGAAAATGCTGAAGTGCTGCGAGGCCTCAAGACCAAAACTTTTGACAGGCTGCGCAAGTGCGGAAGAAACCGGATCGAGGAGCTGCCGGTGGTTCTTTGGTCGATCAGGACGACGCCAAATCGAGCCACTGGCCAGACACCTTTTGCTCTAGCCTATGGAGCAGAGGCAGTTCTCCCCACGGAACTCGTATACGGGTCGCCTCGAGTGCTCTCTTATGATGAGCTTGAGCAAGAGCAGCTGCGGCAAGATGACGCGCTGCTCCTTGAGGAGGATCGTCTTTAGGCTGTTGTACGAGCTGCTCGAGATCAGCAAGCTTTGCGTCGCTATCATAGCCGCAAAGTTAAAGCCAGAAGTTTCGAGGAAGGCGACCTTGTTCTTCGGCGCGTTCAGTCCGCCAAGAATTCCAACAAGTTGACACCGAAGTGGGAAGGCCCTTATCGGGTGAAACGAGTCACTAGGCCTGGCGCTGTCTGCCTTGAGACCGAAGATGGCATTCCGGTGAGCAACTCCTGGAACCTTGAGCATCTTCGTAAGTTTTACCCATAGGGCGCGGTTGCCGGAACCCGTTCCGGCAACCACCTTTTGTACAAGTCTTGCCGCTGTTGCATGTAATCCTTCGTACAAAGCCGGGCGCAGACCCCGTGCATAAATAAAGATCATGTGCTTCGCATAGCTTGTCAATTTCATGCTTTCTTTCTTTTCGCATGTATCATCTGACACTTTGTGTAGCACCTGCCCCCGGTAAGCAATAACGGAAAGGAGAAGATAATGGTGTGGACCGGGCCGTTCAAGAAAGTTTCGCCTTGCCAGGAAGCAAACGGCAGAAAAGCTAAGTTGCCAAAGTTTGAGCAATCGGTTTTTAAATTGTTAGGTTATCTTCCTTGAACGACCGTGCTTTGTATGGAAAACCTGTGCACGGAGGAACCAACTCGTAGCTAGTTGCGCCCTTACTTTGTTTCGAGTCCGCTCAACAACTTAAGTGAGCTGCGACTAGTTGCGACAAGGTTGCTTGTCGGTAGCGGCACCACCAGCAGGCTGCTGAAGTTCCGCACTCAGCGCTCGCGGCAAGGGTACCTGCGCCGGCAAGTTTCCCTAGAAAGCGTAGGGTAGAAACATACAAAGCCAAGAATCAAGTAAAGGAAGTGACATAGCAATCATTACCTAAGATAGAGTTATATTACAAAAATAACTTGTCGCGGCTCTAATAAAATGTTCTCATGACATGACTAGCAGCGGCAAGCAAAGAAGAAAACGGGCGGCCTAATCTACGCGACCACCATCGACCCTCTTGACCTCATTCACCTTGTCCACAATGGGTGCGACAAGGGCTTTGAGCGCGTCCAGATCAGCATCCGCCGGCAGCTTCTTGAGGACGTTAGCAAGATTGAGGCCTGGGTTGCGGAAGGCCACCTTCACCAACACCTTCTCCAGGACTCTGGCGCAGATCGTGCATGACTCGTCGGCCAGCTGCTTTGGGATCTTCTCTCGGAGCTGCTGGAGGGCTGTAGCCACGCCTTTGAAGAACAGGGTGAGCTTGGCGCTGGGCGGGAGGTTCTCGTCGGAGGAGTACCCGAAGTCCTCCACCCCCATCTGCGCTAGCTCCCCGTCAATGACTGCAGCAATGTTCACAAGGCCCTCCGTCTAGAGCTCCACCTTATCCTTGAAGGTGTTCTGGGTTTCGGCGGCCCTCGCCAGCAGTGCTTCATTGCCCTTGATCTCCTCCTTCAAGTCCGCCTCCCGCTTCTTGGCACCGTCCAGCGTCTCCGTCAAGGTGGCCAGCTTAAGCTCCAGATCGGCGTTGGAATCCTTGGCGGCGCTCAGCTCATTGCCCTTCTCGGCGAGTTGACCCTGCAGCTCATCGTGGGCGAGGGCGTCTTTCTCGCGCTCAAGCTTGAGCGCGGCAAGCTCTTAGCCGCCCGCCTTCAGATCAGCCTCCAGCTGCGCCAGCTTTGCCTCCAATTCCTCCTTGGTGGCCTCGGCAACCGCAGCCGCATCCTTTGTTTCTTGGAGCGCCCCGCTAAGTGCCTGCTCACGCGCGGCAAGATCCTCCTTGTGGCTGTCGAGGTTGACTTTCCGTTGGGCCAGCTCACCTTCTTGCGCATACAGCTTCTCGCCGGCGAGCCGCTGTTGCTCTTCAGCTTCGGCCTTCTCAAGGAGGAAGGCCTTCCGCTCTTCAGCAAGTTGCTCCCGCTCCTTCGCCAAGGCCCGGAGAGCTTCCTGGCGGAGACCCCGGAGCTCCTCCGCGCGCTTCTCAATATCCACGCTCGCCTTCGCGACAAGCGCTTCCCGGGACTCCAGCTTGACTTGGCGGGCGCGGTAGAGCGCCACCAGCCTCCGTAGCAGCCGCTCCTCCTCAGGCTCATTGCTGCTGCTTCCCGGCGTGTCGATGATCGACAACCCAGCGGAGGCAAGCACCTCCCCATCTAGGGCTTCTCCTTCAACCGGCGCCCTGGAGCTTGACGCCCAGGGGAGCTTGATGAAGATGCCCTCGCCGACCTTCAGATAGGCGCCGGGCTGGGGCTCCTCGGAGCCCGGCACTGCGGCGGCAGCGGAGGGATCGGCGGTCGATGCAGCGCCAGGCGCTCCTGCAGCCTCAGGGCCGTCAGTGCGATCGCCAGATCCGTCGCCAGCTTCCGCGGCGGCAGCCTTGGCGGCCTCTTTGCCGGCGGGCACATCAGCACCAGCTCCTTCTTCGGTGGCCGCGACATCATCAGTATTGCCGCGCGTGTTCTCCTTGCCGCCCGCCTCGGTCTCAATCGACTCCGTGGAGGGTGGATCTGACGACCGGAGAAGAAGGAGAAGTCAAACAAGCATTCGAAAAGAAAAATCAGCAAAAGAACACAAGAAAAATTTCAAGCAAGGGAGTACCTGAACTGGGATCCATGGTCATGGGCTCCACCACCGGGGGGTCACTAGTGCTGCCCCTTGCCGGAGACTCCTCCCTTGCCGGAGATTGCTCCCTTGCCGGAGAGAGCTCCCTTGCCGGGGAATCATCCCTTGGAGGTGTAGTGGAAGCAGATGGCACGTCGGACGCGGTTTCCGAGCCCTCCTGGTGAAGCTGTTCTGCTCCTTCACAAACAAACCAACAGTCAGATGTCAGCAAAGAAAAGAGCACCCATGCGCGCCCAAAAGCTGAAAGTAAATCATGTACTTACGCTGGGGGCTGCGCTGGGGGCTGCTTCGCGGAGTAGTTGCCGGGTCCGGCAAGGTGGTCTCGGCCGCCCCCCTATTGCTTCGGTGGGCTCGTCCTCGATGATAACCACCGGGACTTTGGCTCTCTTCGCCGCTCTTTGAGCCAACGTCCTGAAAAGGAATAGGTTCAGATCGAAGCAAGTTAGATACAAGACAAAATGACAAAATTGGAGAACTACAAGTGCGCAGATGAATCTTACTCTTCTTCCTCCTCGTCGGAGCTGAGCGCGGAGAGGTCGAAGTCCGGCCCACCTGCGGCGCGACGAGATGGAGGAGTAGGATCCCTTGTCCGCTTGGCGGGCGCGGTGGCGGTGGCGCGGGAAGATCCCACTCCAGTTGCCGCGGCGGTACGAGGCGCTCCCGTGGCAACATCGCTTGTCGCGGTGGAGCGTGTCGCATGGCACGTTGGCTGCTGACTCCTTTGCCGCCCCGCTACGTCCCTGCCCCTGCGAAGGCGCCTTCTTGGTTGAGCTGGGGGCTGCGCTGTGGGCTCCGCCTGCGGCAAGTGGTCTGGAGACGGCGGGCCGCTCGCACCTTCGGCGGGCTCACTCGACTCGGCGTCAGGCGCGGCAAGCTCTTCCTCGCCGTCAATCCACTCTCGCTCGGCAAGGCTTGCCGCCGCCTCTGCCTCTGCCTCTTCCACGGTGAACCCGAACTCACCCGTGGCAACGGCTGCCGCCGCCTCTTCTGCCCTTGTGGCGATGCGTCACATCTCCTCCTCGGTAGTGTCGCGGGTGAGGCTCCTCTGCTCGTCGGCGCGGACCGCCACCTCCACCAGTCCGTCGAAGAACTGCTGCACAACGTCGTCCGCTGGCTCTTGCCACGTCGGGACAAGACCATGCGAGTCGCACAGCGGCATCATCGCGCGGATGCGGTCGAGGGAAGAATTGTTGCACAGCGGGACGACCCCCACTGGCAGCTTGAACCATTCTGGATGTTGGGGGTCATGCTTGAACAGCTCCCTGAGCATTGCATCCAACTCCAGCACAGTGAAATTAAAATTGAGGCTCGGGCGCAGCCTCATGATATCTGCCGGACGGCCAAACTCCCAAGCGGGTTGGGCGATGCGGCGGCGGAGAAAGTCTGCGCCTACAGCACCCACAGTCAGCCCGGCAAGCCTAAGGCGCAGGATTCTGGTGACAGCGATCTTCAGCCTGGCGTCCTCCGGGGCCAGGCTGCTCCAATCGTTGCCGCGTACTACTGGAACTTGGCGCAAGGCGGTGAATGGCTGCGGGTCCTCCTCCATGATCCAACACCACGCAGCTCTCCACTCCTCCCACTTGCTGCGGAGCTCCCCCTCCAGATACGCCTCCTTCTTGCCGGCCCTCGAGATCCAGGCGATCCCCCCGGGAAGTGGCTCTCCTCTCTCGAACCAAGGCATGAAGTAATGGCGGAAAAGGGCTACGTTTGGGTGGACTCCGACAAAGTTTTCGCAGAGATGTGCGAAAACGGACATGGTCAGAACAGCGTTGGGGGTGAAATCAAGAAGATGAAACTCGTAGGTGTTCATGATGTCACAGAAAAACTCCGAGAAGGGCGGACAGAGGCCACAGTAGAAGAACAGCGGGAAGAAGGGATACCCGTATGGAGCTCGTTTTGAAGCTGCGGCGGAGAGTACCTTCGTGCGCGGATGCGCACGCGTCTCCGTCGACCAGAAAAGGTAGAACCACTACCTCAGCCCCGCCGCGTAGAGCTCGGGAGGGAAAGTGGCCCGCTCCTTTCGCAGCGCCTCGAGCCGCAGCGCCTCGGCTGACTTCGCGACCTTCCCGGTCTTCGGAGCCATGGCGAAGGTGCTGGAGGAGACCGACGGTGTTTGTGGCGATGGCGGTGATGAGGGGCGGAGCGCTGCTCTCTTTCGACCTTGGAGAAAGGGGGGAGCGGCGGAGATTTGGGAGTAGTAACCGGTGAAATGAGCTACTGCCCCTGTTTCCTCTGCTTATAAAGAGGACGGGGGCGAACGTTACGCTTTTTCTGAATAAAGAATCCCCCACGATCTCTCCCACGACGCCGCATTCAACGCGTGCCGTTCGGGGAGGGCGCGGTGGATGCGGAGTAGGAAACGGCACGACCCAGGCCGCGTGTGCCCATGCCCTGTTTTGGGCCTGGCCCAACAGCGCTCGGCACCGTGTGTGGCCCAGGCCCGGGGGCTCCTGTCGGTGTACTAGAGTAGGGGTACCCTAGTATCCCGTACTTGTGCATGGGCAGTTGCAGCACCCCGCGGCAAGGCTCGCCAGGTCACCGCCAAGATCCTCTGTGGCTCCTCAAAAGACAAGACCCCGGCAAGAGGAGCTTGCCGGGAAGCCATTCAAGAACAAAGTACTCAAACTTGGAAGACAAGGCCCCGGCAAGAGGAGCTTGCCGGGAAGGCCAGTCAATCCGTCTCAAGAAAGCTTGCCGCGACGCGCCATGCGTCCCGGCAAGGCTCGGTGAACGACAAGCTCCCGAGCCCGACAAGTCAACGACCGCGACAAGGCACTTACCGCGGCAAGCGGCCACACCGCACCCGCACTCCAGCACATCCACCCACGTGTCGCTCAGGGGCCCTCCCGGGCACGCGTGGCGGGAGGCTGTGCAGCCAGGGGTGCATGGTGGCAAGCGGCGCTGACGAGAAGGCCGTCGTGGCGATTGGTGGCGCCCCTGACGGTCTCTGTTTGCACTATTTGGGCGACACAGACGGGCATTTAATGCCCTTGTCCCCTGCCATCAGAGTTAGGTATGATACACTGTGCCTACAGTATAGGTAGCTGTACCTACCGCATTCTTTTTACATTTTTACCCTTTCTGTCTGCGTTGCCACCTGTCGGTGACCCCTTGAGCATATAAAAGGAGGCCCATGCACAACGTAGAGGGGGGTTCGACCCATTCGAAACTAGGAACGCTCCTACGCTCAGTTTGGTAGCGCTAGTCGCTCCTGAGCAAGAACACAATATACTCTTAGATGCAGCAGTAGGAGTATTATCTCTCCGGAGAGCTCCGAAGCTGGGTAAACTGCTCGTGTGCACTGCCTCGATCCGCTCTTCGTGCGACCTCCGCCCTCCGCCGAACCGAAAGGGGCTCGGTCCGCCGGTCCCATAGGTGTTCGTGGATCAGTTTCCCCGACACACAAGAAGAAAACGAGAAAAAGAAATTTAAACTAGCATGGATAATACAATGAAAGAGTATGAGCACCGACGACTAGTGTTCGAACATGAATGTAAAGTCGGTGAGAAATACGTACTCCCCCAAGCTTAGGCTTTTGGCCTAAGTTGGTCTAATACCAATGACCGCCTGGCTGATATCCATATGTGAAACTGGGGTTGTACTGAGATGCAGAGGCAACATCCTCCTGAGAAGCAGCGTGTTGGCGAGCTGACTCCATTCCCCTCTCGTATTCAACTGCTTCTTCCCCGGTGACAACATATCTTCCTTTTGCCTGATAATCAAAAAGGTAGGGGGTAGGAAGAGTAACAGGGACGACGTTGCGCCTATCATAGATTAGTTGATAATGGAGGAATTGTTCATTCCTCTCAAGAAAATGATGATCGAACATAGCTTCTTTTTCGAAATAAACAGGAGGTAAAATCATATCCCCCCTCTCGTGGAGCTATATTAAAATAATTAGCCACACGGGTTGCATAAATTCCTCCAAATAAACCCCCCCCCTTCTACTATTATTCTCCAACCTACGTGCAACTATTGCCCCCAAGTTATAACGTTTATAACCTGACATAGCACTCTTGAGGACACAAAGATCAGGGACACACATGTGACATGCTTCGTCCTTACCGTTAATGCATCTACCAATAAAGAGAGCAAAATAATGTATAGCAGGAAAATGAATGCTCCCTATGGTAGCTTGTGCTATGTCCCTAGATTCTCCCACAGTAATACTAGCAAGAAAATCTCTAAATTCAGATTTGCAAGGATCATTAATATTACCCCACTGCGGGAGTTTGCAAGCAGTTGTGAAATCCTCTAAATCCATGGTATAAGATGTATCATAAATGTCAAACATGACACTAGGAGAATTACGCGCACAGATATATTGGAACTTCCGCACAAAGGAATCAGTCGGTTGATAGTATTAAGGACACTTATCTTGTAAGAAGTCCTCCAGCTCGGCATTACGCACATGCGCGTCAAATTCCTCCTTGAAGCCTGCTTCGACCATAAAATCATCGGATGGCCACTCACAAGCTCGTACATTTGCGTCCCTCGGCAATTCAACATCTTGCTCACGTATAGCAATCCTTGGCCCTTTCTTTGCTGAGGAACCACCTTGGCACCGCCAGAGAGGAGCGAGAGCCTCTCGCTCGATCCCGTAACGCCGCCACCTCACGCCCTCGATCTCCTCTGCCTCGCGTCGCCCTTTGTCATCAAGCGCCGCCCCTGTATGGATCCGTCGGGCCCTGCCATGGCCGCGCCTCCCTGCTGCCGAGGCCCCGCCGCCAAGTCCCGCCTGCGTCATTCTGTCGAGCGCTAGGACAAACGGGAGCAGCTCCTCCTTGCCTCGTCCACGTCGACGACAGCCGTGCCTTGGACCTCTGCACCCTCACCGGAGCGAGCTCGTCCCCGCCGTGCCAAGCCCCTCTCCATCGACCGTGACCAGTGCTGCGCCTCCACACCGTCTTCCGCGCCTGGCCTCTCCCTCTCCTCGCTAGTGCCAGTATCCGGCCACCACGAGCGCCACCAGAAGCAGCTTCAGGACATCCCCGCCGCCAAGTCCCTCACCGCCTGTCTCTGCTACACCTTGCGTGACCTCCTGCCTCGTTCCCACGCCGCTCGTCGCCAAAAGCCAGCAGGAGGTGCCCGGCCCCATGACATCCTCTACTGCACCTCCACCGGCCGGCGACCTCACCTGAACCTCGCCGGCAAGCAGCCCGCTAGGACAGGCCAGTCCCGCTCGGAACCAGCCTCCTCCACTCGCCAAGTACCACAACCATCGCATTTTGTTTCATCACCGTCAAGGCCGAGTGGACGCCAAGTACCAGGATGTCAAGTTCCTCGCCGGACCCAAACATCTACGAAACGTGTACCACTACTTCCACTACCGTCGCCCCAAAGATGTTGGATTCGTCAAGTGCCTCTTCGATACGAACGTGTACAACTACTTCCACTACCGTCGCCACGTGAACAACTACTTCCCACGATGACCCGTGAACGACTATTTCCTCTACATCGTACGGAACCCGAACCGCTCCGAAAATGCACGCTTCAAAGGTATAACCCCGAGACGATCACCCGTGGACCGAATGCATGTGTTGTATGAGATGCTCGTGTTTGCACCGTGATCGAGTTGTCGCTTGCGATGCCCCTCTTTTGCCATGCCACCGTCATGTGGGACACCGGGTGTCCGGGATCACTCCCCATCCCTTGCGTGTTCCACACATCCGCACACTTCTCGTTTGCATCGGTATCTCACTCAAGTTACCGGGACCGGAATGTCGTCGTGGCACCATTTTCATTTCGCCGCCATGGCACCCTTTTTGTTCCGCCATGGTGACCAAATACTTCATAACATACTCATGTCAACATTTTCATAAAATTGCATATAACTTGCATATGTCATCCGCATCATGATAATAACGATTAAAACGTTTAAAATTGTTGTTTGCTTTAAATTTCTAAATGACATGAGGTTTTTCCAGAATTGTTGTTTCTGTTTCCGGCCTCATTTAAACTTGCCTAAATATGTAGTTTAATTATGCTTCACCCCTTTCCATGTTTAATAACATTTAATATTGTTGTACCTAAACGAGTGAGAACTAAATAATTGATGTGGTGTTCCGTCAATATGCAACTCGTTGCATATTGAGCTCCACTTAAATTGTAGTGTTGTTTGCTTCATATTGCCATGTCATGCCTCATTAAACCGGACATGCATCATACTTGATTGTGCATCATGCCATGTTTATGTGATGGTTGTTTACTATGTCGTTTGCTTCTTTCCGGTTGCGCTTGTCCTTGATAGTTCTGGTTACATTGCGATTGTGAGGATCCGTTCGTCTACATCCGTTTGTCTTCTTCATGGACTTGTTCCTCTTCCTTTTGGGATCTCAGGCAAGATGACCATTACCCTCGATATCACTTCTATCTTTGCTTGCTAGTTGCTTCGTTCTATCGCTATGTCGCGTTACCTATCACTTGTTTACCATGCCTCCCATATTGCCATGTCAGCCTCTAACCTTTCGCCCTTCCTAGCAAACCATTGCTTGGCTATGTTACCGCTTTGCTCAGCCCCTCTTATAGCGTTGTTAGTTGCAGGTGAAGTTGAAGATTGCTCCATGATGGACATGATTATGTTGGGATATCACAATATCTCTTATTTAATTAATGCATCTATATACTTGGTAAAGGGTGGAAGGCTCGGCCTTATGCCTGATGTTTTATTCCACTCTTGCTGCCCTAGTTTCCGTCATACCGGTGTTATGTTCCTTGATTTTGCGTTCCTTACGCGGTTGGGTGATTTATGGGACCCCTTGACAGTTCGCTTTGAATAAAACTCCTCCAGCAAGGCCCAACCTTAGTTTTAACATTTGCCACCTAAGCCCTTTTCCCTTGGGTTCTGCAGAGTCAAGGGTCATCTTTATTTACCCCCTGGGCCAGTGCTCGTCGTGAGTGTTGGTCCAACCTGTGAACCACCGGTGGCCACCAGGGGCAACTCTGGGCTGGACTACCAAAAGTTTAGACAATCCGGTGTGCCCTGAGAACGAGATATGTGCAGCTCCTATCGGGATTTGTCGGCACATTCGGGCGGCTTTGATGGTCTTGTTTTACCATTGTCGAAATGTCTTGTAAACCGGGATTCCGAGACTGGTCGGGTCTTTGTGGGAGAAGGAATATCCTTTGTTGACCGTGAGAGCTTGTGATCGGCTAAGTTGGGACACCCATGCAGGGTATTATCTTTCGAAAGCCGTGCCCGCGGTTATGTGGCAGATGGGAATTTGTTAATATCTGGTTGTAGAGAACTTGACACTTGACTTAATTAAAACGCATCAACCGCGTGTGTAGCTGTGATGGTCTCTTTTCGGCGGAGTCCGGGAAGTGAACACGGTCTTTGTGTTATGATTGTGCGTAAGTAGTTTCAGGATCACTTCTTGATCATTGCTAGTTTCACGACCGTTCCTTTGCTTCTCTTCTCGCTCTTATTTGCATATGTTAGCCACCATATCTTGCTTAGTCGCTGCTGCAACCTCACCACTTTACCCCTTCCTTTCCCATTAAGCTTAAATAGTCTTGATCTCGCGGGTTTTGAGATTGCTGAGTCCTTGTGACTCACCAGATACTATCACCACAGTTGCAGGTGCCGATGATACTAGTGCAGATGATGCAACCGAGCTTAGATGGGAGCTCAACGAAGATCTTAGTTGTTGCTATGTTTTGTTTCTTGATGATCAGTAGTGGAGACCAGTTGGGACGACGTGGATCTAGCAGTTGGGTTATCTTCTTTTCTTTTGGCTTCATCCGTAGTCGGACTATGTGTGTACTCTGAATGATGTATGAATTATATGTTCATTGTGTGAAGTGGCGATTGTAAGCCAACTCTTTATCCCATTCTTGTTCATTACATGGGATTGTGTGAAGATGACCCTTCTTGCGACAAAAAAACATGGACTTCGCTTGCATTTCCTCCGCGGCTTCGGCCTCCCGGCGAGCGGCTTCCTCCGCTTGTTCATGGACTTCAACCACCTCCAGCCGCATCATCCGACGCCCAACACCATGACCCCGCTCTCCTCCTTCGTCACGTTGTGCGAGGGCTACCTCGACATCCTCCCCACACTCGAGATGTGGGGGGTGTTCTTCTACGGCAAGCTGGGCACCTCCGCCAAGGACACGGCGGCCGAGTGTGGCGGATTCGTCGCCGTGCGCCGGCCGAGGAAGAGGAATGCCTTCCCCGTCATCAAGCTGTCACAGTCGGTAAAACTGTGGCAGCAGTCTTATTTCTATGTTGAGAACGTCGACCCGGTTGTCGACTTCATCAACCTGCCGGCCTACGAGGTTGCCCCCCCCCCCGTCGGGCTTCGGCCCAACTAGGGCTACAAGCCAAAGCCGGTGTCGGTGGACGCGGCAGCCGCCATCGGCCGACTCCGGGTGCTCCAGGAGTCGGAGGGCCTCGTGGCCTTCGACCTCCTCATCGCCTTTGTCGAGCGCCAGGTCCACCCGCTTCAGGGCCGCCCTGATCTGATCTATCGGATGAGCGGGCACCGCGACCCGAGCAGGTTGTGCACGAGGGAGATGCCGACTGCTGAGGTCGCGAGGATGGTGAACGAGATCTCCGACCTCAAGGTGTCGGAGGGAGACAGGCAGTTCGGGAAGCGACCGTATTCCCGTGACGACCCGCCGCCTGCCGTAAGTCCCTCGATTTCCTCTTTTAGTTCTGTCTTTTAGTCTTGTTCATGGTGTGATGCAACTCTTTTTCTGGAGCGCAGATTTATATGTCCGCGGCGACGGTCGCCATCGTGGGGCCGGGTGGTGACTACCCGCCGGACCGGGTAGTGAGCGATGTGGACGACTGATGTCTACTACATAACCTTCTTCTTGTAGACGTTGTTGGGCCTGCAAGTGCACATGTTTGTAGGACAGTAGCAAATTTCCCTCAAGTGGATGACCTAAGGTTTATCAATCTGTGGGAGGCGTAGGATGAATATGGTCTCTCTCAAACAACCCTGCAACCAAATAACAAAGAGTCTCTTGTGTCCCCAACACACCCAATACAATGGTAAATTGTATAGGTGCACTAGTTCGACGAAGAGATGGTGATACAAGTGCAATATGGATGGTAGATATAGGTTTTTGTAATCCGAAATAATAAAAACAGCAAGGTAACTAATGATAAAAGTGAGCGTAAACGGTATTTTAATGGTAGGAAACAAGGCAAAGGGTTCATACTTTCACTAGTGCAAGTTCTCTCAACAATAATAACATAGATAGATCATATAACAATCCCTCAACATTCAACAAAGAGTGACTCCAAAGCCACTGATAGCGGAGAACAAACATAGAGATTATGGTAGGGTACGAAACCATCTCAAAGTTATCCTTTTTGATCGATCTATTCAAGAGTTCGTAGTAAAATAACATAGAGCTATTCTTTACGCTCGATCCATCATAGAGTTCATACTAGAATAACACCTTAAGACACAAATCAACCAAAACCCTAATGTCACCTAGATACTCCATTGTCACCTCAAGTATCCGTGGGCATGATTATACGATATGCATCACACAATCTCAGATTCGTCCAACCAACATAAAAGTACTTCAAAGAGTGCCCCAAAGTTTCTACCGGAGAGTCAAGAAAACGTGAGCCAGCCCCTATGCATAGGTTCATGGGTGGAACCCGCAAGTTGGTCACAAAAACATTCATCAAGTGGCACGTGATATCCCATTGTCACCACAGATAAACACGGCAAGACATACATCAAGTGTTCTCAAATCAAAGACTCAATCCGATAAGATAACTTCAAGAGGGATACTCAATTTATCACAAGAGAGTAGAGGGGGAGAAACATCATAAGATCCAACTATAATAGCAAAGCTCGCGATACATCAAGATCATGCCATAGAGAGAACACGAGAGAGAGAGAGAGAGATCAAACACATAGCTATTGGTACATACCCTCAGCCCCGAGGGTGAACTACTCACTCCTCGTCATGGAGAGAGCCGGGATGATGAAGATGGCAACCGGTGATGGGTTCCCCCTCCGGAAGGGTGCTAGAACGGGCTCCCGAGAGGTTTTTGGTGGCTACAAAGGCTTGCGGCGGTGGAACTCCTGATCTATCTTGATATTTGATGGTTTTAGGGTAGGTAGGATTATATAGGCGAAAGAAGTCGGTCGGGGGAGCCTCGAGGGGCCCACAAGACAAGGGGCGCGCCCTACAGGGGGGCGCCCTCCTATCTCGTGGCTGCCTCGAGGATCTTCTGATGTGAACTCCAAGTCTCCAGGATCATATTCTTCCAAAAAATCACGCTGCCGAAGGTTTCATTCCGTTTGGACTCCTTTTGATATTCCTTTTCTTCGAAATACTGAAACAGGCAATAAAACAACAATATGGGTTGGGCCTCCGGTCAATAGGTTAGTCCCAAAAGTAATATAGAAGTGTATAATAAAGCCCATAATCATTCAAAACAGATAATAAGATAGCATGAATGCTTCATAAATTATAGATACGTTGGAGACGTATCAGCATCTCCAAGCTTAATTCCTACTCGTCCTCGAGTAGGTAACTGATAAAAGAAAGAATTTATGAAGTGTGAATGCTAGAAGGTGCATAAGTTTGATCAACGATAATTTCAATCAACTTTTCTACCATGATAATAAGTCATAACAGTAGTTCATCTCAGAAATTTCTCACGATAAAGTAACAAGCAATTCACATGTCAAAGCATAGACCATAAACTTTATTGAAAACTAACAAACTTCATTCTCAGTCATCAAACAATTGCAATTCATCTTATTTTCAGGAATAACAAACTCCACATACTCAACTATCATATAGTCTTCTACAATTGCTAACACTCACGCAATACTAATGGTTATGGAGTTTCAATCGGACACTGAGAAAGACTCTCTCTCATTAAAGAATTTCAGATCTTGGTATTGTATTCAAACAGCAAGCAAAACAAAATAAAATGACATTGCAAGGATAGCACAACTCATGTGAAGAAGCAAAAACTTAGGCTCAACCGATACTAACCGATAGTTGTTGAAGAAGAAAGGTGGGATGCCTACCGGGGCATCCCCAAGCTTAGATGCTTGAGACTTATTGAAATATTATCTTGGAGAGCCTTCGGCATCCCCAAGCTTGAACTTTTGTGTCTCCTTAATTCCTCTCATATCATGGTTTCTCTTTTTTATCAAAAGCTTCATCCACAACAAACTCAACAAGAACTCGTGAGATAGGTTAGTATAAACCAATGAAAAACCTTATCATTTTATACTGTAACAAATCACTAAAATTGTTATTCAACATTGCGTACTAAATGTCTCTTCATATTTAATACTCCTATCCTCAAATAGAATCATTAAACAAGCAAACATATACAAACAATGCAACCATAACAGCAATCTGCCAAAACAGTATAGTCTGTAAAGAATGCAAGGGTATCAATACTTACCTAACTCCAAAAATTATGAAATAAAATTCCCACTGTAGTAAATTTATCAAAGCTCATTATTCAAAATGTTTCAACATTATAACCTTCTCTGAATTTTCTAGGGAATTTTTGCAACAGCGGTAAACTTCCTGTTTTCAAACAGCAACATGTATACTAGCAAAATAAGCATGGCAAAGGCTATCCTTGACTTTTTTATTGAAACTAAAGATGCAAAACATTATTATAAATAACATAAAGCAAATACTAACAAAATAAAATGGCGCTCCAAGCAAAACACATATCATGTGGTGAATAAAATATAGCTCCAAGTAAAGTTACCAATGAACGAAGACAAAAGACGGGATGCCTTCTGGGGCATCCCCAAGCTTAGGCTTTTGGTTGTCCTTGAATATTACCTTGGGGTGCATTGGGCATCTCCAAGATTAGGCTCTTGCCACTCCTTATTCCATAGTCCATCGAATCCTTACCCAAAACTTGAAAACTCCACAACACAAAACTCAACAGAAAACTCGTAAGCTCCGTTAGTATAAGAAAATAAAATCACCACTTAGGTAATGTAATCAACTCATTCTAATTCATATTGGTGTAATATCTACTGTACTCCAACTTATATATGGTTCATACCACTTAATACTAGCCATAGATGCATCAAAATAAGCAAACAACACATAGAAAACATAATCTGTCAAGAACAAAACAGTCTGTAGTAATCTGTATCAAACGTATACTTCTGGAACTACAAAAATTCTATCAAATTAGTAAGTCCTAATAAATTCGTGTATCAATCCAGAGCAAAACGAATCAGATCAGAAGCACGTTTATGTGAATTAACAAAACTAATTTACTGGGTGCAAAAGTTTCTGATTCTCAGCAGGATCAACACAACTATCACCGTAAGCTATCCTAAAGGTCTTACTTGGCACTTTATTGAAACAAAAGCTATAAAACATGATTACTACAGTAGCATAATCATGTGAACACACAAAAACAGTAAGGATAAATATTGGGTTGTCTCCCAACAAGCGCTTTTCTTTAATGCCTTTTTAGCTAGGCATGATGATGACAATTATGGTCACATAAAAGATAAGAATTGAAACATAAAGGGAGCATCATGAAGCATATGACTAGCACATTTAAGCCTAACCCTCTTCCTATGCATAGGTATTTTGTGAGTAAACGACTTATGGGAACAATAATCAACTAGCATAGGAAGGCAAAACAAGCATAGCTTCAAGATTTTCAACACATAGGGACGAAACTTAATATTTTTGCAATTCCTACAAGCATATGTTCCTTCCTCATAATAATTTTCAGTAGCATCATGAATTAATTCAACAATATAACCAGCACCTAAAGCATTCATTTCATGATCTACAAGCATAGAAAATTTACTACTCCCCGCAAAAGCAAAATTCTTCTCATCAATAGTAGTGGGAGCAAACTCAACAAAATAATTATCATGTGAGGCATAATCCAATTGAAAACTAAAATCATGATGACAAGTTTCATGGTTATCATTATTCCTAATAGCATACAATTCATCACAATAATCATCATAGATAGCAACTTTGTTCTCATAATCAATTGGAACCTCTTCCGAAATAGTGGAATCATCACTAAATAAAGTTGACACTCTTCCAAATCCACTTTCATGTTCATCACAATAAGATTCAACATCCTCCAAAATAGTGGGATCACTACTTCCTAAAGTTGACACTCTTCCAAACCCATTTTCATCAATATAATGATCATAAATAGGAGGCATGCTTTCATCATAATAAATTTGCTCATCAAAACTTGGGGGACAAAAAATATCATCTTCATCAAACATAGCATCCCCAAGCTTGTGGCTTTGCATATCATTAGGATCATGGATATTCAAGGAATTCATACTAACAACATTGCAATCGTGCTCATCATTCAAAGATTTAGTATCAAACATTCTAATGCATTCTTCTTCTAGCACTTGAGCACAATTTTCCTTTCCATCATACTCACGAAAGATATTAAAAAGACGAAGCGTATGAGACAAGCTTAACTCCATTTTTTTGTAGTTTTCTTTTATAAACTAAACTAGTGATAAAACAAGAAACAAAAAGATTCGATTGCAAGATCTAAAGATATACCTTCAAGAACTCACCTCCCCGGCAACGGCGCCAGAAAAGAGCTTGATGTCTACTACACAACCTTCTTCTTGTAGACGTTGTTGGGCCTGCAAGTGCACAGGTTTGTAGGAAAGTAGAAAATTTCCCTCAGGTGGATGACCTAAGGTTTATCAATCCGTGGGAGGCATAGGATGAAGATGGTCTCTCTCAAACAACCCTGCAACCAAATAACAAAGAGTCTCTTGTGTCCCCAACACACCCAATACAATGGTAAATTGTATAGGTGCACTAGTTCGGCGAAGAGATGGTGATACAAGTGCAATATGGATGGTAGATATAGGTTTTTGTAATCTGAAATAATAAAACCAGCAAGGTATCTAATTATAAAAGTGAGTGTAAACGGTATTGTAATGGTAGGAAACAAGACAAAGGGTTCATACTTTCACTAGTGCAAGTTCTCTCAACAATAATAACATAGATAGATCATTTAACAATCCCTCAACATGCAACAAAGAGTCACTCCAAAGCCACTAATAGCGGAGAACAAATGTAGAGATTATGGTAGGGTACGAAACCACCTCAAAGTTATCCTTTTTGATCGATCTATTCAAGAGTTCGTAGTAAAATAACATAGAGCTATTCTTTCCGCTCGATCCATCATAGAGTTCATACTAGAATAACACCTTAAGACACAAATAAACCAAAACCCTAATGTCACCTAGATACTCCATTGTCACCGCAAGTATCCGTGGGCATGATTATACGATATGCATCACTCAATCTCAGATTCATCCAACCAACATAAAAGTACTTCAAAGATTGCCCCAACGTTTCTACCGGAGAGTCAAGAAAACGTGTGCCAACCCCTATGCATAGGTTCATGGGCAGAACCCGCAAGTTGGTTACCAAAACATACATCAAGTGGCACGTGATGTCCCATTGGCACCACAGATAAACACGACAAGACATACATCGAGTGTTCTCAAATCAAAGACTCAATCCGATAAGATAACTTCAAGAGGGAAACTCAATTCATCACAAGAGAGTAGAGGGGGAGAAACATCATAAGATCCAACTATAATAGCAAAGCTCGCGATACATTAAGATTGTGCCATAGAGAGAACATGAGAGAGAGAGAGAGATCAAACACATAGCTACTGGTACATACCCTCAGCCCCGAGGGTGAACTACTCACTCCTCGTCATGGAGAGCGCCGGGATGATGAAGATGGCCACCGGTGATGGGTTCCCCCTCCGGCAGGGTGCCGAAACGGGCTCCTAAGAGGTTTTTGGTGGCTACAGAGGCTTGCGGCGGTGGAACTCCTGATCTATCTTGATATTCAATGGTTTTAGGGTATGTAGGCTTATATAGGCGAAAGAAGTCGGTCGGGGGAGCCTCGAGGGGCCCACGAGACAGGGGGGCGCCCTACAGGGGGGGTGCCGTCCTATCTCGTGGCTGCCTCAAGGATCTTCTGACGTGAACTCCATGTCTCTAGGATCATATTCTTCCAAAAAATCACGCTGGCAAAGGTTTCATTCCGTTTGGACTCCGGTTGATATTCCTTTCCTTCGAAATACTGAAACAGGCAATAAAACATCAATATGGGCTGGGCCTCCGGTTAATAGGTTAGTCCCAAAAGTAATATAAAAGTGTATAATAAAGCCCATAATCATTCAAAACAGATAATAAGATAACATGAATGCTTCATAAATTATAGATACTTCGGAGACGTATCAACGACCCCAACTTGGGGGCGGCCACCTTGGAGGACGACGCAGAAGGCGGCAGTGACGGAGCAGGCGGCTCCGAGGAGTGCGGCGGCATGGAGACCTGGCCCGATGACGAAGACGACGAAGACGAGCCGCGCCCCTCCCAGAGCACCGCCAACACCAGTGCAGGCCCTTCTACCGGGCCGCCCGCCCGAGGCAGCAAGCCAGGCAGAAACAAGGCGCCGCCCTGTTCGGTAGCGGGCCGAAGAAGCCCAAGAACCCGGCCGTGGCGACCTGGTGGAAAGAAGCCGGAGCCAAGGTGGCCAAGTTCCAGAGGCAGCCGAAGGTGCCGCCCATGGTGTCAGCGTAGTACCCTTCTTACGCTTCTACCTCTTTGCTGATTTGGCCTAAAAACTTTTTGGTCTTGCCTTCTTATCTCAGGGCCCAGCTCAGCCTCAAGAAGTCGGCCGCCACCTCGGTCATCAGGTCGGCGGAGACCTGCACCACCAACCGCTGAATCGACCTGGCCGCCAAGTTCCAAGAGGCGAAGGAGCGGAATGTGCGGGAGGTGCGCGAGGAGCAGGAGGCCGACCGCCTGGCGAAGGCGGAGGCGGACAAGGCCGCAACATCTGTGGCGAGGAAGCTGGCGCAAGCGGAGGCCGATGCCATGGGGAAGGAGCGGCTTGCAGAGGCCGCACGCCGCCAGGAGCCGCTGCTCGTGACTCCTCTGAACTCCGCACCACCTCCGCTGGAGTTTGTGGCGACGACTGGGGAGCCGGCGACGAGCAGCCGATCATGGAGAGGGAGGGCGGCGACGTGGCCATGCCGGACGTCATCGTGCCGCCGCCACCACCAACCGGCAGAATGCAGGACAAGCCGCCAGCCACTCCGCTGGTGGCACCAACTGGGGACGTGGTGGTGACGGACCTGACTCCTGAGGTCCGCACACCCGCGCGCCGTCGTCTTGTGAAGGCGGCTCGGCACCGCAAGCTCGCCGGTCCCCGACACCGAAGCGACCAGCGCTGCTCCCGCTGGCTAGGTACGCAGAGGCGGGTCGGGCGCCCTGAACCAGGCGGCCCTCGACATCCAGGCCAAACTCCGGGCTGAGGCTAAAGCCCTCAAGCGATGCAACGAGGCCTTCCTGGATTCGCGGGCAGCCATCCGCGTAAGCTTCTTACTTCTCTTTATTTTGATCTTCTTGCTTTCTCCATGGGGGCGCGCCAGCGCAACCACTGGGTGTAGTCCCCAAGTTTCGGGTCGGCTGC
Source organism: Triticum aestivum (assembly GCF_018294505.1). NCBI lineage: Eukaryota > Viridiplantae > Streptophyta > Magnoliopsida > Poales > Poaceae > Triticum > Triticum aestivum. The sequence continues at coordinate 88,713,107 of NC_057807.1, forward strand.
TAAGCAGGCGGTCCGGAACTTTAACTTGCAGGCGTCGGATGCTAACTTTATCTGATATCCCTTTTGCAGGACTACCACAATCTTCACGCGACCACCTTCAACTCTGGAGTCTGGGAGCTGGAGGAGCAGACCGCCAACTTGTCCGAGAGCTAGAGTAAGTTTCGATTTCCTTTCTTCGCGGGGGCGCGCTGGTGCACCCTCGGGCTGTAGTTCCCGAGATTCGGGCCGACCACTGAGCAGTCGGGCCGGATCTCCACGGCAATTGCATCCCTTCTTTGTTGTTTGACTAACATTCTTTCTTCTTCCCTTTTTATAGAGGCCAACACCACCTTGCAGCAGTAGCTAGGCGAAGCCAACACTGCCCTACGCGGTAAGGAGGCGGAGTGCCGCAAGCTGGCCGAGGAGCGTGACCGGCTGGTCACTCAACTCGCGGAGCAGACGGAGGCTCTCAAGACGGCTCAGAGGGAGGCGAAGGCAAAGGAGACCGGCCTCCTCGCTGAGTTTGAGATCGAGCGCTCCGCCTGGGCCGACAAGGAGGCGTAGATGACTGCCTGCTTCAGTAGCATCAAAGACTTGGTCGATGGTAAGCTTCGTTTTCTTTTCTTTCTTGTTTTTGAGCTACCAGCCCTTATCTAGGTCGACTGCTAGTTTCTGACTTTTGGCATTCCTTGCCTTCTGTCCAAGCAGACTTCTTCCCGGGCTACTCCGTCACCGTGAACCAGATCATCGAGGCCCAGCGCGAGGAGCGGAGGGCGGAAGGCATGCAGATTGCCGCTGACGCCCCCAGGCCCTCAACGAGCAGCTCCTCAGCATCCAGGACCGCCTTCGTCGTGCCCATCAGATGCTACGCCGCCTTCAGCGCGTTCGGGCCCAGGCGATCTCCGCCCTCTAGCCAGGCGTCCAGGCTCCACGCACCCCCAGTCGGACTGCCGACTGGTTGGAGGTGGCGGCCGGCCGCCTGGAGGCTTGGAAGGGCTCTGCAGCCCGGGCAGGAGCGCGCCGAGCCCTGGAGTTCGTCAATGTGTTGTACCCTGGGCTAGATCTAGCCCAGTTGACCATGTTTCGGCTGGAGGCACAGGAGGAGCTGGTGGCGGTGGAAGCCGAGCTTATCAGCAGGGCGGCGGCGATTGCCGACTACACCGACACCAGCGTGTTCATCCCGGAGGTGGTCGAAGAAGGCACCGAAGCGCCGCTAGAGTGGCTCGGGCTGAACCCGGAGGACAGCGAGGATTCGGCTGAAGTAATCGACTCCAGCGATGAAGGGGAGGAGGAGGAGGAGGAGGAGGAGAAGGAGGAAAGCGAGGATGACGCGCCGGAGGTTGGAGCGGATGGTCAGCCTCAACATGACCGAGCCTCAAGCAATGATCCGTGCTCCAAGGCACCGACCGTTGCTGGAGGCGGATCGGCGGGGACCGACCAGCCGCCCATTCCACCAAGGGACGCCACCGACTCTGCTGTCCAGCCGCACGCCTCCCTGACTGGTGCCGCTGACTCCATCGTCTAGCCGGAGCCCTCTGCTGCACCAACCGGCACCGCCGACTCCATCGTCCAGCCGGAGCCTTCTGCTGCCCCTTAGGATGTTTGTCTTTTTCTTTTGATGCTCGCCAATAACCCACAAGTGTAGGGGATCACAACAGCTTTCGAGGGTAAAGTATTCAACCCAAATTTATTGATTTGACACAAGGGGAGCCAAAGAATATTCTTGAGTATTAGCAGTTGAGTTTTCAATTCAACCACACCTGGATAACTTAGTATCTGCAGCAAAGTATTTAGTAGCAAAAGTAGTATGATAATAAAGGTAACGGTAGCAAAGGTAAAGATAAATGTTTTTGGGTTTTTGTAGTAGTTGTAATAGTAGCAACAAATAAGTAAATAAGCGAAGAACAATATGTGAAAAGCTCGTAGGCAATGGATCAGTGATGGATAATTATGCCAGATGCGATTCCTCATGCAATAGCTATAACATAGGGTGACATAAAACTAGCTCCAATTCATCAATGTAATGTAGGCATGTATTCCGTAAATAGTCATACGTGCTTATGGAAAAGAACTTGCATGACATCTTTTGTCCTACCCTCCCGTGGAAGTGGGGTCCTAGCGGAAACTAGGGGATATTAAGGCCTCCTTTTAATAGAGAACCGGAACAAAGCATTAGCACATAGTGAATACATGAACTCTTCAAACTACGGCCATCACCGAGAAGTATCCCGATTATTGTCACTTCAGGGTTGTCGGATCATAACACATAATAGGTGATTATATACTTGCAAGATAGGATCAAGAACACACATATATTCATGAAAACATAATAGGTTCAGATCTGAAATCATGGCACTCAGGCCCTAGTGACAAGCATTAAGCATAGCAAAGTCATGGCAACATCAATCTTAGAACACAGTGGATACTAGGGATCAAACTCTAACAAAACTAACTTGATTACATGGTAAATCTCATCCAACCCATCACCGTCCAGCAAGCCTACGATGGAATTACTCACGCACGGCAGTGAGCATCATGAAATTGGTGATGGAGGATGGTTGATGATGACGACGGCGATGAATCCCCCTCTCCGGAGCCCCGAACGGACTCCAGATCAGCCCTCCTGAGAGAGATTAGGGCTTGGCGGCGGCTCCGTGTCGTAAAACATGATGAAACTTTCTCTCTGATTTTTTTCTCCCCGTACATGAATATATAGAGTTGGAGCTGAGGTCAGTGGAGGTCCAGGGGGCCCACGAGATAGGAGGGCGCGCCCTAGGGGGGCTGTCTTGTGGACAGCCTGTGGGCCCCCTGGTATTGATTCTTTCACCAAAAATTCTTATTAATTCCAAAAAGTGCCTCCGTGGATTTCAGGACATTCCGAGAACTTTTCTTTTCTACACATAAAACAACATCATGGCAGTTCTGCTGAAAACAGTGTCAGTCCGGGTTAGTTTCATCCAAATCATGCAAGTTAGAGTCCAAAACAAGGGCAAAAGTGTTTGCAAAAGTAGATACATTGGAGACTTATCAACTCCCCCAAGCTTAAACCTTTGGTTGTCCTCAAGCAATTCAGTTGACAAACTAAAAGTGATAAAGAAAAACTTTTACAAACTCTGTTTGCTCTGTTGTTGTAAACATGAAAAGCCATCATTCAAGTTTCAGCAAATATTATGAACTAACCATACTCACAATAACACATAGGTCTCACAATTACTCATATCAATAACATAATCAACTAGCGAGCTATAATAATAAAACTCGGATGACAACACTTTCTCAAAATAAACATAACATGATGTAACAAAATGGTATCTCGCTAGCCCTTTCTGAGACCGCAAAACATAAATGCAGAGCACCTTTAAAGATCAAGGACTGACTAAACATTGTAATTCATGGTAAAACAGATCCAGTCAAGTCATACCCAATATAAACCAATAGTAATGAATGCAAATGACAGTGTGCTCTCCAGCGGGTGCTTTTTAATAAGAAGGGTGATGACTCAACATATAAGTAAATAGATAGGCCCTTCGCAGAGGGAAGCAGGGATTTGTAGAGGTGCCAGAGCTCGATTTTAAAATAGAGATTGAATAACATTTTGGGCGTCATACTTTTGCTGTCAACGCAACAACTATGAGATGGCTGTATCTTCCATACTACATGCATTATAGGCAGTTCCCAAACAGAATGGTAAAGGTTTATACTCCCCCAACCACCAACAAGCATCAATCCATGGCTTGCTCGAAACAACGAGTGCCTCCAACATACAACAACCCTGGGGGAGTTTTATTTAATTATTTTGATTTGCTTTGATCTTTTTGGATCATGGGACTGGGCATCCCGGTTACCGGCCCTTTCTCGTGAATGAGGAGCGGAGTCCACTCCTCTTGAGAATAACCCACCTAGCATGGAAGATATAGGCAGCCCTAGTTGTAACATGAGCTGCTCGAGCATACAAACCAAAATTTCATTTGAAGGTTTGGAGTTTGGCACATACAAATTTACTTGGAATGGCAGGTAAATACCACATATAGGAAGGTATAGTGGACTCGTATGGAACAACTCTGGGGTTTAAGGAGTTTGGATGCACAAGCAGTATTCCCTCTTAGTACAGGTGAAGGCTAGCAAAAGACTAGGAAGCGACCAACTAAGAGAGCGACAACAGTCATAAACATGCATTAAAATTAATTCACACCGAGTACAAGCATGAGTAGGATATAATCCACCATGAACATAAATATCATGAAGGCTATGTTGATTTAATTCAACTACATGCGTGAACATGTGCCAAGTCGAGTCACTCAATTCATTCAAAGGAGGATACCATCCCATCATATCACATCATAATCATTCTAATAGCATGTTGGCACGCAAGGCAAACCATTATAACTCATAGCTAATCAAGCATGGCACAAGCAACTATAATCTCTAAATGTAATTGCAAATATGTTTACTTCATAATAGCTGACTCAGAAACGATGAACTCATCATATTTACAAAAACAAGAGAGCTCGAGTTCATACCAGCTTTTCTCATCCCAATAAGTCCATCATATATCGTCATTATTGCCTTTCACTTGCACGACCGAACGATGTGTATAATAATAAGAGTGTACGTGCATTGGACTAAGCTGGAATCTGCAAGCATTCAACTCAAGAGAGAAGACAAGTAATATGGGCTCTAAGTTAAATAAACAATCATGCATATAAGAGCAACTAAGCATTTTCAATATAGTCTTCTCGACCCCCAAAAGAAAGGAAAGAAAATAAAACTATTTACACGGGAAAGCTCCCAACAAGTAAGAAGAAGAACTAGAAATCTTTTTGGGTTTTCATTTTAATTCTACTACAAGCATGGAAATTAAACTAACTAATTTTTTTGGTTTTTCTTAAAGTTAATCAAACACACAAGAAGAAAACGAGAAAAAGAAATTTAAACTAGCATGGATAATACAATGAAAGAGTATGAGCACAGACGACTAGTGTTCGGACATGAATGTAAAGTCGGTGAGAAATACATACTTCCCCAAGCTTAGGCTTTTGGCCTAAGTTGGTCTAATACCAATGACCGCCTGGCTGATATCCATAAGTGAAACTGGGGTTGTATTGAGATGCAGAGGCAACATCCTCCTGAGCAGCAGCATGTTGGCGAGCTGACTCCATTCCCCTCTCGTATTCAGCTGCTTCTTCCCTGGTGACAACATATTTTCCTTTTCCCTGATAATCAAAAAGGTAGGGGGCAGGAAGAGTAACAGGGACGACGTTGCGCATGTCATAGATTAGTTGATAATGGAGGAATTGTTCGTTCCTCTCAAGAAAATGATGATCGAACATAGCTTCTTTTTCCAAATAAACAGGAGCTATATTAAAAAAATTAGCCACACGGGTTGCATAAATTCCTCCAAATAACCCCCACCTTCTACTATTATTCTGCAACCTACGTGCAACTATTGCCCCCAAGTTATAACGTTTATAACCTGACACAACACTCTTGAGGACACAAAGATCAGGGACACACATGTGACATGCTTCGTCCTTACCGTTAATGCATCTACCAATAAAGAGAGCAAAATAATGTATAGCAGGAAAATGAATGCTCCCTATGGTAGCTTGTGCTATGTCCCGAGATTCTCCCACAGTAATACTAGCAAGAAAATCTCTAAATTCAGATTTGCAAGGATCATTAATATTACCCCACTGCGGGAGTTTGCAAGCAGTTGTGAAATCCTCTAAATCCATGGTATAAGATGTATCATAAATATCAAACATGACACTAGGAGAATTACGCACACATATATATTGGAACTTCCGCACAAAGGAATCAGTCGATTGATAGTATTGAGGACACTTATCTTGTAAGAAGTCCTCCAGCTCGGCATTACGCACATGCGCGTCAAATTCCTCCTTGAAGCCTGCTTCGACCATAAAATCATCGGATGGCCACTCACAAGCTCGTACATTTGCGTCCCTCGGCAATTCAACATCTTGCTCACGTATAGCAATCCTTGGCCCTTTCTTTGCCGAGGAACCACCTTGGCACCGCCAGAGAGGAGAGAGAGCCTCTCGCTCGATCCCGTAACGCCGCCACCTCACGCCCTCGATCTCCTCTGCCTCGCGTCGCCCTCCGTCATCAAGCGCCTCCCCTGTATGGATCCGTCGGGCCCTGCCATGGCCGCGCCTCCCTGCTGCCGAGGCCCCGCCGCCAAGTCCCGCCTGTGTCATTCTGTCGAGCGCTAGGACGAACGGGAGCAGCTCCTCCTTGCCTCGTCCACGTCGATGATAGCCGTGCCTTGGACCTCTGCACCCTCACCGGAGCGAGCTCGTCCCCGCCGCGCCAAGCCCCTCTCCATCGACCGCGACCAGTGCTGCGCCTCCACGCCGTCTTCCGCGCCTGGCCTCTCCCTCGCCTCGTTAGTGCCAGTCTCCGGCCACCACGAGCACCACCAGCAGCAGCTTCAGGACGTCCCCGCCGCCAAGTCCCTCACCGCCTCTCTCTGCTACACCTTGTGCAACCTCCTGCCTCGTTCCCATGCCGCTTGTCGCCAAAAGCCAGCAGGAGGAGCCCGGCCCCACGACATCCTCTGCAGCACCTCCACCGGCCTGCGACCTCACCTGAACCTCGCCGGCAAGCAGCCCGCTAGGACAGGCCAGTCCCGCTCGGAACCAGCCTCCTCCACTCGCCAAGTACCACAACCATCGCATTTTGTTTCATCACCGTCAAGGCCGAGTGGACGCCAAGTACCAGGATGTCAAGTTCCTCGCCGGAACCAAACATCTATGAAACGTGTACCACTACTTCCACTACCGTCGCCCCAAAGATGTTGGATTCGTCAAGTGCCTCTTCGATACGAATGTGTACAACTACTTCCACTACCGTCGCCACGTGAACAACTACTTCCCACGATGACCCGTGAACGACTATTTCCTCTACATCGTACCGAACCCGAACCGCTCCGAAAATGCACGCTTCAAAGGTATAACCCCGAGACGATCACCCGTGGACCGAATGCATGTGTTGCATGAGATGCTCGTGTTTGCACCGTGATCGAGTTGTCGCTTGCGATGCCCCTCTTTTGCCATGCCACCGTCATGTGGGACACCGGGTGTCCGGGATCACTCCCCATCTCTTGCGTGTTCCACACATCCGCACACTTCTCGTTTGCATCGGTATCTCACTCAAGTTACCGGGACCGGAATGTTGCCGTGGCACCATTTTCATTTCGCCGCCGTGGCACCCTTTTTGTTCCGCCATGGTGACCAAATACTTCATAACATACTCATGTCAACATTTTCATAAAATTGCATATAACTTGCATATGTCATCCGCATCATGATAATAACAATTAAAACGTTTAAAATTGTTGTTTGCTTTAAATTTCTAAATGACATGAGGTTTTTAAGGAATTGTTGTTTGTGTTTCCGTCCGCATTTAAACTTGCCTAAATATGTAGTTTAATTATGCTTCACCCCTTTCCATGTTTAATAACATTTAATATTGTTGTACCTAAACGAGAGAGAACTAAATAATTGATGTGGTGTTCCGTCAATATGCAACTCGTTGCATATTGAGCTCCACTTAAATTGTAGTGTTGTTTGCTTCATATTGCCATGTCATGCCTCATTAAACCGGACATGCATCATACTTGATTGTGCATCATGCCATGTTTATGTGATGGTTGTTTACTATGTCGTTTGCTTCTTTCCGGTTGCGCTTCTCCTTGATAGTTCTGGTTACATTGCGATTGTGAGGATCCGTTCGTCTACATCCGTTTGTCTTCTTCATGGACTTGTTCCTCTTCCTTTTGGGATCTCAGGCAAGATGACCATTACCCTCGATATCACTTCTATCTTTGCTTGCTAGTTGCTTCGTTCTATCGCTATGCCGCGTTACCTATCACTTGTTTACCATGCCTCCCATATTGCCATGTCAGCCTCTAACATTTCGCCCTTCCTAGCAAACCATTGCTTGGCTATGTTACCGCTTTGCTCAGCCCCTCTTATAGCGTTGTTAGTTGCAGGTGAAGTTGAAGATTGCTCTATGATGGACAGGATTATGTTGGGATATCACAATATCTCTTATTTAATTAATGCATCTATATACTTGGTAAAGGGTGGAAGGCTCGGCCTTATGCCTGATGTTTTATTCCACTCTTGCTTCCCTAGTTTCCGTCATACCGGTGTTATGTTCCTTGATTTTGCATTCCTTACGCGGTTGGGTGATTTATGGGACCCCCTTGACAGTTCGCTTTGAATAAAACTCCTCCAGCAAGGCCCAACCTTGGTTTTAACATTTGCCACCTAAGCCCTTTTCCCTTTGGTTCTGCAGACTCAAGGGTCATCTTTATTTACCCCCCGGGCCAGTGCTCGTCGTGAGTGTTGGTCCAACCTGTCAACCGCCGGTGGCCACCAGGGGCAGCTCTGGGCTGGACTACCGGAAGTTTGGACAATCCGGTGTGCCCTGAGAACGAGATATGTGCAGCTCCTATCGGGATTTTTCGGCACATTCGGGCGGCTTTGCTGGTCTTGTTTTACCATTGTCGAAATGTCTTGTAAACCGGGATTTCGAGACTGATCGGGTCTTCCTGGGAGAAGGAATATCCTTTGTTGACCGTGAGAGCTTGTGATGGGCTAAGGTGGGACACCCCTGCAGGGTATTATCTTTCGAAAGCCGTGCCCGCGGTTATGTGGCAGATGGGAACTTGACACTTGACTTAATTAAAACGCATCAACCGCGTGTGTAGCCGTGATGGTCTCTTTTCAACGGAGTCCGGGAAGTGAACACGGTCTTTGTGTTATGATTGTGCGTAAGTAGTTTCAGGATCACTTCTCGATCATTGCTAGTTTCACGACCGTTCCTTTGCTTCTCTTCTCTCTCTTATTTGCGTATGTTAGCGACCATATCTTGCTTGGTTGTTGCTGCAACCTCACCACTTTACCCCTTCCTTTCCCATTAAGCTTAAATAGTTTTGATCTCGCGGGTTTTGAGATTGCTGAGTCCTCGTGACTCACCAGATACTATCACCACAGTTGCAGGTGCCGATGATACCAGTGCAGATGATGCAACCGAGCTCAGATGGGAGCTCAACGAAGATCTTAGTTGTTGCTATGTTTTGTTTCTTGATGATCAGTAGTGGAGCCCAGTTGGGACGATCGTGGATCTAGCAGTTGGGTTATCTTCTTTTCTTTTGGCTTCGTCCGTAGTCGGACTATGTGTGTACTTTGAATGATGTATGAATTATATGTTCATTGTGTGAAGTGGCGATTGTAAGCCAACTCTTTATCCCATTCTTGTTCATTACATGGGATTGTGTGAAGATGACCCTTGTTGCGACAAAACCACCATGCGGTTATGCCTCTAAGTCGTGCTTCGACACGTGGGAGATATAGCCGCATCGTGGGTGTTACAAGTTGGTAATCAGAGCCATCCCCGACTTAGGAGCCCCCTGCTTGATTGATTGCTGGCGTTGTTGAGTCTAGAACAAAAAATGTTTTAAGTCTTAGGATTATATATATCGGAGAGTAGGCTTCTTTTTACTCCTCAGTCCCTTCCTCGCTCTGGTGAGGTCTCCTGACGTAGATGTTTTGACTTTCCTCTCCTCAAATTTCACTAATTTTTTTTAGGATCACGCGGGTATCTTGGAATCATTCCGATGATTTTGTGACAAGAACATTGTTCTTGGTGCATCCTGTCTTTTATGTGGCAGTGACCCGGGGAGTTGAGCTCCGAGGTGTTGTCGTCACAATTTTATCGTTGCAGTTCTGGAATACCTGAGTTTTGCCGACATCGAAAATCTCTTTTATGCAGTTGTTGGTGAGATAACCTAGACGCCACCCAGTACTGGGGAGTTCGGGAGTATTGCCATAGCTTGTATAACGGATGCTTTTCGAAGGTTGAGGTACACGATTTACGAAGGTTTCTTGGTTATGTGTTGACGGATGGATACAACTTGGATGTAGGAATTGTTAGTTTTGGGTGAGTTATATATTGCTTCCCCTGTATCCCCAACACCAGATTGCATAACTAGAAAGTTTCGGGAGTTTTATAGGTGGGAATTCAAGTAGCTCTAGATATTTTTTCTTTCCGACAGATGCATGATATGAGATTGGGGTTCGACGTCTAGTGGTCCGCCTATCCACGATCGTTTTTACAGTGGTCTCATTGTGTCTTAAAGAACCCTTGGCTATGCTGGTTCGGGGACGCTTCGTATGTCATGTGCATTGCCTTGTACATGATGGTGCTGTTTGATCGAGCCTGTGTGGGCCCCACCACAAAAACTTCGGACGAAATCTCTATCATATGTTTGTTTCTGGCTTATTCTGCAAGCCAAATCCTTTGTTTTGTTTTATTTGTGGTATTCGAGTTGCTTCGAAGTAAAATGTTGAATCCATACCTTTCCTAAATGGTGTTCTCATATTGCTATGTGAATACTAATCCTTCTTGATCATCGAGGTCGTCATGATAATTCTTTTCCAACCGGTGTGCTTCTTTTCAAGTGGACCCGATCATTTCAACATTTGCGAGATCAATTTTCTCAACGGTGTTTGTTTTATCCGTCCCAAGTTGTCCTTGTTTTCCCGCCCTCCCACCCTTTTCTTCAAGGACTCAGATTTCTCAGTCAAGTATCTATTTATTCATGTGAAGTCTCTTCACTCTTTTCCGTCAATGTTCTTATCCAGTGATTCTCAGGAAGATACTAACGGACCTCCAAGTTTATTGTTCTTCATTTTTTTCTTCTCCAGTGGATTAATTCAAGCTTTCTGTGTTGATCATATCTTTTTCCTTGTTTCAAATGTTTTCCCATACCGTTGCACCTCGTAATCTTTCATTTCTTGTTACTCATTTGGTCCGGAGTGCTTAAGATTTTCTCAGGAAGATTCGTGTTTCCATTCTCAATCCGTTCAAGTTATATTGAGGTTATTATCTCATTCAAGCCATTTAATTCAGCCGGTGCAATCCCCCCTTTCAATCAATCATTCAATGTTGTATCTTTTAGTGGGCCCTAACCCACAGGTCTTTTTCCAGGATCTTACCTGACTCTTCTAATTTTCTCGGAGCTATTCCCAAATTCTTTTCGAAGTTTGACGTAAGAATGAATTATCATCAGTCAAATGTCTTTCTCCAAGATCTTTCAAATTCATTCGCCTTTGGTTCAACCTTTCTAATTTTCATTCTGGAGTGTCTCAACAATTCATGGTGGTTCTCATCATCATTCTCAGCATGTGAAGACCGAAGAAGAGTTACTCTTAAATCCTTACCCGTTCTTCCAGAGATTCATGGTTCTAGCTTGCTGCCATCCTCTCATAATTGTTTTTGATTGTGACAATTCTTTTCCTACCACCCGGAGCATTTCGTGAGTTCTTTCCGTTTTATTCCTACAAAGGCCATCATTTCGGGTTTATTCGTTCTCAGTTTTCATCTCTCACTCTCCAAATCTTACCGGTGCATCGTTCAAATACCCTCTAATCTGTTCATGACCTTTTCGTTCTCTTGTATCTAAAATCCCCTCAAGTATCTTCATTTGTTTTCCAATTCTTCCCGGTGAATTGTGCCTTTGATACTTTCATTTTCAATTCTTACGGTGGTTTGTTCAGGATTTCACTTCCTTCGTTATCATATTAATTCATTCATTGTTTCCAAATCTTACCGGTGGTTTGTTCAAGTTTTTCCCAAGTTTGCGCTGTATCTCTCTTAATCCTTTCTACGAGAATAAGTAGTATGCCAAATCCGTTACTTGTCACCAATTTAAATTGGTGAAGGATAGGCATAACGTAATTCTTATTATTGTTTCATCCAAGTGATCTAGTTTATTCTTTCCAGAGTTGTTCATCATGTCACATTTCTCGGTTCGAGATGCTTCATCTTTTCTTTTACCGGAGTTCTTCATGGAGGCTCTACATGGTGGTTCGTTAAGGATTCCTTTCATCCTTCAATTGTTCTTCAAGATTTCTCTCTAAGTTATGATCCGCCGAGCTATACTCAAAATTAAACATGGCGCTCAACACATGTTTTGTTTTGAGGAGATCAAGTTTTCTTCTTCTTGCATTTTGAAGTGCAATTCTTTGTACTTTATCTTTTGAATTATATTATATCATTCTTGACAGTTTGCATTCATGTTTCGCGATTCACATGTTGTCAAGAATGAGGTATTTTAAATCCATTAATCTCTTCGTTGGAGTTATCTTGTGTCATATTTCACCTAAAGCCTTCCCTAAGGAATGTTGTTATTTTGGTGTTTAACAATGATCCAAGTTATCTCTCTATCATCTTGGTGGAAGAAATTTTTCATCTCATCGGTGTTATCAATTATATTATTTATTTCTGTAGTGGCAAAATTTCACCTCAATTTTGAGAAGTATTCCATAAGCCCACTATAAGCTTATTCGTTTCGTTGTTGGTTTTTTCAACAACTCCGTTTTAACCTTCTTGGAAGGGTTCTTTCCAAGTTCTTTTGTGGCAGAAGTCGTCATTTCCTTCTCCGTTCTCTTATTCCGAGGATCTATCTTCTATTCTTTCTTCTGGACGCATTGTGATGTTGCTCTTTTCACATATCATCTCGAATTATGAGGATCATGTTCTTTTCGTGCTTATCAATTAACCGGAGTGTTGTGTCATGTTTTCAAGTTCTTTTCATCTTATGAAGTCTTGCATCTCTTTTCAACTGGAGTGCTGTCCGAATTTGATCGTCCTTGTTCCTTGTTTATCTCATTTCAACCAGAGTGGTTTCAATTCTATCTTGTCCATTAAACTCTTGATTCATGCCTTTGCAACCTTCAAGTCCTCGCAATGTTCCTTGTTCCTCTTTTCTAACGGATTGTTTGCAATCTCGTTCTTCTCAGTTGTGCTCTTTCTTTTAAATTGCTCAACCTCCCAAGGTTCATGGTTTCACTCATTGGTCGAAGAAGCAACTTAGTTTTACCTCTTCTCTTCCTCTTTTGTTTATCTCCGGTGCCATCCTAGATCTCGGGACGAGATCCTCTTGTAGTGGTGGAGTGTTGTAACGCCCCGAGACCGACGCTCCAGATGCCTTCCTTGTATTCCGAGATTCGTCATGTGATTTGTTTTGTTCGTTGCATTCATCCTTGCAGCATGTGCATTGCATCATGTCATCATGCAACCCCTTTTTAAAACTCACCTAAATAAATTGCATAGATCGATGATCTATTTAAATCGAGGGATATTCACATGGTGAATTATATTTAAAACATATTCAAAGTCTCCTATTATTATTAGGGAGCTATAATAAATATTTCATTATTTGGAATTGATCATAACACACTTGCAAATAAATCCCAATGCCTTTGTTATCTCAATTCTTGGTCTCCAACTCTGCCCATAAGTTCTTTTGTCACTTTCCGGAGCTCCACGAAAAATCTCAATATTTTTGGACACTTCAAAAACTAGTCCTAGTTCAAACCCATTTGAATTTCAAATGAGTTTGAATTTAATTCCTGCAATCATGTCCATGCCATTTTTCTTGGATCAAGCGCATTTTGTGAGTCCGGGAAAATTAACCGCATGCCCAAATTCTTCCTCTAACCTTCTCTTCTCTCTTTTCCTTTCTTCCAGTTCTCTGTTAATGAAAAGAGTAGAGAGGGAGAGAAGAAGCCCAGCAGCCTTGCAGCCCAGCAACCAGGCCCAACCCTAGCGCCTATCTAACCCTAGCCCCGATCCCCTCCTCTCGATCCCCTGGTCTCTCCCTCCTTCCCCCGCTCGCACCACCAAAGAGGAGCGAGAGCCTCTCGCTCGGTCCCGTAACGCCGCCACCTCACGCCCTCGATCTCCTCTCCCTCGCATCGCCCTCCATCGTCAAGCGCCGCCTCTGTATGGATCCGTCGGGCCCTGCCATGGCCACGCCTCCCTGCTGCCGAGGCCCCGCCACCAAGTCCCGCCTGCGTCGTTCTGTCGAGCGCCGGGACGAACGGGAGCAGATCCTCCTCGCCTCGTCCACGTCGACGAGAGCCATGCCTTGGACCTCTGCACCCTCACCGGAGCGAGCTCGTCCCCGCCGCACCAAGCCCCTCTCCATCGACCGCGACCAGTGCTGCGCCTCCACGCCGTCTTCCGCGCCTGGCCTCTCCCTCGCCTCGCTAGTGCCCGTCTCCGGCCACCATGAGCGCCACCAGTAGCAGCTTCAGGACGTCCCCACCGCCAAGTCCCTCATCACCTCTCTCTGCTACACCTTGTGTGACCTCCTACCTCGTTCCCACGCCGCTCGTCGCCAAAAGCCAGCAGGAGGAGCCCGGCCCCACAACATCCTCTGCTGCACCTCCACCGGCCGGCGACCTCACCTGAACCTCGCCGGCAAGCAGCCCGCTAGGACATGCCAGTCCCGCTCGGAACAAGCCTCCTCCACTCGCCAAGTACCACAACCATCGCGTTTTGTTTCATCACCGTCAAGGCCGAGTGGACGCCAAGTACCAGGACATCAACTTCCTCGCCGGACCCGAACATCTACGAAACCTGTACCACTACTTCCACTACCGTCACCCCGAAGATGTTGGATTCGTCAAGTGACTCTTCGAAATGAACGTGTACAACTACTATCACTACCGTCGCCATGTGAACAACTACTTCCCACGACGACCCATGAACGACTATTTCCTCTACATCGTACCGAACCCGAACCGCTACGAAAATGCACGCTTCAAAGGTATAACCCCGAGACGATCACCCGTGGACCGAATGCATGTGTTGTATGAGATGCTCATGTTTGCACCATGATCGAGTTGTCGCTTGCGATGCCCCTCTTTTGCCATGCCACCGTCATGTGGGACACCGGGTGTCCGGGATCACTCCCCATCTCTTGCGTGTTCCACACATCCGCACACTTCTCGTTTGCATCGGTATATCACTCAAGTTACCAGTACCGGAATGTTGCCGTGGCACCATTTTCATTTCGCCGCCGTGGCACCCTTTTTGTTCCGCCATGGTGACCAAATACTTCATAACATACTCATGTCAACATTTTCATAAAATTGCATATAACTTGCATATGTCATCCGCATCATGATAATAACATTTAAAATGTTTAAAATTGTTGTTTGCTTTAAATTTCTAAATGACATGAGGTTTTTCCGGAATTGTTGTTTTTGTTTCCGGCCTCATTTAAACTTGCCTAAATATGTAGTTTAAATATGCTTCACTCCTTGCCATGTTTAATAACATTTAATATTGTTGTACCTAAACGAGAGAGAACTAAATAATTGATGTGGTGTTCCGTAAATATGCAACTCGTTGCATATTGAGCTCCACTTAAATTGTAGTGTTGTTTGCTTCATATTGCCATGTCATGCCTCATTAAACCGGACATGCATCATACTTGATTGTGCATCATGCCATGTTTATGTGATGGTTGTTTACTATGTCGTTTGCTTCTTTTCGGTTGCGCTTCTCCTTGATAGTTCCGGTTACGTTGCGATTGTGAGGATCTGTTCGTCTACATCCGTTTGTCTTCTTCATGGACTCGTTCCTCTTCCTTGCGGGATCTCAGGCAAGATGACCATTACCCTCGATATCACTTCTATGTTTGCTTGCTAGTTGCTTCGTTCTATCGCTATGCTGCGTTACCTATCACTTGTTTACCATGCCTCCCATATTGCCATGTCAGCCTCTAACCTTTCGCCCTTCCTAGCAAACCATTGCTTGGCTATGTTACCGCTTTGCTCAACCCCTCTTATAGCGTTGTTAGTTGCAGGTGAAGTTGAAGATTGCTCCATGATGGACAGGATTATGTTGGGATATCACAATATCTCTTATTTAATTAATGCATCTATATACTTGGTAAAGGGTGGAAGGCTCGGCCTTATGCCTAGTGTTTTGTTCCACTCTTGCCGCCCTAGTTTCCGTCATACCGGTGTTATGTTCCTTGATTTTGTGTTCCTTACGCGGTTGGGTGATTTATGGGACCCCCTTGACAGTTTGCTTTGAATAAAACTCCTCCAGCAAGGCCCAACCTTGGTTTGAACATTTTCCACCTAAGCCTTTTTCCCTTGGGTTCTGCAGACTCAAGGGTCATCTTTATTTACCCCCCGGGCCAGTGCTCGTCGTGAGTGTTGGTCCAACCTGTCAGCCGCCGGTGGCCACCAGGGGCAACTCTGGGCTGGCCTACCGGAAGTTTGGACAATCCGGTGTGCCCTGAGAACGAGATATGTGTACCTCCTATCGGGATTTGTCGGCACATTCGGGCGGCTTTGCTGGTCTTGTTTTACCATTGTCGAAATGTCTTGTAAACCAGGATTCCGAGACTGATCGGGTCTTCGTGGGAGAAGGAATATCCTTCGTTGACCGTGTGAGCTTGTGATGGGCTAAGGTGGGACACCCCTGCAGGGTATTATCTTTCGAAAGCCGTGCCCGTGGTTATGTGGCAGATGGGAATTTGTTAATATCTGGTTGTAGAGAACTTGACACTTGACTTAATTAAAACGCATCAACCGCGTGTGTAGCCGTGATGGTCTCTTTTCGGCGGAGTCCGGGAAGTGAACACAGTCTTTGTGTTATGATTGTGCGTAAGTAGTATCAGGATCACTTCTTGATCATTGCTAGTTTCACGAACGTTCCTTTGCTTCTCTTCTCGCTCTTATTTGCGTATGTTAGCCACCATATCTTGCTTAGTCGCTGCTGCAACCTCACCACTTTACCCCTTCCTTTCCCATTAAGCTTAAATAGTCTTGATCTCGCGGGTTTTGAGATTGCTGAGTCCTCGTGACTCACCAGATACTATCACCACAGTTGCAGGTGCCGATGATACTAGTGCAGATGATGCAACCGAGCTTAGATGGGAGCTCAACGAAGATCTTAGTTGTTGCTATGTTTTGTTTCTTGATGATCAGTAGTGGAGACCAGTTGGGACGACGTGGATCTAGCAGTTGGGTTATCTTCTTTTCTTTTGGCTTCATCCGTAGTCGGACTATGTGTGTACTCTGAATGATGTATGAATTATATGTTCATTGTGTGAAGTGGCGATTGTAAGCCAACTCTTTATCCCATTCTTGTTCATTACATGGGATTGTGTGAAGATGATCCTTCTTGCGACAAAACAACCATGCGATTATGCCTCTAAGTCGTGCTTCGACACGTGGGAGATATAGCCGCATCGTGGGTGTTACACTTCAGCTTGCGATATTGCGGGGCGAAGCCGGCCCAAAGTTTTGACAAGTTCAGGGACTCGGGTGAGGCTACCCGTGGCCCATTACTCCGAAAGTAGTCCCCGAAGCCGATGATGCATTGTGGTCGAGGGGTCGCGAAGTCTCAACGCCTTCCCCCCTCACTGAGCTCCAGGAGAATGTTCGATACGCCTTGCGGTGCGCCGACTGCTAGAGTTGGCTTTGACAAGGCGGGACCGTCGGCCAATTTTGAACACCAAGGCGGGAAAAGGGTGGCTTGCCTGCTAAGCTTCCCAGGCCCACCGCCCGCCACAAGCACGCCATGCGGTGCACGTCAGCCCGGCCAGCCTGCCACCCCACGCTCTTGATGGGACGTGACAGGGGGCCGGGCCCGCCACTACCAGGCCTCGGCACGCGGGCGGATCCGCTGCGGCCGGGGCGGGCGGTTGCGATTCCCACGAGCGTTTAAGGCGCGGTAACTCCACGCAGTAACCGGGGGGTCATGGGGTCGTGGGCATAGTTAATCCCACGATTCCACGCCCCGCCCCCTCGGCTTCGTAGCCCGAGGGCTATAAGTAGGGGGAGGAAGGGGAGTGGCGGAGCACGCGCGCCCTCCTCCCCACACTCTCTTCCTCCTCTCGCTCCCTCTGCTACTGCAGCATCTGCTGCTTTAGTGCTCGCCGTGGTGCTTCCGCATCTTCGCCGCCGTCGTGCTCCTCCTCCCCTCGTAGCTCCACCCGAGGCCATGGCGCGCGAGAAGGGCGGTGACTGGGACGGCTCGACGGTGATTGAAGACCACATCACCTTCCTTCGGGACACGCGTCGGATGCCCAACGCGGCGTTCATCAAGGCGCGGGTGCCGCCGACGGAGGAGATTTCGCCGGTGTCGAAGGGGAATGAGCGGGTCGTCTTCCGCTTGCATTTCCTCCGCGGCTTCGGCCTCCCGGCGAGCGGCTTCCTCCGCTTGTTCATGGACTTCAACCACCTCCAGCCGCATCATCCGACGCCCAACACCATGACCCCGCTCTCCGCCTTCGTCACGTTGTGCGAGGGCTACCTCGACATCCTCCCCACACTCGAGCTGTGGGGGGTGTTCTTCTACGGCAAGCTGGGCACCTCCGCCAAGGACACGGCGGCCGAGTGCGGTGGATTCGTCGCCGTGCGCCGGCCGGGGAAGAGGAATGCCTTCCCTGTCATCAAGTTGTCACAGTCGGTAAAACTGTGGCAGCAGTCTTATTTCTATGTTGAGAACGTCGACCCGATTGTCGACTTCATCAACCTGCCGGCCTACGAGGTTGCCCCCCCCCCCCCGTCGGGCTTCGGCCCAACTAGGGCTACAAGCCGAAGCCGGTGTTAGTGGACGCGGCAGCCGCCATCGGCCGACTCCGGGTGCTCCAGGAGTCGGAGGGCCTCGTGGCCTTCGACCTCCTCATCGCCTTCGTCGAGCGCTGGGTCCACCCGCTTCAGGGCAGCCCTCATCTGATCTGTCGGATGAGCGGGCACCGCGACCCGAGCAGGTTGTGCACGAGGGAGATGCCGACTGCTGAGGTCGCGAGGATGGTGAACGAGATCTCCGACCTCAAGGTGTCGGAGGGAGACAGGCAGTTCGGGAAGCGACCGTATTCCCGTGACGACCCGCCGCCTGCCGTAAGTACCTCGATTTCCTCTTTTAGTTCTGTCTTTTAGTCTTGTTCTTGGTGTGACGCAACTCTTTTTCTGGAGCGCAGATTTATATGTCTGCGGCGACGGCCGCCATTGTGGGGCCGGGTGGTGACTACCCGCCGGACCGGGTTGTGAGCGATGTGGACGACTGATGTCTACTACATAACCTTCTTCTTGTAGACGTTGTTGGGCCTGCAAGTGCACATGTTTGTAGGACAGTAGCAAATTTCCCTCAAGGGGATGACCTAAGGTTTATCAATCCGTGGGAGGCGTAGGATGAAGATGGTCTCTCTCAAACAACCCTGCAACCAAATAACATAGAGTCTCTTGTGTCCCCAACACACCCAATACAATGGTAAATTGTATAGGTGCACTAGTTCGGCGAAGAGATGGTGATACAAGTGCAATATGGATGGTAGATATAGGTTTTTGTAATCTGAAATGATAAAAACAGCAAGGTAACTAATGATAAAAGTGAGCGTAAACGGTATTGTAATGGTAGGAAACAAGGCAAAGGGTTCATACTTTCACTAGTGCAAGTTCTCTCAACAATAATAACATAGATAGATCATATAACAATCCCTCAACATGCAACAAAGAGTCACTCCAAAGCCACTGATAGCGGAGAACAAACATAGACATTATGGTAGGGTACGAAACCACCTCAAAGTTATCCTTTTTGATCGATCTATTCAAGAGTTCGTAGTAAAATAACATAGAGCTATTCTTTACGCTCGATCCATCATAGAGTTCATACTAGAATAACACCTTAAGACACAAATCAACCAAAACCCTAATGTCACCTAGATACTCCATTGTCACCTCAAGTATCCGTGGGCATGATTATACGATATGCATCACACAATCTCAGATTCGTCCAACCAACATAAAAGTACTTCAAAGAGTGCCCTAAAGTTTCTACCGGAGAGTCAAGAAAACGTGAGCCAGCCGCTATGCATAGGTTCATGGGCGGAACCCGCAAGTTGGTCACCAAAACATTCATCAAGTGGCACGTGATATCCCATTGTCACCACAGATAAACACGGGAAGACATACATCAAGTGTTCTCAAATCAACGACTCAATCCGATAAGATAACTTCAAGAGGGAAACTCAATTCATCACAAGAGAGTAGAGGGGGAGAAACATCATAAGATCCAACTATAATAGCAAAGCTCGCGATACATCAAGATCGTGCCATAGAGAGAACACGAGAGAGAGAGAGAGAGATCAAACACATAGCTACTGGTACATACCCTCAGCCCGAGGGTGAACTACTCCCTCCTCGTCATGGAGAGCGCCGGGATGATGAATATGGCCACCGGTGATGGGTTCCCCCTCCGACAGGGTGCCGGAACGGGCTCCCGAGAGGTTTTTGGTGGCTACAGAGGCTTGCGGCGGCAGAACTCCCGATCTATCTTGATATTTGATGGTTTTAGGGTAGGTAGGCTTATATAGGCGAAAGAAGTCGGTAGGGGGAGCCTCGAGGGGCCCACGAGACAGGGGGCGCGCCCTACAGGGGGGCCCTCCTATCTCGTGGCTGCCTCGAGGATCTTCTGACGTGAACTCCAAGTCTCTAGGATCATATTCTTCCAAAAAATCACGCTGCCGAAGGTTTCATTCCGTTTGGACTCCGTTTGATATTCCTTTTCTTCGAAATACTTAAACAGGCAATAAAACAACAATATGGGCTGGGCCTCCGGTCAATAGGTTAGTCCCAAAAGTAATATAGAAGTGTATAATAAAGCCCATAATCATTCAAAACAGATAATAAGATAGCATGAATGCTTCATAAATTATAGATACGTTGGAGACGTATCAGCATCCCAAGCTTAATTCCGTACTCGTCCTCGAGTAGGTAAATGATAAAAGAAAGAATTTATGAAGTGTGAATGCTAGAAGGTGCACAAGTTTGATCAACGATAATTTCAATCAACTTTTCTACCATGATAATAAGTCATAATAGTAGTTCATCTCATAAAATTTCTCACGATAAAGTAACAAGCAATTCACATGTCAAAGCATAGACCATAAACTTTCTTGAAAACTAACAAACTTCATTCTCAGTCATCAAACAATTGCAATTCATCTTATTTTTAGGAATAACAAACTCCACATACTCAACTATCATATAGTCTTCTACAATTGCTAACACTCACGCAATACTAATGGTTATGGAGTTTCAATCGGACACTGAGAAAGATAGGGGCTTATAATATTGCCTCCCAACGTATTCACCTTTGGGTGATATCAACAATAATAGTTCATGCTAACTTACATCCAATTGGATATATATATTAGGATCACCCCAACACAAAGTGCTTGCCAAAGGGTAAAATGAAAAAGGGAAAGGTGAAGATCACCTTGACTCTTGCATAAAAGTAAAAGATATAGAGTAAAAGATAGGCCCTTCGCAGAGGGAAGAAGAGGTTGTCATGCGCTTTTATGGTTGGATGCACAAAATCTTAACGCGAATGAACGTCACTTTATATTGCCACTTGTATATGGACCTTTATTATGCAGTTCGTCGCTTTTATTGCTTCCATAACAAGAGATCGTATAAAGCTATTTTCTTCACACCAAAAGATCATACATATTTAGAGAGCAATTTTTATTGCTTGCACCAATGACAACTTACTTGAAGGATCTTACTCAATCCATAGGTAGGTATGGTGGACTCCCATGGCAAAACTGGGTTTAAGGATATTTGGAAGAACAAGTGGTATCTCTACTTGGTGCAAGGAATTTTGGCTAGCATGAGGGGGAAAGGCAAGCTCAACATGTTTGAATGATCCATGGCAATATACTTTAACTGAGATGTCGGAAAACATAACCCATTACGTTGTCTTCCTTGTCCAACATCAACTCTTTAGCATGTCATACTTAATGAGTGCTCCCAATTATAAAAGATGTCTAGGATAGTGTATTTATATGTGAAATCTCTCTTCCTTCAATATTCTTTCATGAATTCTTCAAATGACCAATACAATGCTCGCTAACCTTCAATAAATTTACAACATCTACTTCTTAGATGTGAAGTCATTACTCCCCATGGGATAAGCAAATGAGGCATATATAATTTCAGATTTATGACATTCAACTCATTAAACCATTTACTCATAGGATAAAAGTGAAGCACACGAGTAAATGACGAACTACTCCAAAAAGATATAAGTGAAGATCAATGAGTAGCTAAATAATTATGTAACTATGTGAAGACTCTCTCTCATTAAAGAATTTCAGATCTTGGTAATGTATTCAAACAGCAAGCAAAACAAAATAAAATGACATTGCAAGGATAGCACAACTCATGTGAAGAAGCAAAAACTTAGGCTCAACCGATACTAACCGATAGTTGTTGAAGAAGAAAGGTGGGATGCCTACCGGGGCATCCCCAAGCTTAGATGCTTGGGACTTATTGAAATATTATCTTGGAGAGCCTTCGGCATCCCCAAGCTTGAACTTTTGTGTCTCCTTAATTCCTCTCATATCATGGTTTCTCTTTTTTATCAAAAGCTTCATCCACAACAAACTCAAGTGGATGTTGGGCCTGCAAGTGCACAGGTTTGTAGGAAAGTAGCAAATTTCCCTCAAGTGGATGACCTAAGGTTTATCAATCCGTGGGAGGCATAGGATGAAGATGGTCTCTCTCAAACAACCCTGCAACCAAATAACAAAGAGTCTCTTGTGTCCCCAACACACCCAATACAATGGTAAATTGTATAGGTGCACTAGTTCGGCGAAGAGATGGTGATACAAGTGCAATATGGATGGTAGATATAGGTTTTTGTAATCTGAAATAATAAAACCAGCAAGGTAACTAATGATAAAAGTGAGTGTAAACGGTATTGTAATGGTAGGAAACAAGGCAAAGGGTTCACACTTTCACTAGTGCAAGTTCTCTCAACAATAATAACATAGATAGATCATTTAACAATCCCTCAACATGCAACAAAGAGTCACTCCAAAGCCACTAATAGTGGAGAACAAATGTAGAGATTATGGTAGGGTACGAAACCACCTCAAAGTTATCCTTTTTGATCGATCTATTCAAGAGTTCGTAGTAAAATAACATAGAGCTATTCTTTCCGCTCGATCCATCATAGAGTTCATACTAGAATAACACCTTAAGACACAAATAAACCAAAACCCTAATGTCACCTAGATACTCCATTGTCACCGCAAGTATCCGTGGGCATGATTATACGATATGCATCACACAATCTCAGATTCATCCAACCAACATAAAAGTACTTCAAAGAGTGCCCCAAAGTTTCTACCGGAGAGCCAAGAAAACGTGTGCCAACCCCTATGCATAGCTTCATGGGCAGAACCCGCAAGTTGGTCACCAAAACATACATCAAGTGGCACATGATATCCCATTGGCACCACAGATAAACACGACAAGACATACATCGAGTGTTCTCAAATCAAAGACTCAATCCGATAAGATAACTTCAAGAGGGAAACTCAATTCATCACAAGAGAGTAGAGGGGGAGAAACATCATACGATCCAACTATAATAGCAAAGCTCGCGATACATTAAGATCGTGCCATAGAGAGAACATGAGAGAGAGAGAGAGATCAAACACATAGCTACTGGTACATACCCTCAGCCCCGAGGGTGAACTACTCACTCCTCGTCATGGACAGCGCCGGGATGATGAAGATGGCTACCGGTGATGGGTTCCCCCTCCGGCAGGATGCCGAAACGGGCTCCCGAGAGGTTTTTGGTGGCTATAGAGGCTTGCAGCGGGGGAACTCCCGATCTATCTTGATATTCAATGGTTGTAGGTTACGTAGGCTTATATAGGCGAAAGAAGTCGGTCGGGGGAGCCTCGAGGGGCCCACGAGACAGGGGGCGCCCTACAGGGGGGGGTGCCGTCCTATCTCGAGGCTGCCTCAAGGATCTTCTGACATGAACTCCATGTCTCCAGGATCATATTCTTCCAAAAAAATCATGCTGGCAAAGGTTTCATTCCGTTTGGACTCCGATTGATATTCCTTTCCTTTGAAATACTGAAACAGGCAATAAAACATCAATATGGGCTGGGCCTCCGGTTAATAGGTTAGTCCCAAAAGTAATATAAAAGTGTATAATAAAGCCCATAATCATTCAAAACAGATAATAAGATAACATGAATGCTTCATAAATTATAGATACTTTGGAGACATATCAACGACCCCAACTTGGGGGCAGCCACCTT
The DNA here is from genome assembly GCF_018294505.1 of Triticum aestivum. NCBI lineage: Eukaryota > Viridiplantae > Streptophyta > Magnoliopsida > Poales > Poaceae > Triticum > Triticum aestivum. Next base: position 88,737,054 of record NC_057807.1, read on the forward strand.
GGAGGACGACACAGCAGGCGGCGGCGACGGAGCAGGCGGCTCCGAGGAGTGCGGCGGCGTGGAGACCTGGCCCGATGACGACCAAGACGAAGACGAGCCGCGCCCCTCCCGGAGCACCGCCAACACCGGCGCAGGACCCTCTACCGGGCCGCCCTGTTCGGTAGCGCGCCGAAGAAGCCCAAGAACCCGGCCGTGGCGACCTGGTGGAAAGAAGCCGGAGCCAAGGTGGCCAAGTTCCAGAGGCAGCCGAAGGTGCCGCCCTTGGTGTCAGCGTAGTACCCTTCTTACGCTTCTACCTCTTTGCCGATTTGGCCTAAAAACTTTTTGGACTTGCCTTCTTATCTCAGGGCCTAGCTCAGCCTCGAGAAGTCGGCCGCCGCCTCAGTCATCAGGTCGGCGGAGACCTGCACCACCAACCGCTGAATCGACCCGGTGCCAAGTTCCAAGAGGCGCAGGAGCGAAACGTGCGGGAGGTGCGCGAGGAGCAGGAGGCCAACCGCCTGGCGAAGGCAGAGGTGGACAAGGCCGCAGCATCTGCAGCGAGGAAGCTGGCGCAAGCGGAGGCCGATGCCGTGGGGAAGGAGCGGCTTGCAGAGGCCACACGCCGCCAGGAGCCGCTGCTCGTGACTCCTCTGAACTCCGCGCCACCTCCGCTGGAGTTTGTGGCGACGACTGGGGAGCCGGCGACGAGCAGCCGATCATGGAGAGGGAGGGCGGCGACGTGGCCATGCCGGACGTCATCGTGCCGCCGCCACCACCAACCGGCAGAACGCAGGACGAGCCGCCAGCCACTCCGCTGGTGGCACCAGCCGGGGACGTGGTGGTGACGGACCTGACTGCTGAGGTCCGCACACCCGCGCGCCATCGTCTTGCGAAGGCGGCCTCGGCACTGCGGCCGCTGGAGGCCGGTGCCGCAAGCTCGCCTGTCCCCGACACCGAAGCGACCAGCGCTGCTCCCGCTGGCTAGGTACGCAGAGGCGGGTCGGGCGCCCTGAACCAGGCGGCCCTCGACATCCAGGCCAAACTCCGGGCTGAGGCTAAAGCCCTCAAGTGATGCAACAAGGCCTTCCTGGATTCGCGGGCAGCCATCCGCGTAAGCTTCTTACTTCTCTTTATTTTGATCTTCTTGCTTTTTCCGTGGGGGCGCGCCAGCGCACCCACTGGGTGTAGTCCCCAAGTTTCGGGCCGGCTGCTAAGCAGGCGGTCCGGAACTTTAACTTGCAGGCGTCGGATGCTAACTTTATCTGATATCCCTTTTGCAGGACTACCACAATCTTCACACGGCCACCTTCAACTCTGGAGTCCGGGAGCAGGAGGAGCAGACCGCCAACTTGTCCGAGAGCCGGAGTAAGTTTCGATTTACTTTCTTCGTGGGGGCGCGCTGGCGCACCCGCGGGCTGTAGTTCCCGAGATTCGGGCCGACCGCTGAGCAGTCGGGCCGGATCTCCACGGCAACTGCATCCCTTCTTTGTTGTTTGACTAACATTCTTTCTTCTTCCCTTTTTATAGAGGCCAACACCGCCTTGCAGCAGTAGCTGGGCGAAGCCAACACCGCCCTACGCGGTAAGGAGGCGGAGTGCCGCAAGCTGGCCGAGGAGCATGACCGGCTGGTCACTCAACTCGCGGAGCAGACGGAGGCTCTCAAGACGGCTCAGAGGGAGGCGAAGGCAAAGGAGACCAGCCTCCTCGCTGAGTTTGAGATCGAGCGCTCCGCCTGGGCCGACAAGGAGGCGTAGATGACTGCCTGCTTCAGTAGCATCAAAGACTTGGTCGATGGTAAGCTTCGTTTTATTTTCTTTCTTGTTTTTGAGCTACCAGCCCTTTATCTAGGTCGACTGCTAGTTTCTGACTTTTGGCATTCCTTGCCTTCTATCCAAGCAGACTTCTTCCCGGGGTACTCCGTCGCCGTGAACCAGATCATCGAGGCCCAGCGCGAGGAGCGAAGGGCAGAAGGCCTGCAGATTGCCGCTGACGCCCCCAGGCCCTCAACGAGCAGCTCCTCAGCATATAGGCCCGCCTTCGTCGTGCCCATCAGATGCTACACTGCCTTCAGCGCGTTCGGGCCCAGGCGATCTCCGCCCTCTGGCCAGGCGTCCAGGCTCCGCGCACCCCCAGTCGGACTGCCGACTGGTTGGAGGTGGTGGCCGGCCGCCTGGAGGCTTGGAAGGGCTCTGCAGCCCAGGCAGGAGTGCACCGAGCCCTGGAGTTTGTCAATGCTTGGTACCCTGGGCTAGATCTAGCCCAGTTGACCATGTTTCAGCTGGAGGCGCAGGAGGAGCTGGTGGCGGTGGAAGCCGAGCTTATCAGCAGGGCGGCGGCGATCGCCGACTACACCGACACCAGCGTGTTCATCCCGGAGGTGGTCGAAGAAGGCGCCGAAGCGCCGCTAGAGTGGCTCGGGCTGAACCCGACGGACAGCGAGGATTCGGCTGAAGTAATCGACTCCAGCGATGAAGGGGAGGAGGAGGAGGAGGAGGAGGAGGAGGAGGAGGGGGAGGAGGAGGAGGAGGAGGAAAGCGAGGATGACGCGCCGGAGGTTGGAGCGGATGGTCAGCCTCAACCTGACCGAGCCTCAAGCAATGATCCGCGCTCCAAGGCGCCGACCGTTGCTGGAGGCGGCCCGGCGGGGACCGACCAGCCGCCCATTCCACCAAGGGACACCGCCGACTCTGATGTCCAGCCGCACGCCTCCCTGACTGGTGCCGCTGACTCCGTCGTCCAGCCGGAGCCCTCTGCTGCACCAACCGGCACCGCCGACTCCATCGTCCAGCCGGAGCCTTCTACTGCCCCTTAGGATGTTTGTCTTTTTCTTTTGATGCTCGCCGATAACCCACAAGTGTAGGGGATCACAACAGCTTTCGAGGGTAAAGTATTCAACCCAAATTTATTGATTTGACACAAGGGGAGCCAAAGAATATTCTTGAGTATTGGCAGTTGAGTTGTCAATTCAACCACACCTGGATAACTTAGTATCTGCAGCAAAGTATTTAGTAGCAAAAGTAGTATGATAATAAAGGTAACGGTAGCAAAGGTAAAGATAAATGTTTTTGGGTTTTTGTAGTAGTTGTAATAGTAGCAACGGAAAAGTAAATAAGCGAAGAACAATATGTGAAAAGCTCGTAGGCAATGGATCAGTGATGGATAATTATGCCGGATGCGATTCCTCATGCAATAGCTATAACATTGGGTGACATAAAACTAGCTCCAATTCATCAATGTAATGTAGGCATGTATTCCGTAAATAGTCCTACGTGCTTATGGAAAAGAACTCGCATGACATCTTTTGTCCTACCCTCCCGTGGAAGCGGGGTCCTAGCGGAAACTAAGGGATATTAAGGCCTCCTTTTAATAGAGAACCGGAACAAAGCATTAGCACATAGTGAATACATGAACTCTTCAAAATACGCCCATCACCGAGAAGTATCCCGATTATTGTCACTTCGGGGTTGTCGGATCATAACACATAATAGGTGACTATATACTTGCAAGATAGGATCAAGAACACACATATATTCATGAAAACATAATAGGTTCAGATCTGAAATCATGGCACTCAGGCCCTAGTGACAAGCATTAAGCATAGCAAAGTCATGGCAACATCAATCTCAGAACACAGTGGATACTAGGGATCAAACCCTAACAAAACTAACTTGATTACATGGTAAATCTCATCCAACCCATCACCGTCCAGCAAGCCTGCGATGGAATTACTCACGCACGGCGGTGAGCATCATGAAATTGGTGATGGAGGATGGTTGATGATGACGACGACGACAACATGCACATCCTCACAAATGCCGACAGGTATAGCAGTTGATTTATCAGCCATTTGCAAAGATATTTCAGTAGGTGTCAACTTATTCAATTCAAGTCTACGATATAAAGAGAGAGGCATAACACTAACACCGGCTCCAAGATCACATAAAGCAGTTCTAACATAATTTCTTTAAATGGAGCATGGTATAGTTGGTACACCCGGATCTCCAAGTTTCTTTGGTATTCCACCCTTAAAAGTATAATTAGCAAGCATGGTGGAAATTTCAGCTTCCGGTATCTTTCTTTTATTTGTGATGATATCCTTCATATACTTAGCATAAGGATTTACTTTTAGCATATCGGTTAAGCGCATACGTAATAAAATAGGTCTAATCATTTCAGCAAAGCGCTCAAAATCCTCCTCATCGTTTGTCTTGAATGGTTTAGGAGGAAAGGGCATGGGTTTCTTAACCCATGGTTCTCTTTCTTTACCGTGCTTCCTAGCAACAAAATCTCCCTTATCATAACGTTGATTCTTTGATTGTGGGTTATCAAGATCAACAGCAGGTTCAATCTCTACATCATTGTTTTTGCTAGGTTGAGCATCAACATGAACATTATCATTAACATTATTACTAGGTTCATGTTCATCACCTGATTGAGTTTCAGCATCAGAAATAGAAATATCATTGGGATTCTCAGGTGTGTCTACAATAGGTTCACTAGAAGCATGCAAAGTCCTATCATTTTTCTTTTTCTTCTTTTTAGAATAACTAGGTGCCTCTAAATTATTTCTCTGAGAATCTTGCTCGATTCTCTTAGGGTGGCCTTCAGGATACAAAGGTTCCTGAGTCATTCTACTAGTTCTAGTAGCCACTCTAATAGCAAAGTCATTTTTATTATTTAACTCATCAAGCAAATCATTTTGAGGTTTAAGTACTTGCTCAGCTTGGGTAGCAACCATAGAAGCACATTTTCTAATGAGGTGGAGTTCATCTTTAACTCTAGCCTGATTATCACTTACACATCCTATCTTGAAAGCATTATTCTTTAACTCTCTACCAACATAAGCATTAACAATTTCTTGTCTAGCCATAAAGTCATAAAATTCATCTAAGCATGGGCTATGAAATTTAGTAGAGGGGGTTTCAACTTTATCATATCTATAGAGAGAATTTACCTTTACTACCTGTGTTGGGTTATCAAGACAATGTGGTTCTTCATGCGGTATACTAAGACCATGTATTTCTTCAATAGGAGGTAAATTCTTAACATCTTCAGCTTTAATACCTTTTTCTTTCATTGATTTCTTTGCCTCTTGCATATCTTCAGGACTGAGAAATAAAACACCTCTCTTCTTTGGAGTGGGTTTAGGAATAGGCATAGAAGTTGGCTCAATTGGTTCAGGAATTGCCTCGGGAATTGCCTCAGGAAGAGTCCAATTATTTTCATTAGTCAACATATTATTCAATAATATTTCAGATTCGTCGACTGTTCTTTCCGTGAAAACACAACCAGCACAACTATCCAAGTAGTCCTTGGAAGCATCGGTTAGTCCATTATAAAAGATATCAAGTATTTCAGTTTTATTAAGAGGATGATCAGACAAAGCATTAAGTAACCGGAGAAGCCTCCCCCAAGCTTGTGGGAGACTCTCTTCTTTGATTTGCACAAAATTATATATTTCCCGTAAGGCAGCTTGTTTCTTATGAGCAGGGAAATATTTAGCAGAGAAGTAATAAATCATATCCTGGGGAGTACGCACACAACCAGGAGCAAGAGAATTATACCAAGTCTTAGCATCACCCTTTAATGAGAACGGAAATATCTTAAGGATATAATAATAGCGATACTTCTCATCATTAGTAAACAGGGTAGCTATATCATTCAACTTGGTAATATGTGCCACAAGAGTTTCAGATTCAAGGCCATAAAAAGGATCAGATTCAACTAAAGTAATAATCTCAGGATCAACAGAGAATTCATAATCCTTATCAGTAACACAAATAGGTGAAGTAGCAAAAGCAGGGTCAGGTTTCGTTCTAGCATTAAGAGACCGCTGCTTCCATTTAGCTAATAATTTCTTAAGATCATATCTATCATCGCAAGCAAAGATTTCCCTAGCAGCTTCTTCATTCATAACATAACCCTTAGGAACAACAGGTAATACATAATCATTGGGAGAACCTTCATCATCACTATTATCAGTAATAGGTTCTTCAGTAATATCATTCCCCCTAACTCTAGCAAGTTGTTCATCAAGAAATTCACCTAATGGCAAAGTAGTATCAACCATAGAAGTAGTTTCATCAAGCATAGCAGAAGTGGCATCATCAATAAAATGCGACATATCAGAATTCATAGCAGTAGCAGGTTTAGGTGTCGCAAGTTTACTAATAACAGTAGTAGAATCTAGTGTAGAGCTAGATGGCAGTTCCATACCTCCCCTCGTATTTGAGGGCAAAATCTTGGTTTTAGCATCTTTCAAGTTCTTCATAGTGATCAACAGATATAAATCCCAAGTTACTCAGTGAATAAAGCTATGCTCCCCGGCAACAGCGCCATAAATTAGTCTTGATAACCCACAAGTGTAGGGGATCGCAACAACTTTGGAGGGTAAAGTATTCAACCCAAATTTATTGATTTGACACAAGGGGTGCCAAAGAATATTCTTGAGTATTAGCAGTTGAGTTGTCAATTCAACCACACCTGGATAACTTAGTATCTGCAGCAAAGTATTTAGTAGCAAAAGTAGTATGATAATAAAGGTAACGGTAGCAAAGGTAAAGATAAATGTTTTTGGGTTTTTGTAGTAGTTGTAATAGTAGCAACGAAAAAGTAAATAAGCGAAGAACAATATGTGAAAAGCTCGTAGGCAATGGATCGGTGATGGATAATTATGCCGGATGCGATTCCTCATGCAATAGCTATAACATAGGGTGACATAAAGCTAGCTCCAATTCATCAATGTAATGTAGGCATGTATTCCGTAAATAGTCATACGTGCTTATGGAAAAGAACTCGCATGACGTCTTTTGTCCTACCCTCCCATGGAAGCGGGGTCCTAGCGGAAACTAAGGGATATTAAGGCCTCCTTTTAATAGAGAACCGGAACAAAGCATTAGCACATAGTGAATACATGAACTCCTCGAACTACGGTCATCACCGAGAAGTATCCCGATTATTGTCACTTCGGGGTTGTCGGATCATAACACATAATAGGTGACTATAGACTTGCAAGATAGGATCAAGAACACACATATATTCACGAAAACATAATAGGCTCAGATCTGAAATCATGGCACTCGGGCCCTAGTGACAAGCATTAAGCATAGCAAAGTCATAGCAACATCAATCTCAGAACATAGTGGATACTAGGGATCAAACCCTAACAAAACTAACTTGATTACATGGTAAATCTCATCCAACCCATCACCGTCCAGCAAGCCTATGATGGAATTACTCACGCACAGCGGTGAGCATCATGAAATTGGTGATGGAGGATGGTTGATGATGATGACGGCGACGAATCCCCCTCTCCGGAGCCCCGAACAGACTCCAGATCAGCCCTCCCGAGAGAGATTAGGGCTTGGCGGCGGCTCCGTGTCGTAAAACACGATGAAACTTTCTCTTTGATTTTTTTCTCCCCGAACGTGAATATATGGAGTTGGAGTTGAGATCGGTGGAGGAAGGGGGGCCACGAGATAGGAGGGCGCGCCCTAGGGGGGCGCCCCTGTCTCGTGGACAGCCTGTGGGCCCCCTGGTATTGATTCTTTCACCAAAAATTCTTATTAATTCCAAAAAGTGCCTCCGTGGATTTCCAGGACATTTCGAGAACTTTTCTTTTCTACACATAAAACAACATCATGGCAGTTCTGCTGAAAACAGCGTCAGTCCGGGTTAGTTTCATTCAAATCATGCAAGTTAGAGTCCAAAACAAGGACAAAAGTGTTTGGAAAAGTAGATACGTTGGAGACGTATCACTCGCTAGTCTGGAGAACTTGGTTAAATTTGCACAATTCGACCTGCGGGGTGTATATCAAACTCTGTTGAATGCTGGCTGATAGGCCTTTATCTTATGTAAATATTTTATCGTAATTCATGCTTTGCTTTGCCGGCTTCTAACTTTTCTTGCTTTTAAGTTTCGTGCTTCTTTCCTTTGCCGCCCTCCCTCGGCTATCCTCCTGCCAGCCGAGCAGCCGCTCTGCGGACTGCGGCTGGGTTGAGTACTTAGCTTTGATGGGAGAGCAAGTACTTAGCCGTTCGGAGTGTTGGAAAGACAAGAAGAAGTCGGCTGGCCGGCTGCTAGGCAGGCAGCCGAACAGGCGTGATGCCGGCCTTGACTATATGCATTCTTTCCTTAGCCATTTTTCATGTGGGCACTGTTTTGCAACCCCTGCCCGCCATTCAATCGCTCTGCGAGCTGCAGCTTCTGATAGGGGAAGTTTTTGGTACCAACACACTACTTGTCTGGCTGCAGGAGGCGGCATATAGCAGAAGGCGGCGAGCCTCCGGGCCGACTGGTCGAGCCTGGCCAGGCGGAAATAATAAAATGATACACACTCATAGGCATAACACTTGTCATATAGATAAAAGGAGGGTAGTCCCCGAGTTCTTCTCGGGGGACCCGGAGTCTTCGTACATAATACAAAAGGTAGCGTGATACATACTGCTTTCAACTGTAAAATCTTCGGAGGAGGTTTGCGTTCCATGGCCTCTCCGTCTCCTTGCCTGAGTCATCTCTTTTACGTGCTCTGGGCTTCTGAGCACCGATCTGATAGTAGGAATCGTTGCCCAACACTTTGCTGACGATGAAAGGGCCTTCCCAAGGTGTCGAGAGCTTGTGCTGGCCGGCTGTTTGCTGGATCAGCCGGAGCACAAGGTCTCCCTCTTGGAAGGATCTTGGCTTCACCTTGTGGTTGTAATATCAGCGCAGACTCTGTTGGTAGATGGCGGACCGGCTAAGTGCCAACAGCCGGCCCTCCTCCAGTAGGTCGACGCCGTCTTATCGCGCCTCCTTGGTGTCCGCCTCGGTGTACATGGTGACTCGTGGGGAGTCGAACTCTATGTCCGTCGGGATGACGGCTTCAGCATCGTAGATGAGGAAGAAGGGCATGAAGCCGGTCGACTTTGTTCGGAGGACGGCTGGTAGCTCATCGAGCCAGCAGCCGGTTGAACGCTATAGAGGATCGACCAGTTGGGGCTTGATGCCGGACAGAATGAGGCCGTTTGCTCGCTCAACTTGGTCATTTGACTGCGGATGGGCAACGGACGCTAAGTCTTGTCGGATGCCCTGCGTCGCGCAGAAACGAGCCAAGGCTCCTTTGGCAAAGTTTGTGCTGTTGTCGGTGATGATGCTATGTGGTATGCCGTACCGGGTGGTGATGTCGGCGATGAAAGTCACGGCAGTCGGCCCATTCAGCTTCTTGATTGGCCTTGCTTCTATCCACTTGGTGAACTTGTCCACAGCGACAAGCAGATGAGTCATGCCATCACGGGTTGTCTTGAATGGCCCCACCATATCCAAAGCCCAAACAGCAAAGGGCCAGGAAATGGGAATGGTCTTGAGTGCAGAAGCTGGCAAGGGTGGCTTGGAGCGGAACTTCTGACACCCTTTGCACTTCTGGACCAACTCTTTGGCGTCTTCTAGAGCAGTCGGCCAGAAGAAACCATGGTGGAAAGCTTTGGCAACAAGTGATCTTGAAGCTGCGTGGTGACCACATTCGCCTGGGTGAATATCTTGGAGGATTGCTTGGCCTTGGTCCGGCTCCACGCAGCGCTGGTACACACCAGTGACACTGCACCGAACCAGTTCTTTGTTGACTATAGTGTATGTTGTTGCCCGCCGTTGCACTTGTCGGGCTAGGTTCTCATCGGACGGCAGCTCTTTGTTCACCCGGAAGTTGAGGACGGGTTGAGCCCATGAGGGTGCTGCTATCTCTCCGACTGCCATGACTGCAACTTGTACAAGGGCAGTTGGGCTGGGAGGCAGTGGGTTGAAGTCGACTGCCGCCTGCTGTCTTGAAGAAGTCCCCGGGCCGACTGCTGCAGTCCTCGGGCCGGGTGCGACGACTGCAGTCCTCGGGCCGCTTGACGAAGTCCCCGCGCCGGCTTCTGGTATCCTCAAGTCGGATTCGACTGCTTTAGGAGGGGCCAGCACGAAGATGGAGTCGGACTCTGGTGATGGCTTGACAGACGGCTTGAGGAAGCGCTGCAAGGCGACGCCGGCTGGTATCGCCTGCCGGGTGGAGATGATCCATCCCAAGGCATCTGCTTGCTCGTTGTCATTTCTTGGCACATGGAGGAACTCGCACTCGTCAAAGTATCCACTGAGTTGCTGTACGAGAAAGCGGTAGCTTGCCATATTCGCGTCCTTGGCATCCCAGTCGCCTGATGACTGCTGGACCACCAAGTCGGAGTCACCATAGCACAGGATCCGGCGAATGCCGAGTTCCTTGGCAAGCCGGAGCCCGTGTATGAGTGCCTCGTACTCAGCTACGTTGTTGGAGGCGGCAAAATGGATTTGCAGCACATATTTGAGTTTGTCGCCTTTGGGAGAGGTGATGACGATGCCGGCTCCCAGACTGGTGTGCATTTTTGAACCATCAAAATGCATCCGCCAATGTGTGGAGTCTGGCGCTGGCGGCAAGTACTAGGTCTCGGCCCAGTCAACGAGGAAGTCGGCCAGTGCTTGTGACTTGATGGCGGTGCGAGGCTGGTAGTAGATGGTATAAGGGGCTAGATCGTAGCCCACTTGGCCACTCGGCCCGAAGCATCTCGGCTTCCGATGATCTCAGCAAGCGGAGTAGTGCAGACAACAATTATTGGGTGCTCTTGAAAGTAAGGCTTCAGCTTCTTGGCGGCAAAGTGCACACCATAGCACATCTTCTGATAGTGTGGGTAGTTTTGCTTGGAGGCGGACAGTACTTCACTCAAGTAATATACCGGTCTCTGGACCGGCAATGCTCTGCCCTCCTCCTTGCGTTCTACCACTATGACTGTGCTGACCACCCGACTGGTGGCGGCGATGTAGAGGAGCATGGGCTCCTTCTCAGTTGGAGCCACCAAGATAGGTGGGGTGATCAACATCTTCTTGAGTTGGAGAAAAGCTTCGTCCGCCTTGTTGTTCCACTCGAAAAAAGTGGTCTTTTTCATGAGCTGGTACAGGCGAAGAGCCTTCTCGCCCACCTGACTGATGAAACGGCTGATTGATGCCAGGCAGCCGGTGAATTTCTGCACGTCCAGCAGTCGGATGGGCACTTCCATCTTCTCAATGGCCTTGATCTTCACTGGGTTGCATTCTATGCCGCGCTCTGAGACTAGAAAGCTGAGGAGCTGGCCGGCTGGTACTCCAAAGACGCATTTCTCTGGATTGAGCTTGATCTGGAATCTGCGCATGTTCTCAAAATTTTCCTTGAGGTCTTCCAGCAGCGTGCCATGCTTCTCTATCTTCACCACCACATCATCCACATAGACATGGGCATTTCTGCCGAGTTGCCTGAGGAGACACTTCTGCATGCAACGCTAAAACGTGGCGCCGGCATTTCGCAAGCCGAACGTCATGGTCAGGTAGCAGAAGCCTCCAAGCAGCGTGATGAAGGCGGTCTTCAGCCTGTCAGCTGGGTTCAGCTTTATTTGATGGTACCCTGAGTATGCATCCAAAAAACTCAACAGCTGCATCCAGCTGTGGAGTCTATCACTTGGTCAATTCTAGGTAGGGCAAAGGGATCTTTGGGGCAAGCTTTGTTGAGGCTGGTATAATCAATACACATGCACCACTGCTTATTTTTCTTCAACACAAGAGCTAGGTTGGCCAGCCACTCTAGAAAGAATACTTCCATGATGAAACCGGCTGCTAGAAGCCGGGCTATCTCTCCTCCGACAACTCTTCTCTTCTCTTCTGACAGGCGGCACAAGGGTTGCCTGACCGGCTTGGCGTTAGGTCGGACATGTAACTTGTGCTCGGCGAAATCCGTCGGAACACTCGACATGTCTTGGGGAGACCATGCGAAGATGTCCCGAATCTCATGGAGGAAATCGATGAGCTCTCTTTCTTATTTGTTGTCCAGATTGGCACCTATGACAACGTGCCTCTCCGGGTGCTCCGGGTCCAGGGGTATCTTCTTCGTTTCCTTTTCCGGTTTGAACGAGCCCTCAACCTCTGACTCCTTGGGGATTGGTGACATTTTCAGCTTCTTGCCTGCCATTGCCACCACCTGGTCAAGGAGCCGCTTTTCAGCTGTGATCACGAGGGACTCGGCCAGCCTGCTACTATCCGCGGCGCAGGCAGTCAACTTCTTGTAGTCTCTGACTATAGTCAGGATCCCCTTGGTACTTGGCATCTTCATCTTGAGGTAAGCATAGTGGGGGACTACCATGAACTTGGCCAGAGCAGGTCGGCCAAGCAGCGCATGGTAGGGGCTTTCAAGGTCCACCACTTCAAACCAAACTCGCTCACGGTGGAAATGATTCTTGTCTCCGAAGAGAACATCAATTTTGGTCTTGCAGATTGGTGAGTAGGAAAGGCCAGGGACTATGCCATGGAATACAGTCCGACTGGGGAGGAGCTGCTTCTGCTTGATTCCCAACTTCTCCATCGTGTCACGGTACAGGATATTGATGTTGCTGCCGCCATCTATTAGGACTCTGGAGAAACGAGCTACCCACCTCTCCGTTGCAAAGGTAGCATCTAGGACCAGGGCATAGGAACCAGGGGAAGGCATTACTTTCGGGTGATCGGCCCTACTCCAACTGATGGGCTTCTCAGACCAATGCATGAATTCTGGAGTACTCGAGGCCACTGCCTGTACTTCTTGCTGTTGCTGCCGTCTGCTGCATCTGTCATCGTCCATGCTGGTGAAGACAACATAAGCTCCGTGCTCCTCTGGATACTCGTCTTGTATGGCGCCGACTGGCCGGGCCACCGGCTGCTGGGGCTGAGGAGGCAGCGGGCCGGCAGGCGGAGGAGGTATGAGTCCATCTCCCTTGGCTATCCTGGTGAGCCAATGGCAGTTCCGTGTGGTGTGGTTGGACGGCTTCGCGCCACTATGGAACTTGCAGGGTGCATCCGGGGTTTGCTCGTAAGAGAAGGCAGGCAACCAATTGGGCTTGCCGCCCTTCTGACGCTTGGGCACTGGCTGCCCCTCCGGCTGCTGGTCCTCGACTGTCGCCACCTGCCGGCTGGTGGAAGGCGGCTGGATGGCCTTCCGCTTGTTGTTGCTTGGATGCTGTCGCCGACTGGTGTCACCAGCCGGAGTCCGAGGGGCCTGAGGTGCCACCTTGCCGGACGCGTCAACTAAGATTTCCGCCTTCATGGAGGAGTCGGCCATGGCATGCTTGTCGGCGATGATCAACAGTTCATCAAGAGTCGCAGGCTTGTCGTAGAGAAGTCGGTGCTTGAGGAGGGTGCCCTCTCGGCACCCAGCGGTGAAGTACTCGATTGCTTGCACCTCGTGCACGCCTTCGCAGGAATTGCGCAGCTTGGCCCAGCGCGTGAGATAGGCACGAGTCGATTCGCTGGGCCCTTGGACGCACAAGGAGAGCTGTCGGGGTTTCGGAGGCCGCTTGTACGTGCTGGTGAAGTTGCGGATGAAGGCTTCGGTGAAATCAACCCAGGTGTTGATGCTACGGGGCTTCAGGCTGTTGAGCCACGTCCGGGCTATGCCTTGAAGCATGAGCAGGACGTACTTCACGGCAACGCGCTTGTTGCCGTTTGCTATGCTGACGGTCGTGGAGTAGTCCACCAGCCAGTCCTCTGGCTTCATGGAACCGGTGTACTTGGGTGTATCTCTTGGGAGCGTGAACCCTTTGGGGAAGGGCTCATCTTAGATTCGTGGGCCGAAACAGGGTGGGCCCAATGGGTTTTCTTCTTCTAGTGACAGGGATCGGTTGAGGTGATCGATCCAATGGCGGGCGTCGTTCTCTCCGACTCCCTCTCAGCGACCAAGGCGGTCCCCGAGTGTCGGGTGTGTGACAGGCGGCGGAGTAGGACGCCTTGCCACACAAGGCGGAGGAGGAGGTGGGTCACCTCGCCGCTCCACCGCTCGAGGGCGGTCGTCTTCGTCACGCTCTATGGAAAGGCGGGTCCGGCTGCGACTAGCAGCTGGCTCGTTGCCTCTTCTTTTGCGGGCGCCACCAGTCGGCGTCCAGGACATCGCGGCATGGTCCTGGCGAGGGGGCGGTTCATTGTTTCGCGGAGCGGGCACTTCAGCGCGGCAGACGGCCTCGTGCGAACCCAACTATTGACCCAAGACATGATTCGGAGCCGATGCATATAATGCTATAAGTTCGGGGTGCCACACTTGTGAAAGTGTTCGGATTTATCACACCATATTTTGGGATACTTAAGCCCCTCGTGTATTTGGCCGTACCAAAGTGTACGGGTGCAACATGTCATAAGTGCACATATATAGATAAAATAAAGAAAGGGAAATGCAATAATAGGAAAAAGCTATGCATTGTTTATTCAAAAAGGCTATGGTAAAAGCAGAACGATACAAATAGTGCGGTAAGCAAGGGACGAGACTATTTGACATGTCCCCCTCCAGGAGCGAGCTGCGGGATGATATGTGAAACAAGTATATTGCTTGTTATAGAGACCACCTGGACACTCGACGTAGCTTTTCGCTTCCCTGGCTGTTGCATCGTGTGTTCGGCGATTCTACTGCCGGACAGGGCTTCTTGAGAACGGAGTCCTGAAAAGAAGGAGAAAAAAAAGATGAAACAATATGCAGCCCCTGGTGCGGTTGAGCCGCATTCTGGGCCTGCCGTGGTCGCGCCCCTCCCCCTATGCCCATGGTATTTCCAGAGTGTAATTATATACGCATAGTACTAGTTTTGCAATTTCACGAGGGTTGGGGTTGGGGCCGCATTTCTACGTGTGCTCGGAACATGCCAAGCGGTCTTGTTGTAGGTTACTCCGGGCGCGCTTGACGGTGTACGGACGTTTAATAGTTGGACTCGAGAATTGCCTTAAGAGGCTGCTTTGTACTTCCGCCGCGAGGGCTGCCGTATGCTCCTCCGTTCGGAGCGAGCGTTCGGTGTTTCCGTTGACCGTAATGACTCCTCGGGGGCCCGGCATCTTGAGCTTGACGTATGCGTAGTGCGGCACCGCATTGAACCTTGCAAATGCGGTTCGTCCAAGCAGTGCGTGATAGCCGCTGCGGAACGGGACTATGTCGAAGATTAACTCCTCGCTTCGGAAGTTATTCGGGGATCCGAAGACCACTTCAAGTGTAACTGAGCCTATACAGTTGGCCTCTACACCTGGTATGACGCCTTTAAAGGTCGTCTTTGTGGGTTTAATCCTTGAGGGCTCTATGCCCATTTTGCGCACTGTATCCTGATAAAGTAGGTTCAGGCTGCTACCGCCGTCCATCAGGACTCTAGTGAGGTGAAATCCGTCAACGATTGGGTTTAGAACCAATGCGGCGAATCCGCCATGGAGGATGCTAGTGGGGTGGTCCTTTCGATCAAAAGTGATCGGGCAGGAGGACCACGGATTGAACTTTGGGGCGACTGGCTCCATCGCATATACGTCCCTTAGTGCACGCTTCCGCTCCCTTTTGGGTATGTGGGTTGCGTATGTCATGTTCACCGTCCGCACTTGTAGGGGGAAGCCCTTCTGTCCTCTATTGTTCGGCGGCCGGGGCTCCTCCTCGTCGTCACTATGCAGCCCCTTGTCATTATTTTTGGCATTTAACTTGCCTGCGTGCTTTGACACCCAACAATCCCTGTTGGTGTGGTTGGCTGGTTTTTCGGGGGTGCCGTGTATCTGGCACGAGCGATCGAGTATTCGGTCCAAATTGGATGGGCCCGGAGTGTTTCTTTTGAAAGGCTTTTTCCGCTGACCGGGTTGAGAGCCTCTAAATCCGGCATTGACTGCCATATCCTCAGCATTATCGCCATTAATGCGGCGCTTGTGCTTGTTGCGACGCGACCTGCCGTTGCTTTCCTTGGTATCCGAATTACCAGGGCTCTTGGTCATGTAATTACTACGAGCTAGCCAGCTGCCCTCTCCCACGCAAAAGCGGGTCATGAGTGTTGTGAGGGCTGCCATGGATTTCAGCTTTTCCTGTCCTAGGTGCCGGGCAAGCCACTCGTCGCGGATGTTATCTTTGAAGGCTGCAAGGGCCTCTACATCCGGACAGTCGATGATTTGATTTTTCTTGGTTAGGAACCGTGGCCAAAATTGTCTGGCTGATTCCTCTGGCTGCTGAATTATGTGGCTTAGGTCATCGGCGTCTGGTGGTTGCACATAAGTGCCCTGGAAATTGTCGAGGAATGCGGCTTCCAGGTCTTCCCAACAACCAATTAACTCTGCTGGCAAGCTGTTAAGACAATGCCGAGCTGGTCCTTTAAGCTTGAGTGGGAGGTATTTGATGGCGTGTAGGTCATCACCGCGTGCCATGTGGATGTGAAGGAGATAGTCCTTGATCTAGACCGCATGATCTGTTGTGCCATCGTATGATTCAATGTTTATGGGTTTGAAACCCTCAGGGATTTGATGATCCATCACTTCATCTGTGAAGCATAGTGGGTGTGCGGCGCCTCTGTATTGGGCTATATCACGACGCAGCTCAAATGAGCTTTGTCTACTATGTTCGGCCCGGCCGGCGTGACGGTTATCGTCACGTGTAGTGGGGCGCCCACGCGATCCGTAGATCGATCTTGGTTGCCTTGCCCTGTCCTCCAATATATCTCGCAGGTCTGGCGCATTTCCCCGCGCCTTGGTACTTTTTGAGCGGCGCCGGCGTGCGGCTTGAGTGGAGGGCCGAGAGGCCTCTCTGTCGCGGCCACGAGGTGGCCGGTCGGCCGTATCATGCGCTGGTGATGTAGGTTTAGGTGCTTCCTCCTCTAATCGGGGTAGCCGCTTGCGTTTTGGGTAGCTCTTGGAGGGGCGTTCGAGTTCATACTCTTCGGCCGCAAGGACTTCAGTCCATCTGTCGGCTAGCAAGTCTTGGTCAGCTCTAAGTTGTTGCTGCTTTTTCTTGAGGCTTCTTGCCATGGCCATAAGCCTGCGTTTGAAATGCTCCTTTTCGACGGGATCCTCAGGCATGACAAATTCGTCGTCGTCGAGGCTTGCCTTGTCTTCAGAGGGAGGCATATAATTATCGTACTCTACCTCTCTGTCTGCCGCTCTCTCATGAGGGCTGGCTTCTCCATCCACGTGCGCTGAATCCTGCTGGACGGGGTTGTCTTCGGCACTATCCGGGGTGTTATTGTCTCCCGTGCCGGAATCACCGTTTTTTCTGCGGCGGGATTTAGAGCGGCGCCGCTGACGCCGACGCTTAGGCTGTTTCTTGGAGGGGTCATCCTCCGTTGTTCCATCGCCATTGCCATCTTTTGGGATGTCCACCATGTATATGTTGTATGATGAGGTGGCCTTCGAGTGCCCTCTAGGCGCTGGTTCTTGGTCTCCTGCATCGTCGTCCATACCGTCGATGTCTTCGGAGTCGAAGTCGAGCATGTCGGTTAAATCATCGACAGTGTCTACGAAGTGGGTGGTGGGTGGGATTTGAATTTCTTTGTCGTCCGCATCCCAACCTTCCTGACCATAATCCAGCCAGGGCTCTCCTGATAAAGAGACTTTAGCGAATTCAGGATGTCGCCAAAGGGTTAGTGCTGAAAGATGTCCGCGGCAGTGAACTCCATGATCGGCGCCCAATCGGATTCGATTGGCTAGGGCGCGGAAGGTTTGGAGTCCGAAGAGGAGTCTGGCACCTTGGAGTCACGAGCTTCGCAAAGGACAGGGTTGGTGTTTGGCTCGATCGCCGTAGAGATAGCAGCCCCCGAGGCGGTGTCCAGCCACCCGTCCTCGGTCGGCGCAGTCGGCTCCGAGCTAAGGGTCGGAGCAGACACTGGTGCGGCCTCCAGGGCACTGTCTGGCGGTAGAGCTAGATCATGCCTATTGTGACAGTGCGGCGCGCTTGGCTGTGGCTCGAACCCGTCGAAGATCAGGTCTCCACGGACGTCAGTCGTATAGTTCAAACTTCCAAATCTGACCTCATGGCCAGGGGCGTGGCTTTCAATCTGCTCCAGATGGCCAAGCGAATTGGCCCGCAGTGCAACGCCGCCAAATACGAAGATCTGTCCGGGGAGAAAAGTCTCACCCTGGACCGCATCGTTGTTGATGATCGGAGGAGCCATCGGGCCTAAAGATGACGACACAGAGGAACTCTCAATGAAATCACCAATGTCGGTGTCAAAACCGGCGGATCTCGGGTAGGGGGTCCCGAACTGTGCGTCTAGGCGGATGGTAACAGGAGACAAGTGACACGATGTTTTTACCCAGGTTCGGGCCCTCTTGATGGAGGTAAAAACCCTACTCCTGCTTGATTAATATTGATGATATGGGTAGTACAAGAGTAGGTCTACCACGAGATCAGAGAGGCTAAACCCTAGAAGCTAGCCTATGGTATGATTGTTGTTCGTCCTACGGACTAAAACCCTCCAGTTTATATAGGCAGCGAAGAGGGTTAGGGTTACACAGAGTCGGTTACAATGGTAGGAGATCTACATATCCATATCGCCAAGCTTGCCTTCCACGCCAAGGAAAGTCTCATCTAGACACAGGACGAAGTCTTAAATCTTGTATCTTCATAGTCCAGGAGTCAGGCCAACGGTGATAGTTTGGCTATCCGGACACCCGCTAATCCAGGACTCCCTCAGTAGCCCCTGAACCAGGCTTCATAGATGATTTTGAACACAAGGATAGTGTCCGGCTCTATAAAATAAGTTCCACATACCACCGTAGAGAGGATAATATTTACACAAATTCAATCTGCTGACGTATTCCATGGCGTGACATTACACCACGGCCAAGCCTTTATTCGTATCGTTTTTACTATCCCATCTCAGCACGTTTAGCGAGGCGGTTTCCTTGGCACGTCTTGTCAAGGCAGAGATCGTGTCCCCTTATTCCGGGATTCTAATGAATACGGGTGTGGGTAACCCAACCGTTCCATTAATTATGGCGCTTGGGAGATAAGCGAGTTTTACCAGGCTGGTGGGGGCATGTAGTTTCGTCCGCCCATATAAGGGGACAACGATCCACCTTTTTCATCTACGCCTTCTTCCTCCTTTCTTTATCCATTTCTGCGCACTCGAGCTCCAGCGCCCAAGTCCGCACATCCCACCTCAACCTTCTCAAGCCATGTCCGGAGCGGGAGGCAAGTGGATGGCCTCCTCCGTTACGGAGGGGCACATCAAGAAGCTGGGGAAAGCCGGATACTTGCACAATGACATTGCGCACCGGCTTCCAGACGAGGGGCAGCTCGTCCCCACCCCCAGGCCCCATGAGAGGGTGGTGTTCCTCCCCCATTTACTCCGCGGACTGGGCTTCCCACTCCACCCATTTGTCTAGGGGCTCATGTTCTACTACGTCCTGGATTTCCACGATCTGGCCCCGAACTTCATCCTCAACATCTCGGCATTTATCGTCGTGTGCGAGGCCTTCCTCCGCATCAAGCCCCACTTCGGCTTATGGCTGAGGACCTTCAATGTCAAGCCGAAGGTAGTGGGCGCCCAGCAGGCGGAGTGCGGAGGCGCCATGGTGGGCAAGATGCCCAACATTATATGGCTCGAGGGCTCCTTCGTGGTAACCATCAAAGGGTGGCAATCGGGGTGGTTCTACATCACCGAGCCGCGTGACCCTAAATCGGCAGCGGCCCCCGAATTCCGATCTGGCATCCCCACACGGCTCACCTCCTGGAAAGAGAAGGGCCTGTCATGGGGTAATTCGGGAGAGCTGACCGGACTCCAAACCTGCGTCCAAAACTTGGTGGACAGGAAGGTTAAACTTGTCAACGTAGTCCAGGTCATGCTCCTTCGCCAGATCCTCCCGTGTCAATGATGGGCTTTTAACTTGTGGGTGTTCGACCCGGCCCAACACCAAACTTTGACCAGGCTCTTTGACACAACGCACGAGGATGCCTGGAAGGTGCTATTCAAGGGCGCCGAGGTTCCCCCTCACATTACCGAGGATCGCGGATTCTGCGTGAAGCGCCAAGCCAGCGTAGTAAGCTTGTTTTACCCTTTACGGGATACTTGTTTTTCATAGTTTGACTCTATGCGGGATCTAAGCTCCCGTTCCTTTGACAGGACTGGCAGAAGAAGACCGGACAGATCGATTATCTGGCTCCTTTGCTCGAAGACCCAGCGGACGCCCGATTGACGGGGCTGCTGGTTCCGGCACATCACGTGGTGCGCCAAGAAGAAGGCCACGGGAACTCGAAGGAGTTCCCGGTGCCAGGTGTTGTCGGACTCATCGTCTGATGACTCCGAGGTGGACTCCTCCCGCGAAGATGAGGAGGAGGAAAAAGAGGCCTCTCCCCCAACGGGGGGAGAGAAGAAAAGGAAGGCCGCCCCAACTAGGGAGGCCGGAGGGTCCAAGAAGGGAAGGACCCTCCCTCCGGACTACTCTACCAACACCGACGGCGGCGAAGAGGAGTGGCCACCGAGGGCTAAGCCCCTAGCGACATCGTAAGTGTCCAGATAACAGAATAACTCATGGCGTTTCATTTGTCATACAGAATCTCCTAACGCCGAATATAACCCTGCAGCCCGCCCAAGGACGGGCTCGATGCTTCAACGAGCGGCTCCTTGGCTTCGTCGGACGTGAATAGCACCTCACTTCCGGCTGCCTCCTCTCCTTGCGCTGCAGATGACGCCGAGGTGGGGTCCCAAAAGGGGCCCAGCCAGGAGGAGGTGGTCCAGGAGGCACTGCAAGGCAACCTCCCGGACTCCAGGCGCAAGGGGATAAAACCCCGAAGGGCTCTAAGTCTGGCCCTGGGCCGGACTCCGCACCGGAACCTTCAGTGGTTCCGGAGTTCGGCAGGCAGCCCCTTCGTAAGAAGGGCAAGACTGCGACACCGGTGACCTCCGTCCAACTGGAGGCACTAGATAATTTGCTGGAGGCGCTTAACGGCGCCTCCATCGACGAGGAGCACCACACTGTGATGAGTGTGGTGATCCAGAAAGTTCAGTCTGCCAAGAGCGGGATGACTAAATCCTGTGCCAGCCTTCTAACAGGCTTTGAGGTATGTATTTAAGATATTTAAAAATATTACCGCATAGACAGCAGCCCCTGATGCTTAGTTTGGTGTTCGGAAAGAAAAGCCGAATTGAGGATCTAAAAAGATGTACGCAGGAGTCTAACATAAGTATGCCAATATGGGAATGTAGGCTGCGCTGCTGACCTCTGCTGCACTGACTGCGGAGGTCAATGCATTGAAGCAGAGCCTCGAGCGGTCCGAGAACGAGCTCGGCCTTGCCAAGAAGCAGCTCGAGGACAAGGAAGGTAAGTAATACCTTATGGAAGCATATAAAAGATGTGGTTGCAAGAAATGACAGGAATAACGTGAGTATTGCAGGGGCCACGAACGAGGTGGCGACCCTGAAGGAAGCGGTGTCCAAGGCCGAAAGCAATGTGGCCGCGGAGCGCACCGAGCGAGAGAAGCAGGAGGCGCGGGTGGCGGAGGTGCGGCAAGAGCTCCAGGGTCTTGTGGAAAAACACGAGAGTTTGGAGCATGACTCAAAGACTCGAGAGTCCGAGCTCGCCTCGGCCCTTGAGAGCGCCAAAGGCGCTAAGGCCGAAGCCCAAAAAGCCCTCCAGGAAATTGAGGCAATGAAGAAGATAGCGGCAGGTAAGGAATTTTTTATGCAGAGCAAGCACGTGAAAGTGAATTACTTGTTACTTACCCGAATCCGGAGCTCTCCAGGAGCATTCATAGATCTGCCCTGCAGTGTGTCCGATGCTGCCGCATTCTATCGGGCCAAGGAGGGGAGCTCAACGGAGAAGGTGTTCTGGTCTCAGTATGCTGAGGCCGGACACCCGGTGCCCTTGAGCGACCAGCTGAAGCAGCTGGTCGAGCTCCATAAGGTGGCCGAACAGGCCATGAAGGGCCTCATAGTTCAGCTGTGGCCTAAGGAAGCCATGCCTGGGAGCTACTTCGGGCTGGTGAGGCGGCTGGTGGACGCATGTCCATGGATTCAAGTCGTCAAGCGCTCCGTCTGTATCGAAGGTGCCCGTAGGGCCCTTGCCCGTGCTAAAGTTGTTGGGGAACATAGTAATTTCAAAAAAATTCCTACGCACACGCAAGATCATGGTGATGCATAGCAACAAGAGGTAGAGTGTTGTCTACGTACCCAACGCAGACCGACTGCAGAAGCGATGACACGACGTAGAGGAAGTAGTCGTACGTCTTCACAATCCAACCGATCAAGCACCGAAACTACGGCACCTCCGAGTTCGAGCACACGTTCAGCTCGATGACGATCCCCGGACTCTGATCCAGCAAAGTGTCGGGGAAGAGTTCCGTCAGCACGACGGCGTGGTGACGATCTTGATGAGCTACAGCAGCAGGGCTTCGCCTAAACTCCGCTACAGTATTATCGAGGAATATGGTGGCAGGGGGCACCGCACACGGCTAAGGAATAGATCGCGTGGATCAACTTGTGTGTCTAGAGGTGTCCCCTGCCTCCGTATATAAAGGAGCCAAGGGGGAGGGCTGGCCGGCCAAGGAGGGCAGGCGCAGGAGAGTCCTACTCCCTCTGGGAGTAGGATTCCCCCCCCCCCCCAATCCTAGTCCAACTAGGATTCCTCGGAGGGGAAAGAGGGAGAGGGGTGGCCGGCCACCTCTCCTAGTCCTAATAGGACTAGGGGAAGGGGGGAGGCCCGCAGCCCTTGTGGGCAGCCCTTTCACCTTTCCACTAAGGCCCATGAAGGCCCATATGGCTCCCGGGGGGTTCCGGTAACCTCCCGGTAACCCGGTAAAATCCTGATTTCACCCGGAGCACTTCCGATGTCCAAACATAGGCTTCCAATATATCAATCTTTACGTCTCGACCATTTCTAGACTCCTTGTCATGTCCGTGATCACATCCGGGACTCCGAACTCCTTCGGTACATCAAAACTCATAAACTCATAATATAACTGTCATTGAAACCTTAAGCGTGCGGACCCTACGGGTTCGAGAACAATGTAGACATGACCGAGACACGTCTTCGGTCAATAACCAATAGCGGGACCTGGATGCCCATATTGGCTCCTACATATTCTACGAAGATCTTTATCGGTCAGACCGCATAACAACATACGTTGTTCCCTTTGTCATCGGTATGTTACTTGCCCGATATTCGATCGTCGGTATCCAATACCTAGTTCAATCTCGTTACTGGCAAGTCTCTTTACTCGTTACATAATACATCATCTCGCAACTAACTCATTAGTTGCAATGCTTGCAAGGCTTATGTGATGTGCATTACCGAGAGGGCCCAGAGATACCTCTCCGACAATCGGAGTGACAAATCCTAATCTCGAAATACGCCAACCCAACATCTACCATTGGAGACACCTTTAATGCTCCTTTATAATCACGCAGTTACGTTGTGACGTTTGGTAGCACCCAAAGTGTTCCTCCGGCAAACGGGAGTTGCATAATCTCATAGTCATAGGAACATGTATAAGTCATGAAGGAAGCAATAGCAACATACTAAACGATCGGGTGCTAAGTTAATGGAATGGGTCATGTCAATCAGATCATTCAACTAATGATGTGACCTCGTTAATCAAATAACAACACTTTGTTCATGGTTAGGAAACATAACCATCTTTGATTAACGAGCTAGTCAAGTAGAGGCATACTAGTGACACTCTGTTTGTCTATGTATTCACACATGTATTATGTTTCTGATTAATACAATTCTAGCATGAATAATAAACATTTATCAAGAAATAAGGAAATAAATAATAACTTTATTATTGCCTCTAGGGCATATTTCCTTCAGTCTCCCACTTGCACTAGAGTCAATAATCTAGATCACATCACCATGTGATTAACATCGATAGTTCACATCATCATGTGATTAACACCCATAGTTCACATCGCCATGTGACCAACATCCAAAGGGTTTACTAGATTCAGTAATCTAGTTCACATCGCTATGTGATTAACACCCAAGGAGTACTAAGGTGTGATCATGTTTTGCTTGTGAGAGAATCTTAGTCAACGGGTCTGCCACATTCAGATCAGCATGTATTTTGCAAATTTCTATGTCAACAATGCTCTGCATGAAGCTACTCTAGCTAATTGATCCCACTTTCAATATGTATCTAGACCGAGACTGAGAGTCATCTAGATTAGTGTCAAACTTGCATCGGCGTAACCCTTTACGACGAACCTTTTTCACTTCCATAATCGAGAAACATATCCTTATTCCACTAAGGATAATTTTGACCGCTGTCCAATGATCTACTCCTAGATCACTATCGTACTCCCTAGCCAAACTCAGTGGTAGGGCATACAATAGATCTGGTATACAGCATGGCATACTTTATAGAACCTATGATTGAGGCATAGGGAATGACTTTCATTCTCTTTCTATCTTCTGCCGTGGTCGGGCTTTGAGTCTTACTCAACTTCACACCTTGTAACACAGGCAAGAAACCTTTTCTTTGACTGTTCCATTTTGAACTACTTCAAAATCTTGTCAAGGTATGTACTCATTGAAAAAACTTATCAAGTGTCTTGATCTATCTCTATAGATCTTGATACTCAACATGTAAGCAGCTTCACCGAGGTCTTTCTTTGGAAAATTCCTTTCAAACACTCCTTTATGCTTTGCAAAATAATTCTACATTATTTCCGATCAACAATATGTCATTCACATATACTTATCAGAAATGTTGTAGTGCTCCCACTCACTTTCTTGTAAATACAGGCTTCACCGCAAGTCTGTATAAAACTATATGCTTTGATCAACTTATCAACGCGTATATTCCAACTCCGAGATTCTTGCACCAGTCCATAGATGGATCGCTGGAGCTTGCATATTTAGTTAACACCTTTAGGATCGACAAAACCTTCTAGTTGCATCATATACAACTCTTCTTTAGTAAATCCATTAAGGAATGTAGTTTTGTTTATCCATTTGCCAGATTTCATAAAACGCGGCAATTGCTAACATGATTCGGACAGACTTAAGCATAGATACGAGTGAGAAACTCTCATCGTAGTCAACACCTTGAACTTGTCGAAAACCTTTTGCGACAATTCTAGCTTTGTAGATAGTTACACTACTCTCAGCGTCCGTCTTCCTCTTGAAGATCCATTTATTTTATATGGCTTGCTGATCATCGGGCAAATCCATCAAAGTCCATACTTTGTTCTCATACATGGATCATATCTCAGATTTCATGGCTTCAAGCCACTTTGCGGAATCTGGGCTCACCATCGCTTCTTCATAGTTCATAGGTTCATCATGATCTAGTAGCATGACTTCCAGAACTGGATTACCGTACCACTCTGGTACGGATTTTACTCTGGTTGATCTACGAGGTTCAGTAGCATCTTGTTCTGAAGTTTCATGATCATTATCATTAACTTCCTCACTTATTGGTGTAGGTGTCGCAAAAACAGTTTTCTGTGATGTACTATTTTCCAACAAGGGAGCAGGTATAGTTACCTCGTCAAGTTCTACTTTCCTCCCACTCACTTCTTTCGAGAGAAACTCCTTCTCAAGAAAGTTTCCGAATTTAGCAACAAAAGTCTTGCCTTCGGATCTGTGATAGAAGGTGTATCCAATAGTTTCCTTTGGATATCCTATGAAGACACATTTCTCCAATTTGGGTTTGAGATTATTAGGATGAAACCTTTTCATATAAGCATCACAACCCCAAACTTTAAGAAACGACAGCTTAGGTTTCTTGCCAAACCATAGTTCATATGGTGTCGTCTCAACGGATTTAGATGGTGCCCTATTTAACGTGAATGCAACTGTCTCTAATGCATAACCCCAAAAAGATAGTGGTAGATCGGTAAGAGACATCATAGATTGCACTATATCCAATAAAGTACGGTTATGACGCTCGGACACACCATTATGCTGTGGTGTTCCATGTGGCATGAGTTTGTGAAACTATTCCACATTGTTTTAACTGAAGACCAAACTCGTAACTCAAATACTCTTCTCTACAATAAGATCGTAGAAACTTTATTTTCTTGTTACGATGATTTTTCACTTCACTCTGAAATTCTTTGAACTGTTCAAATGTTTCAGACTTATGTTTCATCAAGTAGATATCCCCATATCTGCTCAAATCATCTGTGAAGGTCAAAAAATAATGATACCTGCTGCAAGCCTTAATATTCATCGGACCACATACATCAGTATGTATGATCTCCAACAAATCTGTTGCTTACTTCATTGTTCTGGAGAACGGCGTTTCACTCATCTTGCCCAAAAGGCATGGTTCGCAAGCATCAAGTGATTCATAATCAAGTGATTCCAAAATCCCATCAGCATGGAGTTTCTTCATGCGCTTTACACCAATATGACCTAAACGGCAGTGCCACAAATAAGTTGCACTATCATTATTAACTATGCATCTTTTGGTTTCAATATTATGATTATGTGTATCACTATGATCGAGATCCAACGAACTATTTTCATTGGGTGTGTAACCATATAAGGTTTTATTCATGTAAACAGAACAACAATTTATTCTCTTACTTAGATGAATAACCGTATTACAATAAACATGATCAAATCATATTCATGCTCAATGCAAACACCAAATAACACTTATTCAGGTTCAACACTAATCCCGAAAGTATAGGGAGTGTGCGATGATGATCATATCAATCTTGGAACCACTTCCAACACACATCGTCACTTTACCCTTAACTAGTCTCTGTTTATTCTGCAGCTCCCGTTTCGAGTTACTAATCTTAGCAACTGAACTAGTATCAAATACTGAGGGGTCACTATAAACACTAGTAAAGTACACATCAATAACATGTATATCAAATATACTTATGTTCACTTTGCCATCCTTCTTATCTGCCAATCACTTGGGGTAGTTCCGCTTCCAGTGACCAGTCCCTTTGCAGTAGAAACACTTAGTCTCAGGATTAGGACCAGACGTGGGCTTCTTCACTTGAGCAGCAACTTGCTTGCCGTTCTACTTGAAGTTCCCCTTCTTCCCTCTGCCCTTTTCTTGAAACTAGTGGTCTTGTCTACCATCAACACTTGATGTTTTTCTTGATTTCTACCTTCGTCAATTTCCGCATTACGAAGAGCTTGGGAATCGTTTCCGTTATCCCTTGCATATCATAGTTCATCACGAAGTTCTACTAACTTGGTGATGGTGACTAGAGAATTCTGTCAATCACTATCTTATCTGGAAGATTAACTCCCACTTGATTCAAGCGATTGTTGTACTCAGACAATCTGGGCACATGCTCACTAGTTGAGCGATTCTCCTCCATCTTTTAGCTAAAGAACTTGTTGGAGACTACATATCTCTCAACTCGGGTATTTGCTTGAAATATTAACTTCAACTCCTGGAACATCTCATATGCTCCATGACGTTCAAAACGTCTTTGAAGTCCCGATTCTAAGCCATTAAGCATGGTGCACTAAACTATCAAGTAGTCATCATATTGAGCTAGCCAAACGTTCATAACGTCTGCATCTGCTCCTGCAATAGGTCCGTCACCTAGCGGTGCATCAAGGACATAATTCTTCTGTGCATCAATGAGGATAAACCTCAGATCACGGATCCAATCCGCATCATTGCTACTAACATCTTTCAACACAATTTTCTCTAGGAACATATCAAAATAAACACAGGGAAGCAACAACACGAGCTATTGATCTACGACATAATTTGCAAAATACTACCAGGACTAAGTTCATGATAAATTTAAGTTCAATTAATCATATTACTTAAGAACTCCCACTTAGATAGACATCCCTCTAATCCTCTAAGTGATTACGTGATCCAAATCAACTAAACCATGACCGATCATCACGTGAGATGGAGTAGTTTTCAATGGAGACCATCGTTATGTTGATCATGTCTACTATATGATTCACGCTCGACCTTTCGGTCTCCGTGTTCCGAGGCCATATCTGCATATGCTAGGGTCGTCAAGTTTAACCTGAGTATTCTGCGTGTGCAAAACTGGCTTGCACCCGTTGTAGATGGACGTAGAGCTTATCACACCCGATCATCACGTGGTGTCTGGGCACGACGAACTTTGGCAACGGTGCATACTCAGGGAGAACACTTCTTGATAATTTAGTGAGAGATCATCTTATAATGCTACCGTCAATAAAAGCAAGATAAGATGCATAAAAAGATAAACATCACATGCAATCAATATAAGTGATATGATATGGCCATCATCATCTTGTGCTTGTGATCTCCATCTTCGAAGCACCGTCATGATCACCATCATCACCGGCGCGACACCTTGATCTCCATCATAGCATCGTTGTCGCCTCGCCAATCTTATGCTTCTACGACTATCACTATCGTTTAGTAATAAAGTAAAGCATTACATCGCGATTGCATTGCATACAATAAAGCGACAACCATATGGCTCCTGCCAGTTGCCGATAACTCGGTTACAAAACATGATCATCTCATACAATAAAATTCAGCATCATGCCTTGACCATATCACATCACAACATGCCCTGCAAAAACAAGTTAGACGTCCTCTACTTTGTTGTTGCAAGTTTTACGTGGCTGCTACGGGCTTAAGCAAGAACCAATCTCACCTACGCATCAAAACCACAATGATAGTTTGTCAAATAGACTCCGTTTTAACCTTCGCAAGGACCGGGCGTAGCCACACTTGGTTCAACTAAAGTTGGAGAGACAGTCGCCCGCAAGCCACCTATGTGCAAAGCACGTCGGGGAAACCGGTCTCGCATAAGCGTACGCGTAATGTTGGTCCGGGTCGTCTCGTCCAACAATACCGCCGAACCAAAGTATGACATGCTGGTAGGCAGTATGACTTATATCGCCCACAACTCACTTGTGTTCTACTCGTGCAAATAACATCAAACCATAAAAACCTAGGCTCTGATACCACTGTTGGGCAACGTAGTAATTTCAAAAAAATTCCTACGCACACGCAAGATCATGGTGATGCATAGCAATGAGAGGGATAGTGTTGTCTACGTACCCAACGCAGACCGACTGCGGAAGCGATGACACGACGTAGAGGAAGTAGTCGTACGTCTTCACGATCCAACCGATCAAGCACCGAAACTACGACACCTCCGAGTTCGAGCACACGTTCAGCTCGATGACGATCCCCGGACTCCGATCCAGCAAAGTGTCGGGGAAGAGTTCCGTCAGCACGACGGCGTGGTGACGATCTTGATGAACTACAGCAGCAGGGCTTCGCCTAAACTCCGCTACAGTATTATCGAGGAATATGGTGGCAGGGGGCACCGCACACGGCTAAGGAATAGATCGCGTGGATCAACTTGTCTGTCTAGAGGTGTCCCCTGCCTCCGTATATAAAGGAGCCAAGGGGGAGGGCTGGCCGGCCAAGGAGGGGAGGCGCAGGAGAGTCCTACTCCCTCTGGGAGTAGGATTCCCCCCCCCCCCAAATCCTAGTCCAACTAGGATTCCTCGGAGGGGAAAGAGGGAGAGGGGTGGCCGGCCACCTCTCCTAGTCCTAATAGGACTAGGGGAAGGGGGGAGGCGCGCAGCCCTTGTGGGCAGCCCTTTCACCTTTCCACTAAGGCCCATGAAGGCCCATATGGCTCCCGGGGGGTTCCGGTAACCTCCCGGTAACCCGGTAAAATCCCGATTTCACCCGGAACACTTCCGATGTCCAAACATAGGCTTCCAATATATCAATCTTTATGTCTCGACCATTTCGAGACTCCTCGTCATGTCCGTGATCACATCCGGGACTCCGAACTCATTTGGTACATCAAAACTCATAAACTCATAATATAACTGTCATCGAAACCTTGAGCGTGCGGACCCTACGGGTTCGAGAACAATGTAGACATGACCGAGACACGTCTTCGGTCAATAACCAATAGCGGGACCTGGATGCCCATATTGGCTCCTACATATTCTACGAAGATCTTTATCGGTCAGACCGCATAACAACATACGTTGTTCCCTTTGTCATCGGTATGTTACTTGCCTGATATTCGATCGTCGGTATCCAATACCTAGTTCAATCTTGTTACTGGCAAGTCTCTTTACTCGTTCCGTAATATATCATCTCGCAACTAACTCATTAGTTGCAATGCTTGCAAGGCTTATGTGATGTGCATTACCGAAAGGGCCCAGAGATACCTCTCCGACAATCGGAGTGACAAATCCTAATCTCGAAATACGCCAACCCAACATCTACCTTTGGAGACACCTGTAATGCTCCTTTATAATCACCCAGTTACGTTGTGACGTTTGGTAGCACCCAAAGTGTTCCTCCGGCAAACGGGAGTTGCATAATCTCATAGTCATAGGAACATGTATAAGTCATGAAGGAAGTAATAGTAACATACTAAACAATCGGGTGCTAAGCTAATGGAATGGGTCATGTCAATCAGATCATTCAACTAATGATGTGACCTCGTTAATCAAATAACAACACTTTGTTCATGGTTAGGAAACATAACCATCTTTGATTAACGAGCTAGTCAAGTAGAGGCATACTAGTGACACTCTGTTTGTCTATGTATTCACACATGTATTATGTTTCCGATTAATACAATTCTAGCATGAATAATAAACATTTATCATGAAATAAGGAAATAAATAATAACTTTATTATTGCCTCTAGGGCATATTTCCTTCAAAAGTGCACTGGGGAAAGATGGACGCTGAGAAGCTTGTGACGGACAGACCACCGCCGGGCAGGGAGTATCGCAAGCCCGAGATGTATTATGAGGGCGTCCTGATGGGTGAATGCTCCAAAGATGTAATTTTTGAGTAAACTCGCATTTGTTATCACGTACGCTTGAAAACTTGTTCATATTCGCTAAGCAACGCTTGTGAATTTAAAATATTACCTTCCGTGCGGCCGTTGATTAAATTTGAGAGATGGCGAGTCGTCGGCTTCTGCCCCCATGCCACGAGTGCTGGGGTGTTCGGGTAAACTTGAGCGCTCTTTTTCCCATTCTTGGGTCCTTCAAGGGAGGCGCTCAACGCAACGAACAAGGCAACCGGACTATAATGCTTGAACACTCTCACTTAGCCATAGAATTCTATAATTTTAAATTTCGGCGAAGCCCCTAGTATTCGGAAGACCGAATTTGGGGCGCTATCCACGCCTGGGTCGGACAAAGCCGACTCCTCGCTCTAGGCGACATAAGTCTTTAGGGACTCGAAAACCTCTCGAACAGCGACCGGCTCTCGCCCTATCATGACCGTCAGTTTTAGCTTTCTCCACTGAGGTGCCTAACCCAGCTCAACCGGGGCACAATCGCAGTGGTTCTCCCAGCGCTACCTTAGCCGATAGAATGGAACGTAAGGTACCAAAACATGGGAGCCGGGCAAACCCAACTATTGACCCAAGACATGATTCGGAGCCGAGGCATATAATGCTATAAGTTCAAGGTGCCGCACTTGTGAAAGTGTTCGGACTTATCACACCATATTTTGGGGTACTTAAGCCCCTCGTGTATTTGGCCGTACCAAAGTGTACGGGTGCAACATGTCATAAGTGAACATATATAGATAAAATAAAAAAAGGGAAATGCAATAATAGGCAAAAGCTATACATTGTTTATTCAAAAAGGCTACGGTAAAAGCAGAACAATACAAATAGTGCGATAAGCAAGGGACGGGACTATTTGACATGTCCCCCTCCAGGAGCGAGCTGCGGGATGATATGTGAAACAAGTATATTGCTCGTTATAGAGACCACCTGGACACTCGACGTAGCTTTCCGCTTCCCTGGCTGTTGCATCGTGTGTTCGGAGATTCTACTGCCAGATAGGGCTTCTTGAGAACGGAGTCCTGAAAAGAAGGAGAAAAAAAGATGACACAATATGCAGCCCCTGGTGCGGTTGAGCCGCATTCTGGGCCTGCCGTGGTCGCGCCCCTTCCCCTATGCCCATGGTATTTCTAGAGCGTAATTATATACGCGTAGTACTGGTTTCGCAATTTCACGAGGGCTGGGGTTGGGGCCACATTTCTACGCGTTCTCGGAATGTGCCAGGCGGTCTTGTTGTAGGTTACTCCGGGCGCGCTTGACGGTGTCCGGACATTTAATAGCCGGACACGAGAATTGCCTTAAGAGGCTGCTTTGTACTTCCGCCGCGAGGGCCGCCGTATGCACCTCCATTCGGAGGGAGCGTTCGGTGTTTCTGTTGACTGTAATGACTCCTTGGGGGCCTGGCATCTTGAGCTTGAGGTATGCGTAGTGTCGGGTGGTAGGTGCGACATATGCCAACGGGTGGCTAATCATAGTGGGAGCCAATAAGACGTCGCCGGTGACTGGAAACGGGATGAGGCGAAGACATGCACGCCGGCGAATCTTACCCAGCTTCGGGGCTCTCCATGGAGATAACACCCCTACTGCTGCTCTGCGGGGTGACCGCATGATCACTAGATGAATAAGTGACTACAAGCTGCTCGTAGAGCTGTTCGGTGGGAGGAAGAAGAAGGGCACGGCTCGCTCCTCTCTTCCCTCTGCGTGGTGGCTAAAACTATTAGAGTCCAACCCTTTGCATGGGTGCCCCGGGGGGTTTATATAGGCCTACCCCCGCGGGGTAAAATGGTAATCCGGCTAGGTGCGGGCCCTAGCCGTCAGTGTCTTTGCCCGCCAGCTTCTCCGCCGGCCGCTGGGGCCCACCGACTTGGTGGGTCCTTCCCGTTGCCAGCTCCCTGGTCGACAAGCTGGCCCCACCGTCGAGGGCCTTGTCGGGGGCTGGTTACTATTGCCTCAATCTTGATTACGAGGGTTTGTCGGGATGGGCGTGGCTACAGTGCCGCCGCCTCGGTGGCGATCACTGTAGCCTCACCTCGTCTTGTCTCCTTAATGGGGCGCTTCCTCCGAGGGAGGGAATCAGCCGGCTATGGGGAGCCTGCTTTGCCTTAGGCCGACTCGGATAGGCCGAGCTGCCTTGGGGCATCTCTCTGACTGGGTGGACCCGCCGCCTACGGGTGGTACAGACAGCCTGTCGTGGGTGACGTCATAGTCAACATGGCAACAGTGTCGCGCCGGACGGGTGATGGCCGCCCCGTACGGCGCACTGTAGCCACGCGTGCTCCGGGATGCGGGGGTGGCAGGCTTTACTGTAGCCACGCCCCGTCTCATCGCCGTTATGTGGGCGCAGATTCTGAGGGTGCGGTCTTGGCCGCCTGCGAGGTGGCCGGCTCCTTGGAGACGGCATTCTCAGGCAACCGATTCCTTGGAAGCCGGCCCTCAGGCGGCCGGTTCCTTGGAAGCCAGACCCATCATGGCCTTCCTCTAGGGGTCTTGGGGCCAGGCCGCCTCCTGACAGCCGGCATGGTTGATAGCCGGCCGGGGGAAGGCGGCCCAGCGTCTTAGAGGCCGGATGGCCTGATTGGCTTGATTGGCTTGTAATTTTTTCAGAAGCCTCAGGGGGAGCCGGCTGGGCTACTCATGGTCATTTACTCCAACACGTAGTGCGGCACCGCATTGAACTTTGCAAATGCGGTTCGTCCGAGCAGTGCGTGATAGCCGCTGCGGAACGGGACTATGTCAAAGATTAACTCCTCGCTTCGGAAGTTATCCGGGGATCCGAAGACCACTTCAAGTGTAACTGAGCCTGTACAGTTGGCCTCTACACCTGGTATGATGACTTTAAAGGTCGTCTTTGTGGGTTTAATCCTTGAGGGGTCTATGCCCATTTTTTGCACTGTATCCTGATAAAGCAGGTTCAGGCTGCTGCCGCCGTCCATCTAGACTCTAGTGAGGTGAAATCCGTCAACGATTGGGTCTAGAACCAATGCGGCGAATCCGCCATTTCGGATGCTAGTGGGGTGGTCCCTTCGATCAAAAGTGATTGGGCAGGAGGACCACGGATTGAACTTTGGGGTGACTGGCTCCATTGCATATACGTCCCTTAGTGCACGCTTCCGCTCCCTTTTGGGTATGTGGGTTGCGTATGTCATGTTCACCGTCCGCACTTGTAGGGGGAAGCCCTTCTGTCCTCTATTGTTCAGCGGCCGGGGCTCCTCCTCATCGTTGCTATGCAGCCCCTTGTCATTATTTTTGGCATTTAACTTGCCTGCCGGCTTTAACACCCAACAATCCCTGTTGGTGTGGTTGGCTGGTTTTTTGGGGGTGCCGTGTATCTGGCACGAGCGATCGAGTATTCGGTCAAAATTAGACGGGCCCGGAGTGTTTCTTTTGAATGGCTTTTTCTGCTAACCGGGTTTAGAGCCTCTGAATCCGGCATTGACTGTCGTATCCTCAGCATTATCGCCATTAATGTGGCGCTTGTGCTTGTTGCGACGCGACCTGCCGTTGCTGTTCTTGCTATCCGAATTACCAGGGCTCTTGGTCATGCTGTTACTACGAGCTAGCCAGCTGTCCTCTCCCATGCAAAAGCGGGTCATGAGTGTTGTGAGGGCTGCCATGGATTTCGGCTTTTCTTGTCCTAGGTGCCGGGCAAGCCACTCGTTGCGGATGTTATGTTTGAAAGCTGCAAGGGCCTCTGCATCCGGACAGTCGATGATTTGATTGTTCTTGGTTAGGAACCGTGTCCAAATTTGTCTGGCCGATCCCTCTGGCTGCTGAATTATGTGGCTTAGGTCATTAGCGTCTGGTGGTCGCACATAAGTACCCTGGAAATTGTCGAGGAATGCGGCTTCCAGGTCTGCCCAACAACCAATTGACTTTGCTGGCAACCTGTTAAGCCAATGCCGAGCTGGTCCTTTAAGCTTGAGTGGGAGGTATTTGATGGTGTATAGGTCATCACCGTGGGCCATGTGGATGTGAAGGAGATAATCCTCGATCTAGACCGCGGGATCTGTTGTGCCATCATATGATTCAATGTTTACAGGTTTGAAACCCTCAGGGATTTGATGATCCATCACTTCATCTGTGAAGCATAGTGGGTGTGCGGCGCCTCTGTATTGGTCTATATCACGACGCAGCTCAAATGAGCTGTGTCTACTATGTTCGTCCCGGCCGGCGTGACGGTTATCGTCACGTGTAGTGGGGCGCCCACGCGATCCATAGATCGATCTTGTTTGCCTTGCCCTGTCCTCCAATATATCTCGCAGGTCTGGCGCATTTCCCCGCGCCTTGGTACTTTTTGAGTGGCTCCGGGGTGCGGCTTGAGTGGAGGGCCGAGAGGCCTCTCTGTCGCGGCCACGAGGTGGCCGGTCGGCCGTATCATGCGCTGGTGATGTAGGTTTCGGTGCTTCCTCCTCTAATTGGGGTAGCTGCCTGCGTTTTGGGTAGCTCTTGGAGGGGCGTTCGAGTTCATACTCTTCGGCCGCAAGGACTTCAGTCCATCTGTCGGCTAGCAAGTCTTGGTCAGCTCTAAGTTGTTGCTGCTTTTTCTTGAGGCTAGTTGCCATGGCCATAAGCCTGCGTTTGAAATGCTCTTGTTCGACGGGATCCTCGGGCATGACAAATTTGTCATCGTCGAGGCTTGCCTCGTCTTCGGAGAGAGGCATGTAATTATCGTCCTCTACCTCTCTGTCTGCCGCTCTCTCATGAGGGCTGGCTTCTCCATCCTCCTGCGATAAATCCTGCTGGAGGGGGTTGTCTTCGGCACTGTCCGGGGTGTTATTGTCTCCCATGCCGGAATCACCATTTTTGCTGTGGCGGGATTTAGAGCGGCGCCGCTGACGCCGGCGCTTAGGCTGTTTCTTGGAGGGGTCATCCTCCGTTGTTCCATCGCCATTCCCATCTTTTGGGATGTCCACCATGTATATGTTGTATGATGAGGTGGCCTTCCAGTGCCCTCTAGGCGCTGGTTCTTGGTCGTCTCCTGCATCGTCGTCCATACCGTCGATGTCTTCGGAGTCGAAGTCAAGCATGTCGGTTAAATCATCGACTGTGGCTACGAAGTGGGTGGTGGGTGGGCTATGAATTTCTTCATCGTCCAGATCCCAACCTTCCTGACCCTAATCCGGCTAGGGCTCTCCTGATAAAGAGAGAGACTTTAGCGAATTGAGGATGTCGCCAAAGGGCGAGTGCTGAAAGATGTCCGCGGCAGTGAACTCCATGATCGGCACCCAATCGAATTCGATTGGCTGGGGCGCGGAAGGTTCGGAGTCCGGAGAGGAGTCCAGCACCTTGGAGTCACGAGCTTCGCAAAGGACAGGGTTGGTGTTCGGCTTGATCACCGTAGAGATAGCAACCCCCAAGGCGGTGTCCAGCCACCCGTCCTCGATCGGCACAGTCGGCTCCGAGCTAAGGGTCGGAGCGGACACTGGTGCGGCCTCCAGAGCACTGTCCGGCGGCAGAGCTAGATCATGCCTATCGTGACAGTGCGGTGTGCTTGGCTATGGCTCGAACCCGTCGAAGATCAAGTCTCCGCGGACGTCAGCCGTATAGTTCAAACTTCCAAATCTGACCTGATGGCCAGGGGCGTGGCTTTCGATCTGCTCCAGATGGCCAAGCGAATTGGCCCGTAGTGCAAAGCCGCCAAATACGAAGATCTATCCGGGGAGAAAAGTCTCACCTTGGACCGCATCGTTGTTGATAACCGGAGGAGCCATCGGGCCTAAAGATGATGACACAGAGGAACTCTCAATGAAAGCACCAATGTCGGTGTCAAAACCGGGCGGATCTCGGGTAGGGGGTCCCGAACTATGCGTCTAGGCGGATGGTAACAGGAGACAAGGGACACAATGTTTTTACCCAGGTTTGGGCCCTCTCGATGGAGGTAAAACCCTACTCCTGCTTAATTCATATTGATGATATGCGTAGTACAAGAGTAGGTCTACCACGAGATCAGAGAGGCTAAACCCTAGAAGCTAGCCAATGGTATGATTGTTGTTCATCCTACGGACTAAAACCCTCCGGTTTATATAGGCACCAAAGAGGGTTAGGGTTACACAGAGTCGGTTACAATGGTAGGAGATCTACATATCTGTATCGCCAAGCTTGCCTTCCACGCCAAGGAAAGTGCCATCCAGACACGGGACGAAGTCTTCAATCTTGTATCTTCATAGTCCAGGAGTCCGGCCAACGGTGATAGTTCGGCTATCCGGACACCCCCTAATCCAGGACTCCCTCACCCCTCAGGAGCCGGCGTGCTACCAACGGCCCGGTCCATCTCGCGCTGGTAGGCATCCGAGAGGCGTCACATGCTAGCCAGTTAGCCAGCACTTTCGAGGAGCTGGACTCGGCATGCCTCCAGCATCTCAGCGTCTGCATCCTTTGGAATAGGCACCGATAGGTCTCGCAGCGCTGCATCGAGTGGGTCTCGACCGTCTCCGGCCGAGCTCGCCACTGTTGATGAAGTGCACCTCTGTGACGGTGCTCCCGCTGATGTGCTCGCGAGGAGGAGGCTCGTCGTATATCACCACATTTGTGGGGAACGCATCAAGCGACGCCGTGTCAGAGTCAACGATCATCGGGTGGGTGGAGCCAACAGACTCCTGGTCCACAGCAGGCTCGCTGGTGACGTGAAGTTGGTTGAGGAGGCTGACGAGATGACTTTCGGGGCAGCCAGTGCCCACGTCGGAGGCCGGCTCGTCGGAGAGGTGAATCTCGCCAACAAGGTCGGCGAGGCAGATCGCCGCGCAGGAGATCTCCGCGCCGTGGAGCGCATCGAGGCTGACGCCGTCGGGCGTGCTGGGCTGGCTTCGCTCGCCAGGAAGGAACAAGGTTCCCGTCTAGAGCAGGTCTCCGGGAGATGGTGCACCTCGCCCCACGGTGGACGCCAAATGTCGGGGGTTGGGTGCGACATATGCCAATGGATGGCTTATCATGGTGGGAGCGAGTAGAACATCGCCGGTGCCTGGAAGCGGGATGAGGCGTAGACACGTACGCCGGCGCACTTTACCCAGGTTCGGGGCTCTCCTAGTAGATAACAATCCTAGTCCTGCTCTGCGGGGTCTCCGCATGATCACTAAGGTACAAGTGATACAATGGTGCTCCTTGACCTGTGTTCTAGAGGCAGAAGGAGGCAAGGCTAGCTCTCTTCCTGCTCTAGGGTTTTGGCTGGTTCTAATGGAGTGGGAACCCTTTGCATGGGGGCCCTGGGGGGTTTATATAGGCCTACCCCTAGGGGTACAACGGTAATCTGGCCGGATGCTGGACCCGGCTGTAAGTGTCTCCGGCCTCCGGCTTCTCTGCCGACTACTGGGGCCAGCTGCCTGGTGGGCCCCGCCGACCGGTCCGATACGGAGCCGACAGGCCGCTCCCGCCGCTGGCGGGTCTGGTTGGTGGCTGTTCACTGTAGCCATGCTGCTAATGACGCGGGCTTGGTTAGCTTAGTGTGGCTACAGTCCCTCCGCCTGGCGGGAGATCACTGTAGCCACACCTTGTCTCTTCAGGTTAATGGCACACTTACTTCGAGGAAAGGGACGGCCGCCTGCTGGAGGCCAGCCATCCCCATGTCCGACTGGTTCTGGAGTCGCCGTCTTCCGGGCTATCACTGCCTGATTGGGCCCGCAGCCCGCAGCCTGTACCGACAGGTCGTCGTGGGGAACAGGGCTCTGTCTGTCTGGAGTGATGTCAAGGGGGGAGTGGCAACAGTGCCATGCCGTGCGGAGATCTCCGCCTTTACGAGGCACTGTGGCCACGCCAAGCCCAAGATTCGGGGGTGAGGGACTTTACTGTAGCCACGCCCTGTCTCGTCCTATTGATGGAGGTGCAGACTCTGAGACGCCAGGTGGCCGCCTGCTCGACGCCGTCCTCTCTAGAGGCCGGCTGACTGGAGCCGACCGCT
Source organism: Triticum aestivum (assembly GCF_018294505.1). Lineage (NCBI taxonomy): Eukaryota > Viridiplantae > Streptophyta > Magnoliopsida > Poales > Poaceae > Triticum > Triticum aestivum. Next base: position 88,775,463 of record NC_057807.1, read on the forward strand.
CTTGGTGCCGTATGCTGGTGGTTGGCTGTCCTCCGGTGGCCGGCCGTTGAGCCAGCCGGCCTCCGGAGGGCGGAGCTTCAGCTTGGGATATTGCGGGGTGAAGCTGGCCCAAAGTTTTGACAAGTTCAGGGACTCGGGTGAGGCTATCCGTGGCCCATTTCTCTGACAGGTGTGTACATCAAGGATGATTGTGGTAAATTAAAAAGCAAAGACTAATATCATACAAGACGCTCCAAGCAAAACACATTTCATGTGGCGAATAAAAATATAGCTCCAAGTAAAGTTACCGATAAACGAAGACGAAAGAGGGGGTGCCTTCCGGGGCATACCCAAGCTTAGGCTTTTGGATATTCTTGAATATCTTGGGGTTCCTTGGGCATCCCCAAGCTTAGGCTCTTTCCACTCCTTATTCCATAGTCCATCAAATCTTTACCCAAAACTTGAAAACTTCACAACACAAAACTCAACAGGAAATCTCATCAGCTCCGTTAGTGAAAGAAAGAAAAACGACCACATAAGGTACTGTAATGTTTTCATTCTTTATTCATATTGGTGTTAAACCTACTGTATTTCAACTTTTCTATGGTTCATACCCTTACATACTAGCCATAGATGCATCAAAATAAGCAAACAACACACGAAAAACAGAATCTGTCAAAAACAGAACAGTCTGTAGCAATCTGTAACCCTCGAATACTTCTGGAACTCTAAAAATCCTACCAAAATAGTAAGTCCTGGGTAATTTGTCTATTGATCTACAGAAAAAATAATCAACACAAAAGCACGTTTCTGTGAATTACTAAAATTATTTTCTTGCGTGCAAAGTTTCTGTTTTTCAGCAGAATCAAATTAACTATCACCATAGGTTATCCTATAGGTTCTACTTGGCACAAACACTAATTAAAACATAAAAACACATCTAAACAGAAAGTAGATGCAAAATTTATTACTAAATATAAGCAAAAACAAAAAACACAAATAAAATTGGGTTGCCTCCCAACTAGCACTATCGTTTAACGCCCCTAGCTAGGCATAAAAGCGAGGATAGATCTAAGTAGTGCCATCTTTGGCACTCAATTCATAAGTAGCTCGCATGATAGATTCATAAGGTAATTTTAATTTGCTTTCTTGCAAAGTGCTCCATGCCTTTCCTTAATGGATATTGGAATCTAATATTCCCTTCCTTCATATCAATAATCGCACCAATCGTTCTAAGGAAAGGTCTACCAAGAATAATAGGACAAGAAAGATTGCAATCTATATCAAGAACGATAAAATCTACGGGCACCAAATTCCTATTTGCGACAATGAGAACATCATTGATCCTTCCCATTGCCTTTTTAATGGTGGAATCCGCAAGGTGCAAATTTAAAGAGCAATCATCAAGATCATGGAAACCTAGAATATCACATAAAGTTTTCAGACTCGTGGAAACACTAGCACCCAAGTCACACAAAGTGAGGGAGTCCTGGATTAGGGGGTGTACGGATAGCCGAACTATCACCGTTGGCCGGACTCCTGGACTATGAAGATACAAGATTGAAGACTTTGTCCCGTGTCCGGTTGGGACTTTCCTTAGCGTGGAAGGCAAGCTTGGCGATAAGGATATGTAGATCTCCAACCATTGTAATCGACTCTGTGTAACCCTAACCCTCTTTGGTGCCTATATAAACCGGAGGGTTTTAGTCCGTAGGACGAACACCAATCATACCATAGGCTAGCTTCTAGGGTTTAGCCTCTCTGATCTCGTGGTATATCTACTCTTGTACTACCCATATCATCAATATCAATCAAGGAGGAGTAGGGTTTTACCTCCATCGAGAGGGCCCGAACCTGGGTAAAAACATCGTGTCCCTTGTCTCCTGTTACCATCCGCCTAGACGCATAGTTCGGGACCCCCTACCCGAGATCCGCCTGTTTT